>NC_143474.1:675000-1006006 GCF_987193195.1 Phasianus colchicus | reverse complement strand
TAGGACCCATAGACCCCATAGGGACCCATTGGGACCCACAGACCCCACAGACCCCATAGGGACCCCACAGACCCCATAGGGACCCCACAGACCCCATTAGGACCCATTAGGACCCATAGACCCCATAGAAACCCCACAGACCCCATTAGGACCCCATCGATCCCATTAGGACCCGTTGGGACCCATAGACCCCATTGGGACCCCATTGGGACCCATTAGGACCCATAGACCCCATAGAGACCCCACAGACCCCATTAGGACCCCATCGATCCCATTAGGACCCATTGGGACCCATAGACCCCATTGGGACCCCATTGGGACCCATTAGGACCCATAGACCCCATAGAAACCCCACAGACCCCGTTAGGACCCCATCGATCCCATTAGGACCCGTTGGGACCCATAGAACTCATAGAGACCCCACAGACCCCATAGGGACCCATTGGGACCCAACAGACCCCATAGGAATGCATTGAAACCCATAGACCCCATAGAGACCCCACAGACCCCATTAGGACCCCATAGACCCCATTGGGACCCATTGGGACCCACAGACCCCATAGGGACCCCATAGACCCCATTGGGACCCATAGACCCCATAGGGACCCCACAGACCCCATAGGGCCCCATTGGGACCCATAGACCCCATTGGGACTCCATAAACCCCATAGAGACCCCATAGATCCCATAGAGACCCCACAGACCCCATAGAGACCCATTGGGACCCATAGACCCTATTGGGACCCCATAAACTCCATTGGGACCCCATAAAAACCCATAAACCCCATAGGGACCCCACAGACCCCATAGGGGCCCATTGAAACCCATAGACCCCATAGAAACCCCAGAGACCCCATTGGGACCCCATAGACCCCATTGGGACCCATTGAAACCCATAGATCCCATAGAGACCCCATAGAACCCATAGGAATGCATTGAAACCCATTGAAACCCATAGAGACCCAATAGACCCCATAGGGACCCCATAGATCCCATAGGGACCCCACAGACCCCATAGGGACCCATTGGGACACATAGACCCCATAGAGACCCCATAGAGACCCCACAGAGACCCATAGAAACCCATAGACCCCATAGAGACCCCATAGAGGCCCCGTAGAGACCCCATAGAGACCCATAAACCCCATAGAGACCCCATAGAGACCCATAGACCCCATAGAGACCCCACAGAGACCCATAGAAACCCATAGACCCCATAGAGACCCCATAGAGGCCCCGTAGAGGCCCCATAGAGGCCCCATAGAGACCCATAAACCCCATAGAGACCCCATAGAGACCCATAGACCCCATAGAGACCCCACAGAGACCCATAGAAACCCATAGACCCCATAGAGACCCCATAGAGGCCCCGTAGAGGCCCCATAGAGACCCATAAACCCCATAGAGACCCCATAGAGACCCATAGACCCCATAGAGACCCCACAGAGACCCATAGAAACCCATAGAGACCCATAGAGACACATAGAGACCCATAGAGACCCCATAGTAACCCATTGAAACCCATAGACCCCATAGAGACCCCATAGAGACCCCATAGAGACCCCATAGAGACCCATAGACCCCATAGAGACCTATAGAGACCCCATAGAGACCCCATAGAACCCCATAGACCCCATAGAAACCCATAGACCCCATAGAGACCCCATAGAGACCCCATAGAGACCCCATAGAGACCCCATAGAGACCCCATAGAACCCCCATAGACCCCATAGAACCCCATAGAGACCCATATTGACCCAATAGAGACCCCATAGAGACCCATAAACCCCATAGAGACCCCATAGAACCCCATAGAGACCCCATAGAACCCCATAGACCCCATAGAGACCCCATAGAGACCCATAAACCCCATAGAGACCCCATAAACCCCATAGAGATCCCATAGAACCCCATAGACCCCATAGAGCCCCATAGACCCCATAGAGACCCCATAAAGACCCCACAGCGCCCCACTGACCCCAATTGACCCCATTGAACTCAACGGCCCCCTGTCACGTGACGCAGTCCCCCGCCTCCACACCCCCCTCCACACCCCCCGTCACGTGACCCGGAAGCGGCCTTTCGGACTTAGGCCGGGGGCGGTGGCGAAAGGGGGCGGGACAACAAGGGGGAGGGGGGGAGGAAAGGAGAGCTGTGATTGGTTGAGGAGGGGGGCGGGAGCCGGCGAGGAGCGCTGTGATTGGCTGAGAGAGTGAGGCGAGGGGGGAAACGCCCCGACTTAAGGGGTCCCGCGCTTAATTAGCGCTGCCTCCGGGTTAATTAAGGTGAACCGGGGGGAGGCGAGGGGAAAGGAGCGGAAATGGAGGCGTAATTAGGAATAGTTTGCGAAGGGGGGAGGGGAGAAGGGGAGGAATGGAGGGCGCATGCGCGGCCCGCTCACCTCCCGTCCATGGTACAGACGCTCTGAGCGCCGGGCCGGAAGTGCTGCGACCTTAAGGGAGGAACTGACCAATCAGCGCCTCCCGCAACGCCCACTCGGCGTGCGTCGACCAATCAGAGAGAGAGAAGGAGAAAAACCACGCCCCTGGGCGGCGTTGTCATGGAGACGGGGCGGATGCGGAGAAATCACGTGATGGAAAGCGGACCAATCGGAGAGGAGAAGGAAGCGACGCCCCCGCGCGGCGTTGTCATGGAGATAAGAGGGGGGTGGGGCGGGATCACGTGAGGAGGGAGAGCCAATCAGAGAGCTGGGAAAGAAACCGCGCCCACGAGTAGTGTTGCTATGGAGATTGAGACGAAAAGGGAGGTGGCGGGAAGGGGGTCACGTGATGTGAAACGGACCAATCGGAAGGCGAAGAGGGAATCCACGCCCACCGCGCAGCGTTGCTATGGCGACTCAGCGGAAGCGGGGCGGGGGGGAGGGAGGATCACGTGAGGAGCTGCGAGCCAATGATAGGAAAAGCAGCGACCACGTGACGAGAAAAACCCAATGGGGAGGGAGGAACGGTGGCACGGGTGAATCACGTGAGCGAGGGGAGCCAATCAGGAGGGCGAAAGGGACGAGACGGGGGTGGAGGGGTGAGGAAGAGGGGTGTGTCACGTGACGCTGAGGCAGCCAATCGGGAGCGAGGCGGCGGCCATGGCGGACGGGGAGCGCTCCCCGCTGCTGGCGGCGGAGGGGAACCTCGGAGGGGCGGGGCCGAAAGGTGGGGGAGGGGCTTAAAAAGGGGGAGGGGGCGAAGGGTGGGGGAGGGGAAAGGGGGGATGGGGGGGATAAAAGGGTGAAGGGGGGGTGGGGAAAGGGAGGGGGCGGGGCTTGAATGGGGGTGGGAGGGGCCTAAAGGGGGCGGGGTCTGGGTGGGGGCGGGGCTTGTGGGGTGGGCGGGGCTTGGGGTGGGCGGGGTTTGGGGTGGACGGGGAAGGGGGTTGGGGGGGCTCTATGGGGTCTCTATGGGGGTCTGTGGGTAACTATGGGGCTCTATGGGGTCCCTATGGGTTTCTGTGGGGCCACAACGGGGCGCTATGGGTCCCTATGGGGCTCTATGGGGTCCCTATGGGGTCTTTATGGGGCTCTATAGGGCTTTATGGGGTCCCTATGGGTCTCTATGGGTCCCTAGGGGGTCCCTATGGGGTTCTATGGGGTCTCTGTGGGGTCTCTATCGGTCTCTATGGGTTCTTATGGGGTCCCTGTGGGGCTCTATGGGGTCTCTATGGGACTCTATGGGGTCCCTATGGGTCCCTATGGGGCTCTATGGGGCTTTATGGGGTCAATATGGGTCTCTATGGGTCACTATGGGGTCTCTGTGGGGCTCTATGGGGTCTCTGTCGGGCTCTATGGGTCCCTATGGGGTCCCTATGGGGGCTCTATGGGGTCCCTATGGGTCCCTATGGGGTCTTTATGGGGCTCTATGGGGCTTTATGGGGTCAATATGGGTCTCTATGGGTCGCTATGGGGTCCCTATGGGCCTCTATGGGTCTCTATGGGTCCCTATAGGGTTCTATGGGGTCTTTATGGGGCTCTATGGGCCTCTATGTGGCTCTATGGGGTCCCTATGGGTTCCTATGGGGTCCTTATGGGGCTCTGTAGGGCTTTATGGGGTCCCTATGGGGCTCTATGGGTCGCTATGGGGTCCCTGTGGGTCCCTGTGGGTCCCTATGGGCCCCTATGGGTCTCTATGGGGTACTGTGGGTCCCTAAGGGGTTCTATGGGGTCCCTGTGGGGTCTCTATGGGTCACTATGTGTCTCTGTGGGGCTACAATGGGGCTCTATGGGTCCCTATGGGGCTCTATGTGGTCCCTATGTGTCCCTATGGGGTCTTTATGGGGCTCTATAGGGCTTTATGGGGTCCTATGGGGCTCTATGGGTCGCTATGGGGTCCCTGTGGGTCCCTGTGGGCCCCTATGGGTCTCTTTGGGGGCTCTATGGGGTCCCTATGGGTCCGTATGGGTCGCTATGGGGTCCCTATGGGGCTCTATGGGACTCTCTGGGTCCCTATGGGGTTCTATGGGGTCCCTGTGGGGTCTCTATGGGTTACTATGGGTCTCTGTGGGGCCACAATGGGGCTCTATGGGGTCCCTATGGGGTCTTTATGGGGCTCTATGGGGTCCCTATGGGTCCCTATGGGTCGCTATGGGGTCTCTGTGGGGCTCTCTGGGGTCACTATCGGGCTCTATGGGTCCCTATGGGTCCCTATGGGGGCTCTATGGGGTCCCTATGGGTCCCTATGGGGTCCTTATGGGGCTCTGTAGGGCTTTATGGGGTCTCTATGGGTCTGTATGGGTCGCTATGGGGTCCCTATGGGCCCCTCTGGGTCTCTATGGGGTCTCTGTTGGGCTCTATGGGTCCCTATGGGGTCCCTGTGGGGCTCTATGGGCCTCTATGGGGCCCCTATGGGTCCCTATGGGGTCTTTATGGGGCTCTGTAGGGCTTTATGGGGTCCCTATGGGCCTCTATGTTGTTTTATAGGGTCCTTATGGGTCTCTATGGGGTCTTATGGGAACTCTGGGGGTCTCTGTGGGTCTCTGTGGGTCCCTATGGGGTCTCTATGGGTCTCTCTGGGGGCTCTCTGAGGTCTCTGTGGGGCTCTATGGGGTCTCTGTGGGGCTCTATGGGGTCTCTATGGGGCTCTGTGGGTCTCTATGGGTCCCTATGGGGTCTCTATGGGTCTCTATGGGTCCCTATGGGGTCTCTATGGGGTCTCTATCTGTCCCAATGGATTCCTTTGTGTCTCTATGGGGCCACAATGGGGCTCTATGGGTCTCTATGGGGTCCCTATCGGGTCTCTATGGGTCTCTATGGGTCCCTATGGGGTCTCTATGGGCCCCTATCGGTCTCTATGGGGCCCTGTGGGGATCTATGGGGTCTATATGGGGTCTCTATGCGGTTCCTGTGGGTCCTTATGGGTCTCTATGGGTCCCTATGGATTCCTATGTGTCTCTATGGGGCCACAACGGGGCTCTATGGGTCCCTATGGGTCCCTTGGGCTCTATGGGTCAATATGGGGCTCTATGGGGTTCTCTGGGGTCTCTATGGGACTCAATGCGGTTCTATGGGGTCCCTATGGGGCCCCTATGGGGGCTCTGTGGGGCTCTGTGGGGTCTTATGGGGGCTCTATACTTCCCTATGGGGTCCCTATGGGGTCTTTATGGGGCTCTGTGGGTCAATATGGGTCTCTATGGGACTCTATGGGACTCTATGGGTCTCTATGGGTCTCTATGGGGCTCTACGGGGCTCTATGGGGTCTCTATGGGGCTCTATGGGTCTCTATGTGGTCTTTATGGGGCTCTATGGGGCTCTATGGGGTCTCTATGGGGTTTCAATGGGGTCCTTATGGATTCCTATGTGTCTCTATGGGGCCACAACGGGGCTCTATGGGTCCCTATGCATCCCTATGGGGTCCCTATGGGGCCCCTATGGGCCCCTATGGGCCTCTATGGGGTCTCTATGGGGCCTCTATAAGTCTCTATGGGGTCTTTATAGGGTCTCTATGGGACTCTGTGGTTCCCTATGTGGTGTTTATGGGGCTCTATGGGTGTCTATGGGTCCCTATGGGGTCTCTATTGGTCTCTGTTGGTCTCTATGGGGTGTTTATGGGGTCTCTATGGGTCGCTATGGGTCACTATGGGGCTCTGTGGGGATCTATGGGGCTCTATGGGTCTCTATGGGGTCCCTATGGATTCCTATGTGTCTCTATGGGGCCACAACGGGGCTCTATGGGTCAATATGGGGCTCTATGGGGTTCTCTGGGGTGTCTGTGGGACTCAATGCGGTTCTATGGGGTCTCCATAGGTTCCTATGGGGCCCCTATGGGGTCTCTGTGGAGCTCTGTGGGGTCTTCTGGGGTCTCTATGTGGTCTCTATGTGGTCTCTATGGGGCTCTATGGGGTCTCTATGGGGCTCTATGGGGTCTCTATGGCGTCTCTATGGGGCTCTATGGGGCTCTATGGGGTCTCTATGTGGTCTCTATGGGGTCTCTATGGCGTCTCTATGGGGCTCTATGGGTCTCTATGTGGTCTCTATGGGGCTCTATGGGGCTCTATGGGTCTCTATGGGGTCCTATGTGGTCTTGATGGGGCTCTATGGGGTCTCTATGGGGTCTATGGGTTTCTATGGGTCTCTATGGGGTCTCTGTCGGGTTTCTATGGGGTCCTTATGGATTCCTATGTGTCTCTATGGGCCACAATGGGTCTCTATTGGTCCCTATGGGTCCCTATGGGTCTCTATGGGTCTCTATGGGCCTCTATGGGGTCTCTATGGGTCTCTGTGGGTCCATATGGGGTCTTTATGGGTCCCTATGGGCCCCTATGGGGTCTCTATGGGGTCTTATGCAGCCTCTATGGGGCCTCCATGGGGCCTCTATGGGGCTCTATGGGGTCTTTATGGGGTCTCCATGGGTCTCTATGGGACTCTATGGTTCCCTATGGGGTGTTTATGGGGCTCTATGGGTCTCTATGGGTTTCTATGAGTCCCTATGAAGTTCTATGGGGTCCCTATGGGGCTCTATGGGGTCTTATGGGGTTGCTATGGGGTCCCTATAGGGTCTCTATGGGGCTCCTATGGGGTCTCTATGGGGTCTCTATGGGTCCCTATGGATTCCTATGGGTCTCTATGGGGTCTCTATGGGTCCCTATGGATTCCTATGGGTCTCTATGGGGTCTCTATGGGTCCCTATGGATTCCTATGGGGCTCTATGGGGTCCCTATGGGGCTCTGTGGGTCCCTATGGGGCTCTGTGGGGTTTTTGGGGTCTCTATGGGGTCTCTATGGGTCCCTATGGATTCCTATGGGTCTCTATGGGGTCTCTATGGGTCCCTTTGGTTTCCTATGTGTCTCTATGGGGCCACAACAGAGCTCTGTAGGTCCCTATGGGGTCTGTGGGGTTTTTGGGGTCTCCTTGGGGTCTCTGTGGTCTCAGTGGGTCTCTATGGGGTCTCTATGGGGTCCCTATGCGGTCTCTGTGGATCCCTGTGGGTCCCTATGGGTCTCTATGGGTCCCTATGGGGTCTCTATTGGTCTCTATGGGTCTCTATGGGTTCTCTATGGGGTCTTATGGGTTCTCTATGGGGTTTCTCTGGGTCGCTGTGGGGTCTCTATGGGTCTCTATGTGTCTCTATGGGTTCCTATGGGGTCTCTCTGGGTCTCTATGGGTCGCTATGGGTCACTATTGGGCTCTGTGGGGATCTATGGGGTCTCTATGGGTCCCTATGGGGTCCCTATGGGGTTCCTATGGGGTCTCTATGGGGCCACAACGGGGCTCTATGTGTCCCTATGTGGCTCTATGGGTCAATATGGGGCTCTATGGGGTTCTCTGGGGTCTCTATGGGACTCAATGGGGTTCTATGGGGTCTCTATAGGTTCCTATGGGGTCTCTATGGGTCTCTATGGGTCTCTATGGGGTCCGTGGGTCCCTATGGGGTTCCTATGGGGTCTCTATGGGGTCTCTATGGGGTTCCTATGGGTTCGTATGGGGTCGCTATGGGTCACTATGGGGCTCTGTGGGGATCTATGGGGTCTCTATGGGTCCCTATGGGGTTCCTATGGGGTCTCTATGGGGTCTCTATGTGGTTCCTATGGGTTCCTATGGGGTCGCTATGGGGTTTCTATGGGGCTGAATGGGGCAATTGAGGCTGGGATGACTGCTAAGGGGGCGGGGCTAAAAGGAGCGGGCGGGGCTTAATGGCGTTATGGGCGTGGCTTTAGATAGGGGGCGTGGCCTGAGAAACTGTTGTACGAACGGGGCGGGGCCAAGCCGATGTGGGCGTGGCTTGGTTTAAACCCCGCCCCTATTTGTTCCCGCAGGTCCTTCCCCGACGGAAGCCCCGCCCCCTTACTCTCCATTGGTCAGCCCCGAAGGAGGGGCGGGGCCAGCGGCGGTCACGTGTCGGGTGTGCGGCGCCGCCATTGGTGTGGAGGGGAAAGGGGCGCAGCACGTGGTGCGGTGCGGAGCCTGCGGGGAAGCCACGGTGGGCGGAAGGGGCGGGGCTTCCGGCGGAAGTGGGCGGGGCGGAGGGTGGAGTGGCTTTATATGAGCAAAGTGGGCGGGGTTTATGGCGGAAGTGGGGGCTGCACGGTGATGGGGCGTGGCCTATTGCGGAAGTGGGGTAAAATGGGCGGGACAATGGGCGGAAGTTAAGGGTTTGTTGGGAAAGGGGCGTGGCTTGGGGCGGGTTTTGAGGGATTATGGGTAAAGGGGCGGGACTAAAGGCGGAGTTTCGATTGCGGACGGAAGGGGCGGGGCTTAGGGCGGAAATTGGGTCTTTTAGGGCGGAAGTGGGGTCAATTTGGGCGGAAGTGGGGTCTTTAAGGGCGGAAGTTGGGTCATCTGTGGAGGAACTAGGGTATTTAAGGGCGGAAATGGGTCCTTAAGGGCGGAAGTCGGGTCATTAAGGGCGGAAGTGGGGTAATTAAGTGCTCAATTAAGTTAATTACGGATGGAAGTGGGCACTTTAAGGGAAGAGGAGTCTAAGTGCCTAATTATGAATCATAAAGTGCTCATTGATTGGGAAGTGAGTTAATTAGGGGAGAAAGGGGGCTCATTAAGGGCCAAATAGGCTCATTAAGGGTGGAAGGGGGTTAATTGGGAGCTGTGATGGTTTAATTAACATAAAATGAGCTCGTTAAGGTAGGAAATGAGTTAATTAAGTGCAGCAATGGTCTAATTAGGGCCGAAATGAGCTCGTTAAGGGCTGAAATGAGGCCATTGGGGCAGTAATTTGTTAATTAATGGTAGAAATGAGTTAATTTTGGGCCATTATGAGTTTATTACGGATAGGTTGAGCAGATTAGTGACAGAAATGAGTTAATTAATGGCAGAAATGAGCTCGTTAGACGCAGGAATGAGCTCCTAAAGGGGGAAAGTGAGTTAATTAACAGCAATAAAAAGCTAATTAAGGCCCAAAAAGAGTTCATTAAGGGCAGAAGTGTCTTAATTAAGGCTGGAAATGAGTTAACGAGGGTGGAATTGAGTGGGAATTGGGCTCATTAATGCCAGAAACGAGCGCGTTAATTGTCGAAACGAGCTCCTAAAGGGAGAAAAACGCCTTAATTAAGGCTAATAAAGGGCTAATTAAGGGGCAAAATGACTCATTAAGGCTGGAGGTGTGTTAATTAAGGCTAGAATTGAGTTAATGAGGGGGGAATTGAGTGGGAATTGGGCTCATGAATGCCAGAAACGAGCGCGTTAGTTGTCGAAACAAGCTCCTAAAGGGCTAAAAACATCTTAATTAAGGCTAATAAAGAGCTAATTAAGGACCGAAGTAACTCATTAAGGTTGGAGGTGTGTTAATTAAGGCCGGAAGTGAGTTAATGAGGGCGGAATTGAGTGGGTTGGGGGCAGAATTGGGCTCATTAATGATAGAAACGAGCTCGTTAGTTGTCGAAACGAGCTCCTAAAGGGGGAAAAGGACTTAATTAAGGGCAATAATGAGTTAATTAAGGGCAAAAACGACTCATTAAGGCTGGAGGTGTGTTAATTAAGGATGGTAATGAGTTAATGAGGGTGGAATTGAGTGGGTTGGGGGCAGAATGGGGCTCATTAATGATAGAAAAGAGCTCGTTAGTTGTCAAAATGAGCTCCTAAAGGGAGAAAAACGCCTTAATCAAGGTTAATAAAGAACTAATTAAGGGGCAATATTACTCATTAAGGCTGGAGGTGTGTTAATTAAGGATGGTAATGAGTTAATGAGGGCGGAATTGAGTGGGTTGGGGGCAGAATTAGGCTCATTAATGCCAGAAACGAGCGCATTAATTGTCGAAACGAGCTCCTAAAGGGGGAAAATGACTTAATTAAGGCTAATAAAGAGCTAATTAAGGGCCGAAATAATTCATTAAGGTTGGAGATGTCTTAATTAAGGATGGTAATGAGTTAATGAGGGTGGAATTGAGTGGGTTGGGGGCAGAATGGGGCTCATTAATGATAGAAACGAGCTCGTTAGTTGTCGAAATAAGCTCCTAAAGGGGGAAAACGACTTAATTAAGGGCAATAATGAGTTAATTAAGGGGCAAAATGACTCATTAAGGCTTCAGGTGTCTTAATTAAGGATGGTAATGAGTTAATGAGGGCAGAATTGAGTGGCTTGGTGGCAGAATTGGACTCATTAATGGCAGAAACGAGCTCGTTAGTTGTCGAAACGAGCTCCTAAAGGGCTAAAAACGCCTTAATTAAGGCTAATAAAGAGCTAATTAAGGGGCAAAATGACTCATTAAGGCTGGAGGTGTCTTAATCAAGGATGGTAATGAGTTAACAAGGCTGGAATTGAGTGGGAATTGGGCTCATGAATGGCAGAAACGAGCGCGTTAATTGTCGAAACGAGCTCCTAAAGGGGGAAAATGACTTAATTAAGGCTGATAAAGAGCTAATTAAGGGCCGAAGTAACTCATTAAGGCTGGAGGTGTCTTAATTAAGGCTGGAATTGAGTTAATGAGGGTGGAATTGAGTGGGTTGGGGGCAGAATGGGGCTCATTAATGGCAGAAACGAGCGCGTTAATTGTCGAAACGAGCTCCTAAAGGGAGAAAAACGCCTTAATTAAGGCTGATAATGAGCTAATTAAGGGCCGAAGTAACTCATTAACGTTGGAGGTGTCTTAATTAAGGCTGGAAATGAGTTAACGAGGGTGGAATTGAGTGGGAATTGGGCTCATTAATGCCAGAAACGAGCGCGTTAATTGTCAAAACAGGCACTTAAAGGGGGAAAAACACCTTAATTAAGGCTAATAAAGAGCTAATTAAGGGCCGAAGTAACTCATTAAGGCTGGAGGTGTCTTAATTAAGGCTAGAATTGAGTTAATGAGGGTGGAATTGAGTGGGTTGGGGGCAGAATTGGGCTCATTAATGGCAGAAACGAGTGCGTTAATCATCGAAACAGGCACTTAAAGGGGGAAAACGCCTTAATTAAGGCTAATAAAGCCCTAATGAATGGCGCTAACGAACCAATTAAGGCATCCTGGGGATTTTCTTGCAGCCCATTCGCCCGGCCCCCAATGGGAAGCAATACGTCCGCTGCCCCTGCAACTGCCTGCTGGTCTGCCGCAGCTCCGCGCGCCGCGTCGCCTGCCCACGGCCTTACTGGTTTGGACTGGGAGGGACTGGGAGGGACTGGGACGGACTGGGAGGGACTGGGAGGAGGATATGGGGAACTGGGAGGGACTGGGAGGGAAATATGGGGGACTGGGAGGGACTGGGAGGAGGGGATATGGGGCACTGGGAGGGACTGGGGGGAACTGGGAGGGACTGGGAGGGACTGGGAGGGGGTTAAGGGGGACTGGGAGGGACTGGGAGGGATTGGGAGGAGGGGATGGGGGACTGGGAGGGACTGGGAGGGACTGGGAGGGAAATATGGGGGACTGGGAGGGACTGGGAGGGATTGGGAGGGACTGGGAGGCGGATATGGGGGACTGGGAGGGACTGGGAGGGAAATATGGGGGACTGGGAGGGACTGGGAGGGACTGGGAGGGGGTTAAGGGGGACTGGGAGGGACTGGGATGGACTGGGAGGGACTGGGAGGGACTGGGATGGACTGGGATGGACTGGGAGGGGGATATGGGGGACTGGGAGGGAGTGGGAGGAACTGGGAGGAGGGGATGGGGGACTGGGAGGGACTGGGAGGAACTGGGAGGGACTGGGAGGGACAGGGAGGAGGGGATGGGGGACTGGGAGGGACTGGGATGGACTGGGAGGGACTGGGAGGGGGATATGGGGGACTGGGAGCGACTGGGAGGGACTGGGAGGGGGTTAAGGGGGACTGGGAGGGACTGGGAGGGATTGGGAGGAGGGGATGGGGGACTGGGAGGGACTGGGAGGGACTGGGAGGGAAATATGGGGGACTGGGAGGGACTGGGAGGGACTGGGAAGGGGTTGAGGGGGACTGGGAGGGACTGGGATGGACTGGGAGGGGGATATGGGGGACTGGGAGGAACTGGGAGGGATTTGTGGGGCACTGGGAGGGACTGGGATGGACTGGGAGGGAGTGGGAGGGACTGGGAGGGGGGGATGGGGGACTGGGAGGGACTGGGAGGGACTGGGATATACTGGGAAGGGCTTATAGGGCACTGGGTTGTACTGGGCCATACTGGGATGGGGGTTATGGGGCACTGGGCCATACTGGTCCATACTGGGATGGGTTTATGGGGCACTGGGATGGACTGGGCCATACTGGGAAGGAGTTATGGGGTACTGGGCCATACTGGGATGGGGTTATGGGGCACTGGGATGGACTGGGCCATACTGGGAGGGGGTTATGGGGTACTGGTCCTTACTGGGATGGGGTTATGGGGCACTGGGTCGTACTGGGCCATACTGGGAGGGGGGTTATGGGGCACTGGGCCATACTGGTCCATACTGGGAGGGAGTTATGGGGTACTGGGATGGACTGGGCCATACTGGGAAGGGCTTATGGGGTACTGGGCCATACTGGGCCATACTGGGAGGAGGGTTATGGGGTACTGGGCCATACTGGGATGGGATTACAGGGCTCTGGGATGGACTGGGCCATACTGGGAGGGGGGTTATGGGGCACTGGGATGGACTGGGTCATACTGGGAGGGGATTATGGGGTACTGGGCCATACTGGGATGGGATTACAGGGCTCTGGGATGGACTGGGCCATACTGGGAGGGGGGTTATGGGGCACTGGGATGGACTGGGTCATACTGGGAGGGGATTATGGGGTACTGGGCCATACTGGGAGGGAGTTAGGGGGTACTGGTCCATACTGGGATGGGGTTATGGGGCGCTGGGATGGACTGGTCCATACTGGGAAGGAGTTTTGGGTATTGGGTTGTACTGGGCCATACTGGGAGGGGGGTTATGGGGTACTGGGCCATACTGGGAGGGGATTACAGGGCACTGGGATGGACTGGGCCATACTGGGAGGGGATTATGTGGCACTGGGCCATACTGGGAGAGAGTTATGGGGTACTGGTCCATACTGGGATGGGGTTATGGGGTACTGGGACATACTGGGATGGGGTTATGGGGCACTGGAATGGACTGGGCCATACTGGGAGGGGATTATGGGGCACTGGTCCATACTGGGATGGGGTTATGGGGGCGCTGGGATGGACTGGGCCATACTGGGAAGGAGTTATGGGGTACTGGGCCATACTGGGAGGGGTTTATGGGGCACTGGGTCGTACTGGGCCATACTGGGAGGGAGTTATGGGGTACTGGGCCATACTGGGCCATACTGGGAGGGGGGTTATGGGCCACTGGGATGGACTGGGCCATACTGGGAAGGGCTTATAGGGCACTGGGCTGTACTGGGCCATACTGGGAGGGGGTTATGGGGCACTGGGATGGACTGGGTCATACTGGGAGGGGGTTATGGGGCACTGGGCCATACTGGGATTGGGTTACGGGGCACTGGGATGGACTGGGCCATACTGGGAGGGAGTTATGGGGTACTGGGCCATACTGGGCCATACTGGGATGGGGGGTTCTGGGGTTCTGGGTGGGATTATGGGGCACTGGGATGGACTGGGTCATACTGGGAGGGGGTTATGGGGTACTGGGCCATACTGGGAGGGAGTTATGGGGTACTGGTCCATACTGGGATGGGGTTATGGGGCACTGGGCCATACTGGGCCATACTGGGAGGGGGGTTATGGGCCACTGGGATGGACTGGGCCATACTGGGAAGGGCTTATAGGGCACTGGGCTGTACTGGGCCATACTGGGAGGGGGTTATGGGGCACTGGGATGGACTGGGTCATACTGGGAGGGGGTTATGGGGCACTGGGCCATACTGGGATTGGGTTACGGGGCACTGGGATGGACTGGGCCATACTGGGAGGGAGTTATGGGGTACTGGGCCATACTGGGCCATACTGGGATGGGGGGTTCTGGGGTTCTGGGTGGGATTATGGGGCACTGGGATGGACTGGGTCATACTGGGAGGGGGTTATGGGGTACTGGGCCATACTGGGAGGGAGTTATGGGGTACTGGTCCATACTGGGATGGGGTTATGGGGCACTGGGCCGTACTGGGCCATACTGGGAGCCCCCAAGATCCCTCCCAGTTGGTCCCAGTTGGTCCCAGTAGCGGCCTTTCCCTCCCAGTAAGCGTGTGATCACGTTGGCCCCACTGCAAAGTGCTCCCAGCCCCGAACCTCCGCCCGGCGTCAGAGTGGCCTGTGGGCACTGTGCTGCCCCGTTCCTGGTGAGAGGACCCCAAAAATGGCCCTAAATGATCCTAAAATGACCCCAAATCAGCCCAAAATGACCCTAAATGGCAGAAAATTGACCCAGAATGGCCTAAAATGGCAGAAAATTGACCCAAAATGGCCCCAAATGGCCCCAAAATGACCCTAAATGGCCATAAATGGACCCAAAATGGCCCAAAATGGCAGAAAATTGACCCAAAATGACCCAAAATGGCCCCAAAATGACCCTAAATGGCCATAAATGGACCCAAAATGGCCCAAAATGGCAGAAAATTGACCCAAAATGACCCAAAATGGCCCCAAAATGACCCTAAATGGCCATAAATGGACCAAAAATGGCCCAAAATGGCCACCAATGGCTTTCAGTTGACCCAAAATGGCAGAAAATTGGCCCAGAATGACCCAAAATGGTCCCAAAAATGACCCTAAATGGCCATAAATGGGCCCAAAATGACCCAAAATGGCAGAAAATTGACCCAAATTGACCCCAAATGGCCCCAAAATGACCCTAAATGGCAGAAAATTGACCCAGAATGGCCCTAAATGGACCCAAAATGGCCCCAAATGACCCAAAATGGCAGAAAATTGACCCATAATGACCTCAAAATGACCCACAATTGCAGAAAATTGACTCCAAATTGACCCAAAATGGCCCCAAAATAACCCTAAATGGCCATGGATGGACCCAAAACGGCCCAAAATGGCAGAAAATTGGCCCAAAATGGCCCCAAATGGCCCCAAAATGACCCTAAATGGCCATAAATGGACCCAAAGTGGCAGAAAATTGACCCAAATTGACCCAAAATGGTCCCAAAAAGACCCAAAATGACCAAAAATGGCCCCATAACGACCCTAAATGGCAGAAAATTGACCCAGAATGGCCCAAAATGGCAGAAAACTGACCCAAAATGACCCCAAATGGCTCCAAAATGACCCTAAATGGCCCAAAATGGCCCCAAAATGGCAGAAAATTGACCCAAAATGGCCCAAAATGGTCCCAAAATGACCCTAAATGGCCATAAATGGACCCAAAATGGCCCAAAATGGCAGAAAATTGGCCCAAAATGATCCTAAATGGCCCCAAAATGACCCTAAATGACAGAAAATTGACCCAGAATGGCCCTAAATGGACCCAAAATGGCCCCAAATGACCCAAAATGGCAGAAAATTGACCTAAAATGACCTCAAAATGACCCACAATTGCAGAAAATTGACTCCAAATTGACCCAAAATGGCCCCAAAAAGACCCAAAATGGCCGAAAATTAAACCAGAATGGCCCTAAATGGACCCAAAATGGCCCCAAAAGGACCCAAAATGGCAGAAAATTGACCCCAAATGGCCCAAAATGGCCCAAAAATGGACCCAAAATGGCCACCAATGGCTTTCAGTTGACCCAAAATGGCAGAAAATTGGCCCAAAATGGCCCCAAATGGCCCCAAAATGACCCTAAATGGCCCAGAATGGCCCAAAATGGCAGAAAATTGACCCAAAATGACCCAAAATGGCAGAAAATTGACCGAAAGTGGCCCCAAATTGCCCCAAATGGCCCCAAAATGATCCTAAATGGCCATAAATGGACCCAAAATGGCAGAAAATTGACCCAAAATGGCAGAAAATTGACACAAAAGGGCCCAAAATGGCAGAAAATTGACCCAAATTGACCCCAAATGGCCCCAAAATGACCCAGAATGGCCATAGATGGACCCAAAGTGGCAGAAAATTGACCCAAATTGACCCAAAATGGTCCCAAAAAGACCCAAAATGACCAAAAATGGCCCCATAATGACCCTAAATGGCAGAAAATTGACCCAGAATGGCCCAAAATGGTCCCAAAATGACCCTAAATGGCCATAAATGGACCCAAAATGGCCCAAAATGGCAGAAAATTGGCCCAAAATGATCCTAAATGGCCCCAAAATGACCCTAAATGACAGAAAATTGACCCAGAATGGCCCTAAATGGACCCAAAATGGCCCCAAATGACCCAAAATGGCAGAAAATTGACCTAAAATGACCTCAAAATGACCCACAATTGCAGAAAATTGACTCCAAATTGACCCAAAATGGCCCCAAAAAGACCCAAAATGGCCGAAAATTAAACCAGAATGGCCCTAAATGGACCCAAAATGGCCCCAAAAGGACCCAAAATGGCAGAAAATTGACCCCAAATGGCCCAAAATGGCCCAAAAATGGACCCAAAATGGCCACCAATGGCTTTCAGTTGACCCAAAATGGCAGAAAATTGGCCCAAAATGGCCCCAAATGGCCCCAAAATGACCCTAAATGGCCCAGAATGGCCCAAAATGGCAGAAAATTGACCCAAAATGACCCAAAATGGCAGAAAATTGACCGAAAGTGGCCCCAAATTGCCCCAAATGGCCCCAAAATGATCCTAAATGGCCATAAATGGACCCAAAATGGCAGAAAATTGACCCAAAATGGCAGAAAATTGACACAAAAGGGCCCAAAATGGCAGAAAATTGACCCAAATTGACCCCAAATGGCCCCAAAATGACCCAGAATGGCCATAGATGGACCCAAAGTGGCAGAAAATTGACCCAAATTGACCCAAAATGGTCCCAAAAAGACCCAAAATGACCAAAAATGGCCCCATAATGACCCTAAATGGCAGAAAATTGACCCAGAATGGCCCAAAATGGTCCCAAAATGACCCTAAATGGCCATAAATGGACCCAAAATGGCCCAAAATGGCAGAAAATTGGCCCAAAATGATCCTAAATGGCCCCAAAATGACCCTAAATGACAGAAAATTGACCCAGAATGGCCCTAAATGGCCCCAAAGTGGCCCCAAATGACCCAAAATGGCAGAAAATTGACCCAAATTGACCCCAAATGGCCCCAAAATGACCCTAAATGGCCATAGATGGACCCAAAATGGCCCAAAATGGCAGAAAATTGACCCAAAATGATCCTAAATGGCCCCAAAATGACCCTAAATGACAGAAAATTGACCCAGAATGGCCCTAAATGGACCCAAAATGGACCAAAATGACCCAAAATGGCAGAAAATTGACCCAAAATGACCCAAAAATGGCAGAAAATTGACCCAGAATGGCCCTAAATGGACCCAAAATGGCCCAAAATGACCCAAAATGGCAGAAAATTGACCCAAAATGACCCAAAAATGGCCCCAAATGACCCAAAATGGCAGAAAATTGACCCCAAATGGCCCCAAAATGGACCCAAAATGGACCCAAAATGGCCACCAATGGCTTTCAGTTGACCCAAAATGGCAGAAAATTGGCCCAAAATGGCCCCAAATGGCCCCAAATGGCCCCAAAATGACCCTAAATGGCAGAAAATTGACCCCAAATGTCCCAAAATTGACCCAAATTTGTCCAAAATGGCCAGAAAAAGTCACAAATTGACCCAAAATGGCCCCAAAATGGCCCAAAATGGCAGAAAATTGACCCAGAATGACCCAAAATGGTCCCAAAATGATCCTAAATGGCCACCAATGGCTTTCAGTTGACCCAAAATGGCAGAAAATGGCCCCAAAATGACCCAAAATGGCCCAAAATGGCCCCAAAATGATCCTAAATGGCAGAAAATTGACCCCAAATGGCCCCAAATGGCAGAAAATTGACCCAAAATGGCCCCAAAATGATCCTAAATGACCCAAAATGGCAGAAAATTGACCCCAAATGACCCCAAAAGGGCCCCAAATTGCCCCCAAATGACCCCAATGTGACCCCAGATGGTCCCAATGATCCCAATTGTTCCCAAATGACCCCAAACGGCCCCAATGTGACCCCAAAAGGGCCCAAATGACCCCAAATGACCCCAATAACCCCAAATGGCCCCAATGATTCCAATGTGACCCCAAATGGCCCCAATGACCCCAAATGGCCCTAAATGACACCAATGGCCCCAAATGGCCCCAAATTGATCCTAAATGGCCCAAAAATTGACCCAAAATGGCAGAAAATTGACCCAAAATGACACTAAATGGTAGAAAAGTGACCCAGAATGGCCCCAAATGGGCCCAAAATGGCAGAAAATTGACCCAGAATGACCCAAAATGGCAGAAAATTGACCCCAAATGGCCCCAAATGGCCCCAAAATGGCCCAAAATGGCCATAAATGGACCCAAAATGGCAGAAAATTGGCCCTAAATGGACCCAAATGGCCCCAGAATGACCCTAAATGGCCATAGATGGACCCAAAATGGCAGAAAATTGACCAAAATTGATCCTAAATGGCCCCAAAATGACCCTAAATGGCAGAAAATTGACCCAAAATGGCCCCAAATGGCCCAAAAATGGACCCAAAATGGCCACCAATGGCTTTCAGTTGACCCAAAATGGCAGAAAATTGGCCCAAAATGGCCCCAAATGGCCCCAAATGGCCCCAAAATGACCCTAAATGGCAGAAAATTGACCCCAAATGTCCCAAAATTGACCCAAAATGACCAAAAATTGACCCAAAATGGCCCCAAATTGACCCAAATTTGTCCAAAATGGCCAGAAAAAGTCACAGATTGACCCAAAATGGCCCCAAAATGGCCCAAAATGGCAGAAAATTGACCCAGAATGACCCAAAATGGCAGAAAATTGTCCCAAAGTGGCCACAAACTGAGCCCAAAATGGCCCAAAATGGCCCCAAACGGCCCCCAAATGACCCTAAATGGCCCCAAATGGCCCCAAAATGGCAGAAAATTAACCCAGAATGACCCAAAATGGTCCCAAAATGATCCTAAATGGCCACCAATGGCTTTCAGTTGACCCAAAATGGCAGAAAATGGCCCCAAAATGACCCAAAATGGCCCAAAATGGCCCCAAAATGATCCTAAATGGCAGAAAATTGACCCCAAATGGCCCCAAATGGCAGAAAACTGACCCAAAATGACCCAAAATGGCTCCAAAATGACCCTAAATGGCCCCAAATGGCCCCAAATGGCAGAAAACTGACCCAAAATGACCCAAAATGGCTCCAAAATGACCCTAAATGGCCCCAAATGGCCCCAAAATGGCAGAAAATTGACCCAGAATGACCCAAAATGGTCCCAAAATGACCCTAAATGGCCATAAATGGACCCAAAATGGCAGAAAATTGGCCCAAAATGATCCTAAATGGCCCCAAAATGACCTTAAATGACAGAAAATTGACCCAGAATGGCCCTAAATGGACCCAAAATGGCCCCAAAATGACCCAAAATGGCAGAAAATTGACCCAAAATGACCCAAAAATGGCCCCAAAATGGACCCAAAATGGCCACCAATGGCTTTCAGTTGACCCAAAATGGCAGAAAATTGGCCCCAAATGTCCCAAAATGGCCCCAAAATGACCCTAAATGGCCATAAATGGACCCAAAATGGCCCCAGAATGACCCTAAATGGCCATAGACGGACCCAAAATGGCCCAAAATGGCAGAAAATTGACCCAAAATGGCCCAAAAATGGCCCCAAAATGGCCCCAAATGGCCCCAAAATGACCCTAAATGGCCATAGATGGCTTTCAGTTGACCCAAAATGGCAGAAAATTGGCCCAAAATGGCCCAAAATGGCCCCAAAATGACCCTAAATGGCAGAAAATGGCCCTAAAATGGCCCCAGAATGCCCAAAATGGCAGAAAATTGACCCAAAATGGCCCAAAATTGATCCAAAATGGCCCCAAAATGACCCTAAATGGCAGAAAATTGACCCCAAATGGCCCCAAATGGCCCCAAATTGATCCTAAATGGCCCAAAAATTGACCCAAAATGGCAGAAAATTGACCCAGAATGACCAAAAATGGCCCCAAAATGACCCTAAATGGCGGAAAATGGCCCTAAAATGGCCCCAAAATGACCCAAAATGGCCTCAAAATGATCCTAAATGGCCCCAAAATGGCCCTAAATGGCAGAAAATTGACCCAGAATGGCTCAAAATGGCAGAAAATTGACCCAAAATGACCCAGAATGGCCCCAAAATGACCCAAAATGGCCATAAATGGACCCAAAATGGCAGAAAATTGACCCAGAATGATCCAAAATGGCCCCATAATGACCCTAAATGGCAGAAAATTGACCCAAAATGGCAGAAAATTGTCCCAAAGTGGCCCCAAACTGAGACCAAAATGGCCCCAAATGGCCCCCAAATGACCCTAAATGGCCATAAATGGACCCTAAATGGCCCAAAATGGTAGAAAATTGACTTAAAATGGCCTCAAAATGACCCAAAATGGCAGAAAATTGACCCAAATTGACCCCAAATGGCCCCAAAATGACCCTAAATGGCCATAAATGGACCCAAAATGACAGAAAATTGACCCAAATTGATCCAAAATGGTCCCAAAAAGACCCAAAATGATCAAAAATGGCCCCATAATGACCCTAAATGGCAGAAAATTGACCCAGAATGGCCCAAAATGGCAGAAAACTGACCCAAAATGGCCCCAAATGGCCCAAAAATGGACCCAAAATGGCCACCAATGGCTTTCAGTTGACCCAAAATGGCAGAAAATTGACCCAAATTGACCCCAGATGGCCCCAAAATGACCCTAAATGGCCCAGAATGGCCCCAAAATGGCAGAAAATTGACCCAGAATGGCCCAAAATGGCAGAAAATTGACCCAAAATGGCAGAAAATTGTCCCAAAGTGTCTCCCAAATGACCCCAAATGGCAGAAAATTGACCCAGAATGACCCCAAATTGATCCAAAATGGCCACAAAATGTCACAAAATGGCCCTAAATGGCACAAAGTCCACCCAAAATGACCAAAAATTGACCCCAAATGACTCAAAATGGCCCCAAATTGATCCAAAATGACCATAAAAGGTGACAAAATGGCCCAAAATGGCACCAAATGGCCCCAAAATGACCCAAAATGGCAGAAAATTGACCCAAATTGACCCCAAATGGCCCCAAAATGACCCTAAACGACACTAAATGGCAGAAAATTGACCCAAAATGGCAGAAAATTGACCCAAAATGGCCCAAAATTTACCCCAAATGACCCAGAATGGCCCCAAAATGATCCCAAATGACCCAAAATGACCAAAAATGGCCCCAAATTGACCCAAAATGGCCCCAAAATGATCCTAAATGGCCACCAATGGCTTTCAGTTGACCCAAAATGGCAGAAAATGGCCCCAAATGGCCCCAAAATGACCCAAAATGACCCAAAATGGCCCAAAATGGCCCCAAAATGATCCTAAATGGCAGAAAATTGACCCCAAATGGCCCAAAATGGCAGAAAATTGACCCAAAATGCCCCAAAATGATCCTAAATGACCCAAAATGGCAGAAAATTGACCCCAAATGACCCCAAAAGGGCCCCAAATTGCCCCAAAATGACCCCAAATGACCCCAAATGGCCCCAATGATCCCAATTGTTCCCAAATGACCCCAAATGTCCCCAATGTGACCCGAAAAGGGCTCAAATGACCCCAAATGACCCCAATGACCCCAAAGGGCCCCAAATGGCCCCAAAATGGCCCCAAATGGCCCCAATGTGACCCCAATGACCCCAAATGGCCCCAAATGACCCCAAATGTCCCCAATGTGACCCTAAATGACCCCAAGTGGCCCCAAAATGCCCCAGTGACCCCAAATGACCCCAATGTGACCCCAAATGGCCCCAATGATTTCAATTATTCTCAAATGACCCCAAATGGCCCCAATGTGATCCCAAATGGCCCCAAATGGCCCCAATGATTCCAATGTGACCCCAAATGGCCCCAATGACCCCAAATGTCCCCAATGTGACCCTAAATGGCCCCAAGAACCCCAAAGGGCCCCAAATGACCCCAAATGGCCCTAAATGACCTCATGTGGCCCCAAATGGCCCCAGTGACCCCAAATGATCCCAATGTGACCCCAAATGGCCCCAATGTGACCCTAAATGGCCCCAAATGACCCCAAATGGGCCCCAAATTGCCCCAATGACCCCAAATGACCCCAGATGGCCCCAATGATCCCAATTGTTCCCAAATGACCCCAAACGGCCCCAATGTGACCCCAAAAGGGCTCAAATGACCCCAAATGACCCCAATGACCCCAAATGGCCCCAATGTGACCCTAAATGGCACCCAATGGCCCCAATGTGACCCCAAATGGCCCCAATGACCCCAAATGGTCCCAATGTGACCCTAAATGGCCCCAAATGACCCCAAATGGCCCCAAATGGCCCCAATGACCCCAAATGACCCCAGTGTGACCCCAAATGGCCCTACAGACCCCAAATGGTCCTAAATGACCCCAGTGTGACCCCAAATGACCCCAAAATGGCCCCAAATTGCCCCAATGACCCCAAATGACATAACGTGACCCCAAATGACCCCAATGTGACCCCAAATGTCCCCAATGTGACCCCAAATGGCCCCAATGACCCCAAATGACCCCAATGTGACCCGGAATGACCCCGAATGATCCCAAATTGACCCCATGACCCCCAAATCCTCCCCCAAATGACCCTAAA
Organism: Phasianus colchicus; assembly: GCF_987193195.1. Classification (NCBI taxonomy): domain Eukaryota; kingdom Metazoa; phylum Chordata; class Aves; order Galliformes; family Phasianidae; genus Phasianus; species Phasianus colchicus. The sequence continues at coordinate 982,965 of NC_143474.1, read as the reverse complement.
ATTTCCCCCACAGTGGACGGAATTCACGGATCGCACCTTGGCACGATGTCCCCACTGCAGGAAAGTGTGAGTGACCCCAAAAGGGACCCCAAAGAGACCCCAAAGAGACCCCAAAAGGGACCCCAAAAGGGACCCCAAAAGTGACCCCAAAAGGGATCCTAAAAGGGACCCTAAAAGGGACCCCAAAGAGACCCCAAAAGGGACCCTAAAAGGGACCCCAAAAGGGACCCCAAAAGTGACCCCATAGGGACCCCAAAAGAGACCCTAAAAGGGACCCCAAAAGGGACCCCAAAAGTGATCCCATAGGGACCCCAAAAGAGACCCCAAAAGTGACCCCAAAGAGACCCCAAAAGAGACCCCAAAGTGACCCCATAGGGACCCCATAGGGACCCCAAAAGAGACCCCAATGTGACCCCATAGGGACCCCAAAGAGACCCCAAAAGGGACCCTAAAATTGACCCCAAAAGGGACCCCAAAGAGACCCCAAAAGTGACCCCAAAAGGGACCCCAAAAGGGAACCTGGAAGGGACCCTAAATGGGACCCCAAAAGTGACCCCATAGGGACCCCAAAAGAGACCCCAATGTGACCCCATAGGGACCCCAAAGAGACCCCAAAAGGGACCCTAAAATTGACCCCAAAAGGGACCCCAACAGTGACCCCAAAAGGGACCCCAAAAGGGATCCTAAAAGTGACCCTAAAAGGGACCCCAAAGAGACCCCAAAAGGGACCCTAAAAGGGACCCCAAAAGGGACCCCAAAAGGGACCCCATAGGGACCCCAAAAGAGACCCCAAAAGTGACCCTAAAGAGACCCCAAAAGGGACCCTAAAAGTGACCCTAAAAGAGACCCCAATGTGACCCCATAGGGACCCCAAAGAGACCCCAAGAGGGACCCCCAAAGGGACCCCAAAATGACCCCAAAAGGGACCCTAAATGTACCTCAATGTGACCCCAAAATGACCCCAAAAGTGACCCCAAAGTGACCCCAAAAGGTACCCTAAAAGGGACCCCAAAAGTGACCCCAAAAGTGATCTGAAAAGGGACCCCAAAAGGGACCCCAAAAAGGACCCTAAAAGGGAACCTGAAAGGGACCCTAAAAGTGACCCCAAAAGGGACCCCAAAAAGGACCCTAAAAGGGAACCTGAAAGGGACCCTAAAAGTGACCCCAAAAGGGACCCAAAAGTGACCCCAAAAGGGACCCGAATGTGACCCCAAAAATGACCCTAAGTGTATCTCAGTGTGACCCCAAAATGACCCCAAAAGAGACCCCAAAAGAGACCCTACAGGCCCCACTGACCCCATTGACCCCACTGACCCCATTGATCTCACTGACCCCATTGTCCCCATTGACCCCAATCTCCCCATTGACCCCATTGACCCCACAGACCCCACTGACCCCGCAGCCCCCATTGCCCCCATTTCCCCCATTGCCCCCATTGCCCCCATTGACCCCACAGACCCCAATGTCCCCATTGACCCCAATGTTCTTATAGACCCCACTGACCCCAATCTCCCCACTGACCCCATTGATCTCACTGACCCCATTGACCCTATTGACCCCATTGACCCTACTGACCTTACGAACCCCACTGACCCCATTGACCCCATTGCCCCCATTGCCCCCATTTCCCCTATCGACCCCACAGATCCCATAAATCCCACTGATCCCATTGACCCCATTGCCCCCATTTTCCCCAATGCCCCCATTGACCCCACAGACCCCGCAGCCCCCATTGACCCCATTGCCCCCAAAGCCCATAAGGCCCCCATTGACCCTATTGCCCCCATTGATTCCATTGACCCCACAGACCCCACTGACCCCAGTCTCCCCCCTGACCCCATTTCCCCCATTGCCCCCATTTCCCCCATTGCCCCCATTGCCCCCATTGTCCCCATTGACCCCACTGACCCCACAGACCCTACAAACCCCATGGCCCCCATTGCCCCCATTGCCCCCACAGACCCCATTGACCCCAATGTTCTCATAGACCCCACTGACCCCAATCTCCCCACTGACCCCATTGATCTCACTGACCCCAGTGACCCCATTGACCCTACTGACCTTACGAACCCCACTGACCCCACTGACCCCAATCTCCCCATTGACCCCATTGACCCCATTGATGCCATTTTCCCCACTGGCCCCACAGACCCCATTGCCCCCATTGACCCCAATCCCCCAATGCCCCCATTGACCCCATTTTCCTTATTGCCCCCATTGACCCCACAGACCCCGCAGCCCCCAATGCCCCCGTTGACCCCATTGCCCCCTTTAGACCCCATTGCCCCCATTGCCTCCATTTCCCCCATTTCCCCCAATGCCCCCATTGACCCCATTGATTCCATTGACCCCACAGACCCCACTGACCCCAATCTCCCCCCTGACCCTATTACCCCCATTGGCCCCATTGACCCCATTGCCCCCATTGCCCCATTGACCCCACAGACCCCGCAGCCCCCATTGCCCCCATTGTCCCCATTGACCCCAATCTCCCCATTGACCCCAATGTTCTTATAGACCCCACTGACCCCAATCTCCCCATTGCCCCCATTGCCCCCATTTCCCCCACTGCCCCCATTGACCCCATTGACCCCACCGACCCCACAGATCCCACAGCCCCCATTGCCCCCATTGACCCCATTGCCCCCTTTAGACCCCATTGACCCCATTGCCCCCATCGACCCCACAGATCCCACAGACCCCACTGATCCCATTGCCCCCAATGCCCCCATTTCCCCCATTGCCCCCATTTCCCCCATTGCCCCCATTGACCCCATTGCCCCCAATGCCCCCATTGCCCCCATTTCCCCCATTGACCCCAAATGTCCCCACTGACCCCAATGTTCCCACTGCCCCCAATGCCCCCATTGCCCCCATTTCCCCCATTTCCCCCATTTCCCCCATTGCCCCCAATGCCCCCAATCCCCCATTGCACCCATTGACCCCGCAGACCCCACAGACCCCGCAGCCCCCATTGACCCCAATGACCCCAATGCCCCCATTACCCCCATTGCCCCCATTGCCCCCATTGCCCCCACTGACACCAATGCCCCCATTTCCCCCATTGCCCCCATTGCCCCCATTGCCCCCATTGCCCCCATTGACCCCAAATGTCCCCACTGACCCCAATGTTCCCACTGCCCCCATTGCCCCCATTTCCCCCATTGCCCCCATTTCCCCCATTTCCCCCATTGCCCCCAATGCCCCCAATCCCCCATTGCCCCCATTTCCCCCATTGCCCCCATTGCCCCCATTGCCCCCAATGCCCCCATTTCCCCCATTGCCCCCAATGCCCCCAATCCCCCATTGCCCCCATTTCCCCCATTGCCCCCATTGCCCCCAATGCCCCCATTTCCCCCATTGCCCCCAATGCCCCCAATCCCCCATTGCCCCCATTGCCCCCATTGCCCCCATTGACCCCACAGACCCCACAGACCCCACAGACCCCACAGACCCCACAGACCCCGCAGCCCCCAATGCCCCCGTTGACCCCATTGCCCCCTTTAGACCCCATTGACCCCATTGCTCCCATTGACCCCATTGCCCCCATCGACCCCACAGATCCCAGAGACCCCAATGCCCCCATTGCCCCCATTGACCCCACAGACCCCATTGACCCCAATCCCCCATTGCCCCCATTTCCCCATTGCCCCCATTGCCCCCATTGCCCCCATTTCCCCCATTGCCCCCATTTCCCCCATTTCCCCCATTTCCCCCATTGCCCCCATTGCCCCCATTGCCCCCATTTCCCCCATTGCCCCCATTGACCCCGCAGACCCCACAGACCCCGCAGACCCCGCAGCCCCCAATGCCCCGTTTCCCCCCAGCTCCTCCATTGGCCGCCGTTACCCGCGCCGCCGCTGCCTCTGCTGCTTCTTCCTGGGGCTGCTGATGGCCGCCTCCGCCACCGGCCTGGCTGTGAGTCTACTGGGAGGGACTGGGAGGGACTGGGAGGGACTGGGAGGGGTGATGGGGGACTGGGAGGGGACTGGGAGGGGAGTGGGAGGGGAGTGGGAGGGACTGGGAGGGACTGGGAGGGGACTGGGAGGGACTGGGAGGGGGTGATGGTGGACTGGGATGGACTGGGAGGGACTGGGGGGGACTGGGAGGGGACTGGGAGGGACTGGGAGGGGTGATGGGGGACTGGGAGGGGACTGGGAGGGGACTGGGAGGGACTGGGAGGGGGTGATGGTGGACTGGGATGGACTGGGAGGGACTGGGAGGGACTGGGGGGGACTGGGAGGGGACTGGGAGGGACTGGGAGGGACTGGGGGGACTGGGGGGACTGGGAGGGGGATATGGGGCACTGGGAGGGACTGGGAGGGAGTGGGAGGGGGATATGGTGGACTGGGAGGGACTGGGAGGGACTGGGAGGGGACTGGGAGGGGGATATGGGGCACTGGGATGGATTGGGAGGAGGATATGGGGGACTGGGAGGGACTGGGAGGGGAGTGGGAGGGACTGGGAGGGACTGGGAGGGGGATATAGGGCACTGGGATGGATTGGGAGGAGGATATGGGGGACTGGGATGGACTGGGAGGGACTGGGAGGGACTGGGAAGGGGATACGGGGCACTGGGAGGGGGATATGGGGCACTGGGAGAGACTGGGATGAACTGGGAGAGACTGGGAGGGGAATATGGGGGACTGGGAGGGACTGGGAGGGACTGGGAGGGGGTTAAGGGGGACTGGGAGGGACTGGGAGGGGACTGGGAAGGGAGTGGGAGGGACTGGGAGGGGAATATGGGGGACTGGGAGGGACTGGGAGGGAACTGGGAGGGGGATATGGAGCACTGGGAGAGACTGGGATGAACTGGGAGAGACTGGGAGGGGAATATGGGGGACTGGGAGGGACTGGGAGGGACTGGGAGGGGGTTAAGGGGGACTGGGAGGGACTGGGAGGGGACTGGGAAGGGAGTGGGAGGGACTGGGAGGGGAATATGGGGGACTGGGAGGGACTGGGAGGGAACTGGGAGGGGGATATGGAGCACTGGGAGAGACTGGGATGAACTGGGAGAGACTGGGAGGGGAATATGGGGCACTGGGAGGGACTGGGAGGGACTGGGAGGGGGTTAAGGGGGACTGGGAGGGACTGGGAGGGGACTGGGAAGGGAGTGGGAGGGACTGGGAGGGGAATATGGGGGACTGGGAGGGACTGGGATGGACTGGGAGGGACTGGGAGGAGGATATGGCGGACTGGGAGGAACTGGGATGGAACTGGGGGGACTGGGAGGGACTGGGGGGCAACTGGGAGGGGCTGGGAGCGGGGTATAGGGCACTGGGAAAGGGATTTGGGTGCACTGGGAGGGACTGGGATGGACTGGGAGGGAACTGGGACGGGGATATGGGGGACTGGGAGGGACTGGGAGGGACTGGGATGGACTGGGAGGGAACTGGGACGGGGATATGGGGGACTGGGAGGAACTGGGAGGGACTGGGATGGACTGGGAGGGAACTGGGACGGGGATATGGGGGACTGGGATGGACTGGGAGGGACTGGGAAGGGGATACGGGGCACTGGGAGGGGGATTTGGGAGCACTGGGAGGGACTGGGAGGGACTGGGAGGGAACTGGGAGGGACTGGGATGGACTGGGAGGGACTGGGAGGGACTGGGAGGGACTGGGATGGAGTGGGAGTGGGATATGGGGGACTGGGATGAACTGGGAGGGACTGGGATGGAGTGGGAGTGGGATATGGGGGACTGGGATGAACTGGGAGGGACTGGGAGGGACTGGGAGGGGGATCTGGGAGCACTGGGAGTCCATACTGGTCCTTACTGGTCTATTCTGATGCGTACTGGTCCATACTGGTCCATACTGGTCCTTACCGGTCTTTATTGCTCCAAACTGGTCCATACTGGTCCATATTGGTCTATACTGGTTCATACTGGTCCATACTGGCCCATAATGGCCCATACTTGTCCGTATTGGTCTTTACTGGTTCGTACTGGTCCATATTGGTCCTTACTGGTGCATATTCATCCATACTGGTCCTTACTGGTTTATACTGCTCCAAACTGGTCCATACTGGTCCAAATTGGTCTATACTGGTTCATACTGGTCCATATTGGATCTTACTGGTCCAGATTCATCCATACTGGTCCATATTGTTCCAAACTGGTTCATACTGGCCCTATACTGGTCCATACTGGTCCATATTTGTCCATATTGGTCCATACTGGTCCATACTGGTCCTTACTGGTTCTTACTGGTCTATCCTGCTCCAAACTGGTCCATACTGGTCCATACCGGTCCTTTACTTGTCCATATTGGTCCTTACTGGTCTGTACTGGTCCATACTGGCCCATACTCACCCTATACTGGTCCATATTGGTCCATACTGGTCCATACTGGTCCGTACTGGTCTATTCTGGTCCATACCGGTCCATATTGGTCCTTACTGGTTCATACTGGTCCATACTGGCCCTATACTTGTCCATATTGGTCCTTTTTGGTCCATATTGGTCCTTACTGGTCCATACTGGTTTTTACTGGTCTATACTGCTCCGAACTGGTCCATACTGGTCCATATTGGTCCATACTGGTCCATACTGGTCCTTACCGGTTCTATACTGCTCCAAACTGGTCTCTACTGGTCCATATAGGCCCATACTCCCCCTATACTTGTCCATACTGGTCCATACTGGTCCATACTGGTCTGTACTGGCCCATACTTGTCCATATTGGTCCTGACTGGTCCATACTTGTCCGTACTGGTCCATACTGGTCCATACTGCTCCAAACTGGTCCATACTGGCCCATACTGGCCCTATACTTGTCCATATTCATCCTTACTGGTCTGTACTGGTCCATACTGGCCCATACTCGCCCTATACTTGTCCAAATTGGTCCATACTGGTCCATACTGGTCTGTACTGGTCTATATTGCTCCAAACTGGTCCATACTCATCCATACTGGTCCATATTGGACCAAACTGGTCCATACTGGTCTATTCTGGTCCATACCGGTCCATATTGGTTCTTACTGGTTCATACTGGTCCATACTGGCCCTATACTTGTCCATATTGGTCCTTTTAGGTCCATATTGGTCCTTACTGGTCCTTACTGGTTTTTACTGGTCTATACTTCTCCGAACTGGTCCATACTGGTCCATATTGGTCCATACTGGTCCGTACTGGTCCTTACCAGTTCTATACTGCTCCAAACTGGTCTCTACTGGTCCATACTGGCCCATACTGGCCGATACTCACCCTATACTTGTCCAAATTGGTCCTGACTGGTCCTGACTGGTCCGTACTGGTCCGTACTGGTCCATACTGGTCCTTACTGGTTCTTACTGGTCTATCCTGCTCCAAACTGGTCCATACTGGCCCATACTGGTCCTTTACTTGTCCATATTCATCCTTACTGGTCTGTACTGGTCCATACTGGCCCATACTCACCCTATACTGGTCCAAATTGGTCCATACTGGTCCTGACTGGTCCATACTGGTCCGTACTGGTCTATATTGCTCCAAACTGGTCCATACTCATCCATACTGGTTTATATTGGTCCAAACTGGTCCATACTGGTCCATACTGGCCCTATACTTGTCCATATTCATCCTTACTGGTCTGTACTGGTCCATACTGGCCCATACTCGCCCTATACTTGTCCAAATTGGTCCATACTGGTCCTGACTGGTCCGTACTGGTCTATATTGCTCCAAACTGGTCCAGATTCATCCATACTGGTCCATATTGGTCCAAACTGGTCCATACTGGCCCCATACTTGTCCATATTGGTCCTGACTGGGCTATACTGGTCTATACTGGTCCTTACTGGTCTATATAGCTCCAAACTGGTCCATACTGGCCCTATACTTGTCCATATTGGTCCTTACTGGTCTGTACTGGCCCATACTGGCCCATCCTCACCCTATACTTGTCCAAATTGGTCCATACTGGTCCTTACTGGTCCTTACTGGTCTATATTGCTCCAAACTGGTCCATACTCATCCATACTGGTCCATATTGGACCAAACTGGTCCATACTGGTCTATTCTGGTCCATACCGGTCCATATTGGTCCTTACTGGTTCATACTGGTCCATACTGGCCCTATACTTGTCCATATTGGTCCTTTTAGGTCCATATTGGTCCTTACTGGTCCATACTGGTTCTTACTGGTCTATACTTCTCCAAACTGGTCCATACTGGTCCATATTGGTCCTTACTGGTCCATACTGGTTCTTACTGGTCTATACTTCTCCAAACTGGTCCATACTGGTCCATATTGGTCCATACTGGTCCATATTGGTCCTTACCGGTTCTATACTGCTCCAAACTGGTCTCTACTGGTCCATACTGGCCCATACTGGCCCATACTCACCCTATACTTGTCCAAATTGGTCCTGACTGGTCCGTACTGGTCCATACTGGTCCTTACTGGTCTTACAGGTGGGGACGTGGGCAGCAGCCCGTCGCTGGGGGGCTCTACACGCGTGTTGGGCCGTGTTGGTGGCGGGGGCCGGAGCGTGTTTGCTACGAGCCGGATACTGGGGCTGCGTGAGGGTCAGCCACCCCATCCCACAACGCGCCTGAACACGCCAACGACACGCCAAGGTCACGCTAAGGACACGCGTCCGACCGTCTCGCCAGCTCCAACACGCCAAGGTCACGCTAAGGACACGCTAAAGTGTGTGTGTGGGGGGGGGGGGAGGGGGGATGAGGTGAAGGATGGGCCGAGGTGGTGGTGGTGGTGGCGTTGCGTGAGGTGGGACACGCTAAGGACATGCTAAGGACACGCTAAGGGCATGCTTAGGTCACGGTGGGTTCGTCGTGTGGTTTTCGGTGGACGTGTGGGTATAGGAACATGCTAAGGACATGCTTAGGTCATGGAACATGCTAAGGACGTGAGGCTGTCATGTAACATGCTTCGGACAGGCTTCAGGTATGGGAACATGCTAAGGACATGCTTGCGTCACGGAACACGCTAAGGGCGTGGGTTCATCATCTGACATTCCTCAGACGTGCTGAAGTCATTGGACATGCTAAGGACACGCCAGCGTCATGGCACATGCTAAGGACATGGATTGACTTCATGACATTCCACGGGTCACGCAACACGCTAAGGACACGCTTAGGTCACGTGACAACACGCTAAGGACATGGATGTACCCTGTGAGGATCCCGGCGTGCGGTCGGGTCACGCAACACGCTAAGAACACGCTTAGGTCACGTGACGCGCTGGGAAGATCACGTGACGTTCCTGGGAGCCATCTTGGATCGACCCCACCATCATGGCTGCCGGCTTGGGTGGAGTCACGTGACACGGCGGCCATCTTGGATCGACGCGCACCGTCATGGCGGCCGCCTGGGGTTGAGTCGCGTGATGTGGCGGCCATCTTGGATGAGCCCACGTGACTCGTCGGCCATCTTGGATCCACCGCAGCGGCCATCTTGGGTCCACAGGCGCCATCTTGGATCGACCCACACTATCAATCATGGCGGCTGTCCCGGGTGGAGTCACGTGACGCGGCGGCCATCTTGGATCGACCCACATTGTCACGGCTGTCATTTTCCTTCGAGTCACGTGACCCAGCGGCCATCTTGGATCCACCGCAGCGGCCACCTTGGATCTATGGCCGCCATCTTGGATCGACCTACATCGCCACGGCAGCCATCTTGGATCCATCCCACCACCACGACGGCCATCTTGACTGGACCCACGTGACCTAGCGGCCATCTTGGATCAACGCACGTGACTCAGCAGCCATCTTGGATCCACTCTACCACCACAGACATCTTGGCTCCACCCACGTGACTCGGCGGCCATCTTGGATCGACAGGCGTGACTCAGCAGCCATCTTGTCTCGACCCACGTGAGTCGTCGGCCATCTTGGATCAACACACATGACTCGGCAGCCATCTTGCATCCACTCTACCATGACAGCGGCCACCTTGGCTCGCCCCACGTGACTCGGCAGCCATCTTGGTTTCGTCCCACCACCACGGCGGCCATCTTGGCTCGACCCACGTGACTCGGCGGCAATCTTGGATTGACAGACGTGACTCCGCAGCCATCTTGGATCTACTCTACCACGACAGCGGCCATCTTGGCTCACCCCACGTGACTCGGCAGCCATCTTGGCTCGACCCACCTGACTCGGTGGCCATCTCGGATCAACCCACGTGTCTCGGCAGCCATCTTGGATCCATTCCACCATGACAGCGGCCATCTTGACCGGACCCACGTGACTCGGCGGCCATCTTGCCCCTCCCCCAACTTCCCCGCATGCTCCCCCCCCCGCATGCCTTTCAAGCCCCGCCCCCTGTACATAAGCCCCGCCCACCTCCCCAATGGATGCGTGTACATAGAAACGTATTGGAGGCGAAGCTCCGCCCCCTCACCGGAAGTGTAAATAACTCCCCCTCCCCCCCCCCGGAAAAAAAACATGGCCGACCCTGAAAAAATGGAGAATTTTATTTGGGGTTATATAAAAAAATCGATCAAAGGGGGGGAGGGGGGAGGGAAGGGGGGTCCCTGAGGGCCCCTATGGGGGGCGGGGGATCTGTGGGGCGATTTGGGGGTCTATGGGGCGGCATATGGGGTTATGGGGGGGATCTATGGGGCTGGGGGTTTTATGGGGTCTATGGGGTGATATATGGGGTTATGGGGGGATTTATGGAGTCTATGGGGTGATATATGGGGTTATGGAGGGGATTTGGGGGGTCTGGGGGAGATCTATGGGGTTTTGGGGGTCTATGGGGTGGCATATGGGGTTATGGGGGGGCATCTATGGGGCTGGGGGTTTTATGGGGTCTATGGGGTGACATATGGGGTTATGGGGGGGATCTATGGGGCTGCGGGTTGTATGGGGGGATATGGGGTCACATATGGGGTTATGGGGGGATTTATGGGGTCTATGGGGTGATATATGGGGTTATGGGGGGGATTTGGGGGGATCTATGGGGTTTTGGGGGTCTATGGGGCGACATATGGGGTTATGGGGGGGATCTATGGGGCTGGGGGTTTTATGGGGTCTATGGGGTGACATATGGGGTTATGGGGGGATTTATGGGGTCTGGGGGGATCTATGGGGTTTTGCGCGTCTATGGGGTGACATATGGGGTTATGGGGGGGATCTATGGGGCTGAGGGTTGTATGGGGGGATATGGGGTGACATATGGGGTTATGGGGGGATTTATGGGGTCTATGGGGTGACATGGGGGCAGCTGGGGGATCTATGGGGTTTTGGGGGTCTATGGGGTGACATATGGGGTTATGGGGGGCAATCTATGGGGCTGAGGGTTGTATGGGGGGATATGGGGTCACATATGGGGTTATGGGGGGATTTGGGGGGTCTGGGGGATCTATGGGGTTTTGGGGGTCTATGGGGCGACATATGGGGTTATGGGGGGGGATCTATGGGGCTGACAGTTGTATGGGGGGAGATGGGGTCACATATGGGGTTATGGGGGGATTTATGGGGTCTATGGGTTGATATATGGGGTTATAGGGGGGGCTGGGGGATCTATGGGGTTTTGGGGTCTATGGGGCGACATATGGGGGTCTGGTGGGGGATCTATGGGGCTGGGGGTTTTATGGGGTCTATGGGGTGATATATGGGGATATGGGGGGATTTATGGGGTCTATGGGGTGACATATGGGGTTATGGGGGGGATTTGGGGGGTCTGGGGGAGATCTATGGGGTTTTGGGGGTCTATGGGGTGGCATATGGGGTTATGGGGGGGCATCTATGGGGCTGGGGGTTTTATGGGGTCTATGGGGTGATATATGGGGTTATGGGGGGATTTATGGGGTCTATGGGGTGATATATGGGGCTATGGGGGGGATCTATGAGGCTGGGGGTTTTATGGGGTCTATGGGGCGACATATGGGGTTATGGGGGGAATCTATGGGGCTGAGGTTTGTATGGGGGGATATGGGGTGACATATGGGGTTATGGGGGGATTTATGGGGTTTATGGGGTGATATATGGGGTTATAGGGGGATTTGGGGGGATCTATGGGGTTTTGGGGGTCTATGGGGTTTTGGGGGTCTATGGGGTGGCATATTGGGGTCTGGGGGGGATCTATGGGGCTGGGGGTTTTATGGGGGGATTTGGGGGTCTATGGGGTCACTTATGGGGTTATGGGGGGATTTGGGGGGATCTATGGGGTTTTGGGGGTCTATGGGGTGGCATTTGGGGTTATGGGGGAGTTATGGGGTCTTTGGGGCGATATATGGGGGTCTGAGGGGAGATCTATGGGGCTGGGGGTTTTATGGGGTCTATGGGGTGACATATGGGGGTCTGGAGGGAGATCTATGGGGTCTATGGGGCAGCCACGACCCCATAGCGAGCCAACTTATGGGGCAGAGGATCACCACGACCCCATAGTGACCCATAGAGACCCAACTTATGGGGCAGAGGATCACCACGACCCCATAGAAACCCATAGAGACCCAACTTATGGGGCTGGCGTGGATATGGGGTCTATGGGGCAGCCACGAACCCATAGTGACCCAACTTATGGGGCAGAGGGGGAACTTATGGGGCTGAGGGGGAAATTATGGGGTTTGGGGTCAACTTATGGGGCAGAGGAGGAACTTATGGGGCTGAGGGGGAACTTATGGGGTTTGGGGTCAACTTATGGGGCAGAGGGGGAACTTATGGGGCTGAGGGGGAACTTATGGGGTTTGGGGTCAACTTATGGGGCACAGGGGGAACTTATGGGGTTTGGGGTCAACTTATGGGGCAGAGGGGGAACTTATGGGGTTTGAGGTCAACTTATGGGATTTGGGGTAAAAATTAACGGGATTTGGGGTGAAATTAATGGGATTTTGGGGTCAAATTAATGAGATTTTGGGTGAAATTAATGGGATTTGGGGGTCAAGAAATGGGATTTGGGGTGAAATTAATGGGATTTGGGGTCAATTTGTGGGGTTTGGGGTCAATTTGTGGGGTTTTTGGACCATTTATTGGGATTTGGGGTCAAGTTAATGGGGTTTGGGGTCAAGGAATGGGATTTTGGGTGAACTTAATGGGATTTGGGTCAAGCAATGGGATTTTGGGGCAACTTAATGGGATTTTAGGTCAACTAATGGGGTTTTGGGTCAAGTTATTGGGATTTGGGGTCAAGTTAATGGGATTTGGGGTCAAGCAATGGGATTTTGATCCTAGTTATTGGGATTTTGGGTCAAGTAATGGGATTTTGGGGCAACTTAATGGGATTTGGGGTCAAGTTAATGGGATTTTGGTCACTGCAATGGGATTTGGGGTCAAGGAATGGGGTTTCGAGCCAACTTAATGGGATTTGGGGTCAAGAAAATGGGATTTTGGGTGAACTTGATGGGATTTGGGGTCAAGTAATGGGATGTCGAGCCAACTTAATGGGATTTTGGGTCAAGTTATTGGGATTTTGGGTCAAGATATTGGGATGTTGGGTCGAGTTATTGGGATTTTGGGTCAAGTAATGGGATTTTGGGTCAACTTTGTTGGGTTTGGGGTCAATGCAATGGGGTTTGGGGTCGAGGAATGGGGTTTCAAGCCAACTGAATGGGATTTTGGGTCAAGTTATTGGGATTTTGGGTCGACTTATTGGGATTTTGCGACAAGATAATGGGATTTTGGGTCAACTTAGTTGGGTTCTGAGTCAAGTAATGGGATTTTGGGTCAATGCAATGGGATTTGGGGTTGAGTAATGGGATTTCGAGCCAACTTAATGGGATTTTGGGTCAAGTTATTGGGATTTTGGGTCAACTTTGTTGGGTTTTGGGTCAAGATAGTGGGATTTTGGGTCAAGTTATTGGGATTTTGGGTCAACTTTGTTGGGTTTTGGGTCAACTCAGTTGGGTTTTGGGTCAAGATAGTGGGATTTTGGGTCGAGTTATTGGGATTTTGGGTCAAGTAATGGGATTTTGGGTCAAGATCATGGGATTTTGGGTCAAGTAATGGGATTTTGGGTCAACTTAGTTGGGTTTTGGGTCAACTTAGTTGGGTTTTGGGTCAAGATAACGGGATTTTGGGTCAAGATAATGGGATTTGGGGTCGAGCAATGGGATTTTGAGCCAACTTCATGGGATTTTGTGTCAACTCAGTTGGGTTTTTGGTCATGATAATGGGATTTTGGGTCAAGTTATTGGGATTTGGGTTAACGCAATGGGATTTTGGGTCAAGTTAACGGGATTTGGGGTCAAGTAATGGGATTTTGAGCCAACTTAATGGCCCTACACAGCCAGGTAGAGGGTAATGGGGCAGTGATCACTTCCCATGGCCGTGGACCGGATCTTGGAATCGCACAGCGCCGACCCCAACCTCTTGGAGAGCAGGAAAGAATCCAACCTCCAGCCCACGGTGCGTTCCCTGGCCGCCCCATGTGGGGCCAGGAGGGGGGATTTGGGGTCGAGGAATGGGGTTTGGGGTCGAGGAATGGGGTTTCAAGCCAACTGAATGGGATTTTGGGTCAAGTTATTGGGATTTTGGGTCGAGTTATTGGGATTTTGGGTCAAGATAGTGGGATGTTGGGTCGAGTTATTGGGATTTTGGGTCAAGTAATGGGATTTTGGGTCAAGTTATTGGGATTTTGGGTCAAGATAGTGGGATGTTGGGTCGAGTTATTGGGATTTTGGGTCAAGTAATGGGATTTTGGGTCAAGATAATGGGATTTCGGGTCAACTTAGTTGGGATTTTGGGTCAACTCAGTTGGGTTTTGGGTCAAGATAGTGGGATTTTGGGTCAAGTAATGGGATTTTGGGGCAACTTAGTTGGGATTTTGGGTCAAGTTATTGGGATTTTGGGTCAAGTTATTGGGATTTTGGGTCGAGTTATTGGGATTTTGCTCAAGATAATGGGATTTTGGGTCAACTTAGTTGGGTTCTGAGTCAAGTAATGGGATTTGGGGTCAACACAATGGGATTTGGGGTTGAGTAATGGGATTTCGAGCCAACTTAATGGGATTTTGGGTCAAGTTATTGGGATTTTGGGTCAAGATAGTGGGATGTTGGGTCGAGTTATTGGGATTTTGAGTCAAGTAATGGGATTTTGGGTCAACTTTGTTGGGTTTTGGGTCAATGCAATGGGATTTGGGGTCGAGTAATGGGATTTTGGGTCAAGATATTTGGGATGTTGGGTCGAGTTATTGGGATTTTGGGTCAACTTTGTTGGGTTTTGGGTCAACTTAGTTGGGTTTTGGGTCAAGATAACGGGATTTTGGGTCAAGTTATTGGGATTTTGGGTCAATGCAATGGGATTTGGGGTTGAGTAATGGGATGTCGAGCCAACTTAATGGGATTTTGGGTCAAGTTATTGGGATTTTGGGTCAAGATAGTGGGATGTTGGGTTGAGTTATTGGGATTTTGAGTCAAGTAATGGGATTTCGGGTCAACTTAGTTGGGTTTTGGGTCAACTCAGTTGGGTTTTTGGTCAAGATAATGGGATTTCGGGTCAACTTAGTTGGGATTTTGGGTCAACTCAGTTGGGTTTTCGCTCAAGATAATGGGATTTTGGGTCAAGTTATTGGGATTTGGGTTAACGCAATGGGATTTGGGGTCAAGTTAACGGGATTTGGGGTCAAGTAATGGGATTTTGAGCCAACTTAATGGCCCTACACAGCCAGGTAGAGGGTGATGGGGCAGTGATCACTTCCCATGGCCGTGGACCGGATCTTGGAATCGCACAGCGCCGACCCCAACCTCTTGGAGAGCAGGAAAGAATCCAACCTCCAGCCCACGGTGCGTTCCCTGGCCGCCCCATGTGGGGCCAGGAGGGGGGATTTGGGGTCGAGGAATGGGATTTGGGGTCGAGGAATGGGTTTTTGGGGTCGAGAAATGGGGTTTCAAGCCAACTGAATGGGATTTTGGGTCAAGTTATTGGGATTTTGGGTCGAGTTATTGGGATTTTGGGTCAAGTTATTGGGATGTTGGGTCGAGTTATTGGGATTTTGAGTCAAGTAATGGGATTTCGGGTCAACTTAGTTGGGTTCTGAGTCAAGTAATGGGATTTTGGGTCGAGTTATTGGGATTTTGGGTCAACTCAGTTGGGTTTTGGGTCAACTCAGTTGGGTTTTGGGTCAAGATAATGGGATTTTGGGACAAGTTATTGGGATTTTGGGTCAACTCAGTTGGGTTTTGGGTCAAGATAATGGGATTTTGGGTCAAGATCATGGGATTTTGGGTCAAGTAATGGGATTTCGGGTCAACTTAGTTGGGATTTTGGGTCAACTTAGTTGGGTTTTGGGTCAAGATAACGGGATTTTGGGTCAAGATAATGGGATTTGGGGTCGAGCAATGGGATTTTGAGCCAACTTCATGGGATTTTGTGTCAACTCAGTTGGGTTTTTGGTCATGATAATGGGATTTTGGGTCAAGTTATTGGGATTTGGGTTAACGCAATGGGATTTGGGGTCAAGTTAACGGGATTTGGGGTCAAGTAATGGGATTTTGAGCCAACTTAATGGCCCTACACAGCCAGGTAGAGGGTGATGGGGCAGTGATCACTTCCCATGGCCGTGGACCGGATCTTGGAATCGCACAGCGCCGACCCCAACCTCTTGGAGAGCAGGAAAGAATCCAACCTCCAGCCCACGGTGCGTTCCCTGGCCGCCCCATGTGGGGCCAGGAGGGGGGATTTGGGGTCGAGGAATGGGATTTGGGGTCGAGGAATGGGTTTTTGGGGTCGAGAAATGGGGTTTCAAGCCAACTGAATGGGATTTTGGGTCAAGTTATTGGGATTTTGGGTCGAGTTATTGGGATTTTGGGTCAAGTTATTGGGATGTTGGGTCGAGTTATTGGGATTTTGAGTCAAGTAATGGGATTTCGGGTCAACTTAGTTGGGTTCTGAGTCAAGTAATGGGATTTTGGGTCGAGTTATTGGGATTTTGGGTCAACTCAGTTGGGTTTTGGGTCAACTCAGTTGGGTTTTGGGTCAAGATAATGGGATTTTGGGACAAGTTATTGGGATTTTGGGTCAACTCAGTTGGGTTTTGGGTCAAGATAATGGGATTTTGGGTCAAGATCATGGGATTTTGGGTCAAGTAATGGGATTTCGGGTCAACTTAGTTGGGATTTTGGGTCAACTTAGTTGGGTTTTGGGTCAAGATAACGGGATTTTGGGTCAAGATAATGGGATTTGGGGTCGAGCAATGGGATTTTGAGCCAACTTCATGGGATTTTGTGTCAACTCAGTTGGGTTTTTGGTCATGATAATGGGATTTTGGGTCAAGTTATTGGGATTTGGGTTAACGCAATGGGATTTGGGGTCAAGTTAACGGGATTTGGGGTCAAGTAATGGGATTTTGAGCCAACTTAATGGCCCTACACAGCCAGGTAGAGGGTGATGGGGCAGTGATCACTTCCCATGGCCGTGGACCGGATCTTGGAATCGCACAGCGCCGACCCCAACCTCTTGGAGAGCAGGAAAGAATCCAACCTCCAGCCCACGGTGCGTTCCCTGGCCGCCCCATGTGGGGCCAGGAGGGGGGATTTGGGGTCGAGGAATGGGATTGGGGGTCGAGGAATGGGGTTTGGGGTCGAGGAATGGGGTTTCAAGCCAACTGAATGGGATTTTGGGTCAAGTTATTGGGATTTTGGGTCGAGTTATTGGGATTTTGGGTCGAGTTATTGGGATTTTGGGTCGAGTTATTGGGATTTTGCTCAAGATAATGGGATTTTGGGTCAACTTAGTTGGGTTCTGAGTCAAGTAATGGGATTTTGGGTCAAGTTATTGGGATTTTGGGTCAATGCAATGGGATTTGGGGTTGAGTAATGGGATTTCGAGCCAACTTAATGGGATTTTGGGTCAAGTTATTGGGATTTTGGGTCAAGATAGTGGGATGTTGGGTCGAGTTATTGGGATTTTGGGTCAAGTAATGGGATTTTGGGTCAACTTAGTTGGGTTTTGGGTCAAGTTAATGGGATTTTGGGTCAAGTAATGGGATTTTGGGTCACGATAATGGGATTTTGGGTCAAGTAATGGGATTTCGGGTCAACTTAGTTGGGTTTTGGGTCAAGATAATGGGATTTTGGGTCGAGTTATTGGGATTTTGGGTCAACTTAGTTGGGATTTTGGGTCAATTCAGTTGGGTTTTGGGTCAAGATAATGGGATTTTGGGTCAAGTAATGGGATTTTGGGTCAACGTAGCTGGGTTTTGGGTCAAGATAATGGGATTTCGGGTCGAGTTACTGGGATGTTGGGTCAACTTAATGGGATTTTGGGTCAAGCAATGGGATTTTGATCCTAGTTATTGGGATTTTGGGTCAACTCAGTTGGGTTTTGGGTCACAATAATGGGATTTTCCGTCACGATAATGGGATTTTCCGTCAAGTTAATGGGATTTGGAGTCAAGCAATGGGATTTTGGGTTCCGTTAATGGGATTTGGGTTGGGATTGGGGTCTTTTCCTGCCTACACAGCCAGGTAAAGAGTAATGGGGCAGTGATCACTTCCCATGGCCGTGGACCGGATCTTGGAATCGCACAGCGCCGACCCCAACCTCTTGGAAAGCAGGAAATAATCCAACCTCCAGCCCACGTTGCGTTCCCTGGCCGCCCCCATGTAGGTCCAGAAGGTGTAAGCGTGGGGTAAATTGGGGTAAAGCTCCCGAAACGAATCCAGGAAGCCGGCGTCGAGCAAAGCCCCGAATCCATCCCTCTCCTCTTGGGTGAAACCGGCCGAACGTCGGTTGTTTTTCGGGTGCCTGAGGTCGATTTCTTGATGGGCCACGTTCAGATCCCCGCAAAGAACCACGGGTTTTTGGGAATCCAAACCCAAAAGGAAACTTTTAAAGGCTTCGTCCCAACGTTGGCGGTATTGGAGGCGGGTTAAACCCCGGCCTGAATTGGGGACGTAGGCGGAAACGATGTAAAAAGAAGGGAATTCGGCCGTCAGGACGCGGCCCTCGGCGTCGTGTTCTTCTATGCCTGGGGTGGGGAAGGAGGAAATGGGGGATTTGGGGTGGAAATTGGGGTGGTTGGGGGGGTTTGGGGGGGGGGAATGGGGAGGAAACGCGGGATTGGGGGTGGAAATGGGGAGGAAATGGGGGATTTGGGGACTAAATGGGTGATTTGGGGAGGAAATGGGGGTTTTGGGGTGGAAATGGGGAGGAAACGGGGTGGAAATGGGGGATTTGGGGTGGAAATTGGGGTGGTTGCGGGGTTTGGATGGGGGAATGGGGGATTGGGGGTGGAAATGGGGAGGAAATGGGGTGGAAATGGGGGATTTGGGTGAGAAATGGGGAGGAAATGCGGAGGAAACGCGGGATTTGGGGTGGAAATGGGGAGGAAATGGGGGATTTGGGGTGGAAATGGGGAGGAAATGGGGGATTTGGGGTGAAAATGGGGAGGAAATGGGGGATTTGGGGTGGAAATGGGGAGGAAATGGGGGATTTGGGGACTAAGTGGGTGATTTGGGGAGGAAATGGGGGATTTGGGGTGGAAATTGGGGTGGTTGGAGGGGTTTGGGGGGGGGAATGGGGGGATTGGGGATGGAAATGGGGAGGAAACGCGGGATTTGGGGTGGAAATGGGGAGGAAATGGGGTGAAAATGGGAAATCTGGGGTGGAAATGGGGAGGAAATAGGGATTTGGGGTGGAAATGAGGAAGATATGGGGTGGAAATGAGGGATTTAGGGTGGAAATGGGGGATTGGGGGTGGAAATGGGGAGGAAATGGGGAGGAAATGGGGTGAAAATGGGGGATTTGGGGTGGAAATGGGGAGGAAATGCGGGATTTGGGGTGGAAATGGGGAGGAAATGTGGGATTTGGGGTGGAAAAGGGGAGGAAATGGGGGATTTGGGGTGGAAATGGGGAGGAAATGGGGGATTTGGGGTGGAAATGGGGAGGAAATGGGGGATTTGGGGACTAAGTGGGTGATTTGGGGAGGAAATGGGGGATTTGGGGTGGAAATTGGGGTGGTTGGAGGGGTTTGGGGGGGGGAATGGGGGGATTGGGGATGGAAATGGGGAGGAAACGCGGGATTTGGGGTGGAAATGGGGAGGAAATGGGGTGAAAATGGGAAATCTGGGGTGGAAATGGGGAGGAAATAGGGATTTGGGGTGGAAATGAGGAAGATATGGGGTGGAAATGAGGGATTTAGGGTGGAAATGGGGGATTGGGGGTGGAAATGGGGAGGAAATGGGGAGGAAATGGGGTGAAAATGGGGGATTTGGGGTGGAAATGGGGAGGAAATGCGGGATTTGGGGTGGAAATGGGGAGGAAATGTGGGATTTGGGGTGGAAAAGGGGAGGAAATGGGGGATTTGGGGTGGAAATGGGGAGGAAATGGGGGATTTGGGGTGGAAATGGGGAGGAAATGGGGGATTTGGGGACTAAGTGGGTGATTTGGGGAGGAAATGGGGGATTTGGGGTGGAAATTGGGGTGGTTGGAGGGGTTTGGGGGGGGGAATGGGGGGATTGGGGATGGAAATGGGGAGGAAACGCGGGATTTGGGGTGGAAATGGGGAGGAAATGGGGTGAAAATGGGAAATCTGGGGTGGAAATGGGGAGGAAATAGGGATTTGGGGTGGAAATGAGGAAGATATGGGGTGGAAATGAGGGATTTAGGGTGGAAATGGGGGATTGGGGGTGGAAATGGGGAGGAAATGGGGAGGAAATGGGGTGAAAATGGGGGATTTGGGGTGGAAATGGGGAGGAAATGCGGGATTTGGGGTGGAAATGGGGAGGAAATGTGGGATTTGGGGTGGAAAAGGGGAGGAAATGGGGGATTTGGGGTGGAAATGGGGAGGAAATGGGGGATTTGGGGTGGAAATGGGGAGGAAATGGGGGATTTGGGGACTAAGTGGGTGATTTGGGGAGGAAATGGGGGATTTGGGGTGGAAATTGGGGTGGTTGGAGGGGTTTGGGGGGGGGAATGGGGGGATTGGGGATGGAAATGGGGAGGAAACGCGGGATTTGGGGTGGAAATGGGGAGGAAATGGGGTGAAAATGGGAAATCTGGGGTGGAAATGGGGAGGAAATAGGGATTTGGGGTGGAAATGAGGAAGATATGGGGTGGAAATGAGGGATTTAGGGTGGAAATGGGGGATTGGGGGTGGAAATGGGGAGGAAATGGGGAGGAAATGGGGTGAAAATGGGGGATTTGGGGTGGAAATGGGGAGGAAATGTGGGATTTGGGGTGGAAAAGGGGAGGAAATGGGGGATTTGGGGTGGAAATGGGGAGGAAATGGGGGATTTGGGGTGGAAATGGGGAGGAAATGGGGGATTTGGGGACTAAGTGGGTGATTTGGGGAGGAAATGGGGGATTTGGGGTGGAAATTGGGGTGGTTGGGGGGTTTGGGGGGGGGGAATGGGGGGATTGGGTTGGAAATGGGGAGGAAATGGGGGATTTGGGGTGGAAATGGGGAGGAAATGGGGTGGAAATGGGGGATTTGGGGGTGGAAAAGGGGAGGAAATGGGGGATTTGGGGTGGAAATGAGGGATTTAGGGTGGAAATGGGGGATTGGGGGTGGAAATGGGGAGGAAATGGGGTGGAAATGGGAGATTGGGGAGGAAACGGTCTGAAAATGGGGGATTTGGGGTGGAAATGGGGAGGAAACGGGGAGGAGATGGGGGATTTGGGGCAAGAAAGGGACATTTTGGGGCAAGAAAGGGGGATTTTGGGGTAAAAAAGGGGGATTTGGGGGCAAGAAAGGGGGATTTTGTGGCCAAAAAGGGGAATTTGGGAGCCAAAAAGGGGCATTTTGGGGCTATAAAGGCGGATTTTGGGGAAAGAAAGGCGGATTTGGGGTCTCTAAAGGGGGATTTGGGGGCAAGAAACGGGCATTTTGGGGCTAAAACATGGGATTTGGGGTCAATAAAGGGGGATTTGGGGCCAAAAAGGGGCGTTTTGGGGCCATCAAGGCGGATTTTGGGGCGGTAAAGGTGCGTTTTGGGGCAAAAAAGGGACATTTGGGGGTCAAAAAGTGCCATTTTGGGGCTATAAAGGGGGATTCTGGGGCAAGAAAGGGGCATTTTGGGGCCAAAAAGGGGCGTTTTGGGTCTATAAAGGCGGATTTGGGGTCTCTAAAGGGGGATTTGGGGCCAAAAAGGGGCACTTTGGGGCATGAAAGGGGCATTTTGGGTCTATAAAGGCAGATTTTGGGGTAAGAAAGGGGGATTTGGGGCCATTTGGGGGCATTTTGGGGCAAGGAAGGGGGATTTTGGTGCTAGAAATGGGGATTTGGGGTCTAAAGAGGGGCACTTTGGGGCCAAAAAGGGGCACTTTGGGGCTATAAAGGCAGATTTGGGGTCTCTAAAGGGGGATTTGGGGCCAAAAAGGGGCATTTTGGGTCTATAAAGGCGGATTTGGGGACTCTAAAGGCGGATTTGGGATCTACAAAGGGACATTTTGGGGTCAAAAAGGGCCATTTGGGGGCAAGAAAGGGGGATTTGGGGTCTCTAAAAGGGGAATTTGGGGCCAAAAAGGGGCATTTTGGGGCTATAAAGGTGGATTTGGAGTCTACAAAGGGGGATTTGGGGCCAAAAAGGGGCATTTTGGGGCTATAAAGGGGGATTTTGGGGCCAAAAAGGGCCACTTTGGGGCTATAAAGGCGGATTTGGGGCCAAAAAGGGGCATTTTGTGGCCATAAAGGTGGATTTTGGGGCTATAAAGGTGGATTTGGGGTCTGCAAAGGGGGATTTGGGGCCATAAAGGTGCATTTTGGGGCCATAAAGGCGGATTTGGGGTCTCTAAAGGTGGATTTGGGGCCAAAAAGGGGCGTTTTGGGGCCGTACCGATGCCGTGTGTGACCCGCAGGGGGGCCGTCCTGCTGAGTGGGATTTTGGGGCAAGAAAGGGGATTTTGGGGGCAAGAAAGGGGGATTCTGGGGCAAGAAAGGGGCATTTTGGGGTTGGAAAGGGAGATTTTAGGGTAGGAAAGCGGGATTTTGGGGCCATGCAGAGGCATTTTGGGGCCATAAAGGCGGATTTTGGGGCCAAAAAGGAGGATTTGGGGGCTATAATGGGGGATTTTGGGGCCATTTGGGGGCATTTTGGGGCACTTTGGGGGCAAAAATGGTCACTTAGTGACCATAAAGGGGCGTTTTGGGGCCATCAAGGCGCATTTTGGGGCCAAAAAGGGGTATTTTGGGGCTATAATGGCGACTTTTGGGGCAAGAAAGGGGGATTTGGGGTCTCTAAAGGGGCATTTGGGGGCCCAAAAGGGGCATTTTGGGGCCATAAAGGTGGATTTTGGGGCTATAAAGGCGGATTTGGGGTCTCTAAAGGGGGATTTGGGGCCAAAGAGGGGCCTTTTGGGGCCATAAAAGGGCATTTTGGGGCGCCAAAAAGGTGGATTTGGGGGCTATAAAGGCAGATTTTGGGGCAAGAAAGGGGGATTTTGGGTCTCCAAAGGCGGATTTGGGGCCAAAAAGGGGCGTTTTGGGGCCATAAAGGCGGATTTGGGGCCATCAAGGCGGATTTGGGGTCTCCAAAGGCAGATTTGGGGCCAAAAAGGGGCGTTTTGGGGCCATAAAAGTGGATTTTGGGGCTAGAAAGGCAGATTTTGGGGCAAGAAAGGGGGATTTGGGGTCTCCAAAGGCGGATTTGGAACCAAAAAGTGGCGTTTTGGGGCCATAAAGGCGGATTTGGGGTCTCTAAAGGGGGATTTGGGGCCAAAAAGGGGCATTTTGGGGCTATAAAGGGGGATTTGGGGTCTACAAAGGGGCATTTTGGGGCTATAAAGGCGGATCTTGGGGCAAGAAAGGGCGATTTTGGGGCTAAAAAGGGGGATTTGGGGTCTCTAAAGGTGGATTTGGGGCCATGCAGGTGCATTTTGGGGCCATAAAGGCAGATTTTGGGGCCAAAAAGGGGCATTTTGGGGCTATGAAGGCGGATATTGGGGCAAGAAAGGGGGATTTGGGGTCTATAAAGGCGGATTTGGGGTCTACAAAGGGGCATTTTGGGGCCAAAAAGGGGCATTTTGGGGCTACGAATGAGGATTTTGGGGCAAGAAAGGGGGATTTGGGGTCTCCAAAGGCGGATTTGGGGTCTCTAAAGGCGGATTTGGGGCCAAAAAGGGGCATTTTGGGGCCATAAAAGTGGATTTTGGGGCTAGAAAGGTAGATTTTGGGGCAAGAAAGGGGGATTTGGGGTCTCTAAAGGGGGATTTGGGGCCAAAAAGGGGCACTTTGGGGCCATAAAGGGGCATTTTGGGGCTATAAAGACAGATTTTGGGGTCTCTAAAGGTGGATTTGGGGCCAAAAAGGGGCATTTTGGGGCCATTTGGGGGCATTTTGGGGCCATCAAGGCGGATTTGGGGTCTCCAAAGGCGGATTTGGGGCCAAAAAGGGGCATTTTGGGGCCATAAAGGTGGATTTTGGGGCTAGAAAGGCAGATTTTGGGGCAAGAAAGGCAGATTTGGGGTCTCTAAAGCCGGATTTGGGGCCAAAAAGGGGCATTTTGGGTCTATAAAGGCGGATTTGGGGTCTCCAAAGGGGGATTTGGGGGCCAAAAAGGGGCATTTTGGGGCCATAAAGGCGGATTTGGGGCCAAAAAGGGGCATTTGGGGTCTATAAAGGCCGATTTGGGGTCTCTAAAGGGGGATTTGGGGTCTCTAAAGGGGCATTTTTGGGCCATAAAAGTGGATTTTGGGGCTATAAAGGCAGATTTGGGGTCTCTAAAGGGGGATTTGGGGCCAAAAAGGGGCATTTTGGGGCCATTTGGGGGCATTTTGGGGCCATCAAGGCGGATTTGGGGTCTCCAAAGGCGGATTTGGGGCCAAAAAGGGGCATTTTGGGGCCATAAAGGCGGATTTGGGGTCTCCAAAGGCGGATTTGGGGCCAAAAAGGGGCGTTTTGGGGCCATCAAGGTGCATTTTGGGGCAAGAAAGGGGGATTTGGAGTCTACAAAGGAGGATTTGGGGTCTCCAAAGGGACATTTTGGGGCCAAAAAGGGGCATTTTGGGTCTATAATGGGCATTTTGGGGCTATGAAGGCGGATTTTGGGGCTATAAAGGCAGATTTGGGGTCTACAAAGGGACATTTTGGGGTCAAAAAGTGCCATTTTGGGTCTATAAAGGTGGATTTTGGGGCAAGAAAGGGGGATTTGGGGTCTCTAAAGGGGGATTTGGGGTCATTTGGGGGCATTTTGGGGCAAGGAAGGGGGATTTTGGTGCTAGAAATGGGGATTTGGGGTCTAAAGAGGGGCATTTTGGGGCCAAAAAGGGGCATTTCGGGGCCATATAGGGGCATTTTGGGTCTATCAAGGCAGATTTTGGGGCAAGAAAGGGGGATTTGGGGCCAAAAAGAGGCGTTTTGGGGCTATAAAGGCGGATTTGGGGTCTCTAAAGGGGGATTTGTGGCCAAAAAGTGGCATTTTGGGGCCATAAAGGCAGATTTGGGGTCTCCAAAGGGGGATTTGGGGCCAAAAAGGGGCGTTTTGGGGCCATTTGGGGGCATTTTGGGGCCATAAAGGCGAATCTTGGGGCAAGAAAGGGGGATTTGGGGCCATTTGGGGGCATTTTGGGGCCATAAAGGCGAATCTTGGGGCAAGAAAGGGGGATTTGGGGCCATTAGGGGGCATTTTGGGGCAAGGAAGGGGGATTTTGGTGCTAGAAATGGGGATTTGGGGTCTAAAGAGGGGCATTTTGGGGCCAAAAAGGGGCATTTTGGGGCCATATAGGGGCATTTTGGGGCTATAAAGGCGGATTTGGGGTCTCCAAAGGGGGATTTGGGGCCAAAGAGGGGCCTTTTGGGGCCATAAAGGGGCATTTTGGGGCTATAAAGGTGGATTTGGGATCTACAAAGGGACATTTTGGGGTCAAAAAGGGCCATTTGGGGGCAAGAAAGGGGGATTTGGGGTCTCTAAAAGGGGAATTTGGGGCCAAAAAGGGGCGTTTGGGGGCTATAAAGGTGGATTTGGAGTCTACAAAGGGGGATTTGGGGCCAAAAAGGGGCATTTTGGGGCCAAAAAGGGGCGTTTTGGGGCCAAAAAGGGGCGTTTTGGGGCAAGAAAGGGGGATTTGGGGTCTCTAAAGGGGGATTTGGGGCCAAAAAGGGGCATTTTGGGGCCATCAAGGCGGATTTTGGGGCAAGAAAGGGTGATTTTGGGGCTATAAAGGTGGATTTGGGGCCAAAAAGGGGCATTTTGGGTCTATAAAGGCAGATTTGGGGTCTCTAAAGGGGGATTTGGGGCCATGCAGGCGTATTTTGGGGCCATAAAGGTGGATTTTGGGGCTATAAAGGCAGATTTGGGGTCTCTAAAGGGGGATTTGGGGCCAAAAAGGGGCATTTTGGGGCCATTTGGGGGCATTTTGGGGCCATTTGGGGGCATTTTGGGGCCATCAAGGCGGATTTGGGGTCTCCAAAGGCGGATTTGGGGCCAAAAAGGGGCATTTTGGGGCCATAAAGGGGCATTTTGGGGTCTCCAAAGGCGGATTTGGGGCCAAAAAGGGGCGTTTTGGGGCCGTACCGATGCCGTGTGTGACCCGCAGGGGGGCCGTCCTGCTGAGCAGCCCCACACCGCTGTACCCCGCTCGCCCCACGGCGCTGCCCCAAAACTTGTGGGGCAGGAGGGGCAGCTGGCTGAGTTGTGCTGGCAAAGCTTCCAGCCCACATTTGGTTTCCTGAAGGCAAAGGACGTCCGGGGCCTCGGATTGAACCCACTGCAAAGGGGGGAAATGGCAGCTGCACGGCCCTATAGGGCAACGGCCCTACAGCCAGCCTGACCCTATAGAGAGCGGCCCTAGAAACAGCCTGACCCTATAGAGAGCGGCCCTATAAGCAGCCTGACCCTATAAGAGAACTGCCCTAGAACTGCCTGGTCCTATAGGGAGCTGCCCTAGAAACAGCCTGACCCTATAAACAGCCTGACCCTATAGAGAGCAGCCCTAGAAACAGCCTGACCCCATAAGGACCTATAAACAGTCTGACCCTATAAGAGAACTGCCCTACAGGCAGCCTGACCCTATAAGAGAGCGGCCCTAGAATCAGTCTGATCCTATAGGGAGCTGCCCTGGAAACAGCCTGACCCTATAAGCAGTCTGACCCTATAAGAGAACGGCCCTATAAACAGACATCCTATAGAGAATTGCCCTAGAAACAGCCTGACCCTATAAGGACGTATAAACAGTCTGACCCTATAAGAGAGTGGCCCTGGAAACAGCCTGACCCTATAAACAGTCTGATCCTATGAGAGAACAGCCCTATAAAGAGACTGAACCTATAGGAGAACGGCCCTATAAGCAACCTGACCCTATAAGAGAGCTGCCCTAGAAACAGCTTGACCCCATAAGGACCTATAAGCAGCCTGACCCTATAAGAGAGCGGCCCTAGAATCAGTCTGATCCTATAGAGAGCTGCCCTGGAAACAGCCTGACCCTATAAACAGTCTGATCCTATAGAGAGCTGCCCTAGAAACAGCCTGACCCCATAAGGACCTATAAACAGTCTGATCCTATAAGAGAACTGCCCTATAAGCAGCCTGACCCTATAAGAGAACTGCTCTATAAACAGTCTGACCCTATAAGGACCTATAAGCAGCCTGACCCTATAAGAGAGCGGCCCTAGAATCAGTCTGATCCTATAGAGAGCGGCCCTGGAAACAGCCTGACCCTATAAACAGCCTGACCCTATAAGAGAACGGCCCTATAAACAGACTGATCCTACAGAGAATTGCCCTAGAAACAGCCTGACCCCATAAGGACCTATAAGCAGCCTGACCCTAAAAGAGAACGGCCCTAGAAACACTCTGACCCTATAAGAGAGCTGCCCTAGAATCAGCCTGACCCCATAAGGACCTATAAAGACTCTGACCCTATAAGAGAGCTGCCCTAGAAACAGCCTGACCCTATAAGGACCTATAAGCAGCCTGACCCTATAAGAGAGCGGCCCTAGAACTGCCTGGTCCTATAGAGAACTGCCCTAGAAACAGCCAGACCCTATAAGGGCCTATAAACTGCCTGACCCTATAAGAGAGCGGCCCTATAAGCAGCCTGACCCTATAAGAGAGCGGCCCTAGAACTGCCTGGTCCTATAGGGAGCTGCCCTGGAAACAGCCTGACCCTATAAACAGCCTGATCCTATAAGAGAACTGCCCTAGAAACAGCCTGACCCTATAAGAGAGCGGCCCTAGAATCAGTCTGATCCTATAGGGAGCTGCCCTATAAGCAGCCGGATCCTATAAGAGAACTGCCCTAGAAGCAGCCTGACCCCATAAGGACCTATAAGCAGCCTGACCCTATAAGAGAGCGGCCCTAGAAACACTCTGACCCTATAAGAGAGCTGCCCTAGAATCAGCCTGACCCTATAAGGACCTATAAAGACTCTGACCCTATAAGAGAACGGCCCTAGAACCTGCCTGATCCTATAGAAAACTGGCCTAGAAACTGACTGACCCTATAAGAGAGCGGCCCTATAAAGAGCCTGATCCTATAGGGAGCTGCCCTAGAAGCAGCCTGACCCTATAAGGACCTATAAGCAGCCTGACCCTATAAGAGAGCTGCCCTAGAAACAGCCTGACCCTATAGAGAGCGGCCCTAGAAACAGCCTGACCCTATAAGAGAACTGCTCTATAAGCAGCCTGACCCTATAAACAGTCTGATCCTATGAGAGAACAGCCCTATAAAGAGACTGAACCTATAGGAGAACAGCCCTATAAGCAGCCTGACCCTATAGAGAACTGCCCTAGAATCAGTCTGATCCTATAGGGAGCTGCCCTAGAATCAGTTTGACCCCATAAGGACCTATAAACAGTCTGATCCTATAAGAGAACTTCCCTATAAGCAGCCTGACCCTATAAGAGAGCGGCCCTAGAACTGCCTGGTCCTATAGGGAGCTGCCCTGGAAACAGCCTGACCCTATAAACAGTCTGATCCTATAAGAGAGCGGCCCTAGAATCAGTCTGATCCTATAGGGAGCGGCCCTATAAGCAGCCTGACCCTATAAGAGAGCTGCCCTATAAGCAGCCTGACCCTATAAGAGAACTGCCCTAGAAACAGCCTGACCCTATAAACAGTCTGATCCTATAAGAGAACTGCCCTATAAAGAGACTGAACCTATAGGAGAACGGCCCTAGAAGCAGCCTGACCCCATAAGGACCTATAAGCAGCCTGACCCTATAAGAGACCTGCCCTGGAAACAGAGTGACCCTATAAGAGAACTGCCCTATAAAGAGCCTGACCCCATAAGGCCCTATAAACAGACTGGTTCTATAGAGAACTGCCCTATAAGCAGCCTGACCCTATAAGAGAGCTGCCCTATAACTCCCTGGTCCTAGAAAGAACTGCCCTACAAACAGTCTGACCCTATAACTAGTCTGCCCCTATATACAGCCTGACCCTATAACAGAACTGCCCTAGAAACAGCCTGACCCTATAAGACAACTCCAATGACCCCACTGCCCCCCTCAACCCCATAACCCCCCGCTGACCCCATAACCCCACAAACAACCCCACAGACCCCATAACCCCATTGCCCCCATTGACCCCATAACCTCCATTTCCCCCACAATCCCCCACTGACCCCACAACCCCACAAACCCCACAACCCCATTACCCCCAATGACCCCATAACCCCATTGCCCCCAAAAGCCCCATTGACCCTATAAACCCCATTGACCCCATAAGCCCCATAGACCCAGTCACCCCATTTCCCCTATTCACCCCATAACCCCCACTGACCCCATTGATCCCATTGCCCCATTGACCCTATAACCCCCACTGACCCCATAAACCCCACTGACCCCAATCTCCCCATTGACCCCATTGATCCCATTGCCCCCATAGACCCTATAACCCCCTACGACCCCAGAACCCCCATTGACCCTATAAACCCATTGCCCCCATAACCCCCATTGACCCCATTGATCCCATTGTCCCCCACCGAACCCCATTGATCCCATTGCCCCCATTGACCCCATAACCCCCACTGACCCCATAACCCCCAATGACCCCATAACCCCCACTGACCCCATAACCCCCACTGACCCCATAACCCCCACTGACCCCATTGATCCCATTGCCCCCATTGACCCCATAAGCCCCACTGACCCCATAAGCCCCATTGACCCCACAACCCCCATTGACCCCATTGCCCCCATAACCCCCCATGACCCCATAACCCCCACTGACCCCATTGATCCCATTGACCCCATAACCCCCACTGACCCCACAAGCCCCATTGACCCCACAACCGCCATTGACCCCATTGATCCCATTGCCCCCATTGCCCCCATAACCCCCACTGACCCCATAACCCCCAACGACCCCATTGACCCCATTGATCCCATTGCCCCCATTGACCCCATAACCCCCATTGATCCCATTGACCCCATAACCCCCATTGACCCCATTGACCCCATAACCCCCACTGACCCCATAACCCCCAACAACCCCATTGACCCCACTGACCCCATTGATCCCATTGACCCCATAACCCCCAACGACCCCATAACCCCCACTGACCCCATTGCCCCCATTGCCCCTATTGACCCTATAACCCCCAACGACCCCATAACCCCCATTGACCCAATTGCCCCCATTGACCCCATAAGCCCCATTGACCCCATTGATCCCATTGCCCCCATAAGCCCCACTGACCCCATTGATCCCATTGACCCCACAACCCCACTGACCCCATAACCCCCAACGACCCCATAACCCCCATTGACCCCATAACCCCCATTGACCCCATAAACGGCACTGACCCCATTGATCCCATTGCTCCCATAAGCCCCAATGACCCCATTGACACCCAATGACCCCATTTCCCCTATTCACCCCATAACCCCCACTGATCCCATTGATCCCCTTGCCCCCATCGACCCTATAACCCCCAACGACCCCATAACCCCCACTGACCCCAATCTCCCCATTGACCCCATTGATCCCATTGCCCACATAGACCCTATAACCCCCTACGACCCCATAACCCCCATTGACCCCATAACCCCCAACGACCCCATTAATCCCACAACCCCCATTGACCCTATAACCCCCACTGACCCTATAACCCCCATTGACCCCATAAGCCCCATTGACCCCATCACCCCATTTCCCCTATTCACCCCATAACCCCCAACGACCCCAATGACCCCATTGATCCCATTGCCCCCATTGACCCCATAACCCCCAACGACCCCATAACCCCCATTGACCCCATAACCCCCAACGACCCCATTGATCCCACAACCCCCATTGACCCCATAACCCCCACTGACCCCACAACCCCCATTGACCCCATAACCCCCATTGACCCCATTGATCCCATTGCCCCCATTGACCCTATAACCCCCACTGACCCCATAACCCCCAACAACCCCATAACCCCCATTGACCCCATAACCCCCATTGCCCCCATTGACCCCAATGAACCTTTAACGACCCCACTGCCCCCCTCAACCCCATAACCCCAATGTCCCCATTTCCCCCACAAACCCCCTGCTGATCCCACAACCCCACAAACCCCACAGACCCCACAAACCCCACAGACAGCCCCCAATGAACCCCATTTCCCCCATTCCCCCCATAACCCCATTTCCCCCACAACACCCCAAACCCCACAGACCCCACAGACCCCCCCGACCCCCCCAAACCCCCCTGACCCTACAAAAACCCCACAAAAACCCCGATACCTGCAGCCCCCCCTTGCGGACCCAGGCCCGCAGCCCGTCCACGTTCCAGGAGCAGACCTTCAGGTTATAGGGCCGCCCCTCCGCCGTCTCTTCCCGTAACGGGGGATCCTGGTATAGGGCCGACTCCTCGCGGGGGGATTTCGCTGCCACCCCCTCTAAAACCCCATAAGGAGGCGTCAGAGATCCCATAAAAGCACAGCGACCCCATAAAAACCCCGCATAGATGGAGAAACCCCATAGAGATTGCGAAGAAACACAGCGAAACCATAAAGACCCCATAGGGACATAGAGATCCCATAGAGACCCTATAAGGAGACAGTGACCCCATAGAGACCCTATAAGGACACAGCAACCCCATAAAGACCCTATAAGAACACAGTGACCCCATAGAGACCCCATAGGGACATAGAAACCCCATAGAGATTCCAAAGAAACACAGCGACCCCATAGAGACCCCATAGGGACACAGTGACCCCATAGAGACCCCATAGGGACATAGAAACCCCATAGAGACCCTGCAGAGACACAGCGACCCCATAAAGACCCTATAAGGACACAGTGACCCCATAGAGACCCCATAGGGACATAGAAACCCCATAAAGACCCCATAGGGACACAGGGATCCTGCTATAGGGCCGACTCCTCGCGGGGGGATTTCGCTGCCACCCCCTCTAAAACCCCATAAGGAGGCGTCAGAGATCCCATAAAAGCACAGCGACCCCATAGAGACCCCGTAGGGACACAAGGACCCCATAAGGACACAGCGACCCTATAAAAAACCCATAGGGACATAGAAACCCCATAAATTTTCAGAGGAAACACAGTGACCCCATAGAGACCCCATAGAGACCACATAAGAACCCCATAAAGACCCCATAGGGACCCCATAGGGACACAACGACCCCATAAAGACCCCATAGGGACATAGAAACACCATAGAGACCCTATAGGGACACAGCGACCCCATAGAGACCCCACAGGGACACAGCGACCCCATAGAGACCCTATAGGGACATAGAAACCCCATAGAGACCCCATAGGAACACAGTGACCCCATAAAGACCCTATAGGGACACAGCAACCCCATAGAGACCCTATAAGGACACAGCGACCCCATAGAGACCCTATAGGGACATAGAAACCCCATAAAGACCCCATAGGGACACAGGGATCCTGCTATAGGGCCGACTCCTCGCGGGGGGATTTCGCTGCCACCCCCTCTAAAACCCCATAAGGAGGCGTCAGAGATCCCATAAAAGCGCTACGGCCCCATAAAAACCCCGTAGGAACCCCATAAGGACACAGCGACCCCATAAAAAACCCCGTAGGGACGTAGAAACCCCATAGAGATTCCGAAAAAACACAGCGACCCCATAAAGACCCCATAGGGACATAGAGATCCCATAAAGACCCTATAAGGAGACAGTGACCCCATAGAGACCCCATAGGGACATAGAAACCCCATAGAGACCCTGCAGAGACACAGCGACCCCATAAAGACCCTATAAGGACACAGTGACCCCATAGAGACCCTATAAGGACACAGTGACCCCATAAAGACCCCATAGGGACACAGGGATCCTGCTATAGGGCCGACTCCTCGCGGGGGGATTTCGCTGCCACCCCCTCTAAAACCCCATAAGAAGGCGTCAGAGATCCCATAAAAGCACAGCGACCCCATAGAGACCCCGTAGGGACACAAGGACCCCATAAGGACACAGCGACCCTATAAAAAACCCCGTAGGGACGCAGAAAGCCCATAGAGATTCCGAAGAAACACAGCGACCCCATAGAGACCCTATAAGGACACAGCAACCCCATTGAGACCCCATAGGGACATAGAAACCCCATACAGACCCCATAGGGACACAGCGACCCCATAGAGACCCCATAAGGACCCCATAAAGACCCATAAAACCACAAGGACCCTATAAAGGCACAGGGACCCCATAGAGACCCCATAAATGCAGAAGGACCCCAGAAAAACCCCATAAAGACATAGAAACCCCATAGAGACCCCGCAGGGACACAGCGACCCCATAGAGACCCCATAGATCGCAGGGACACAGCGACCCCATAAAAAACCTATAAGGACCCCATAAGGACCCCATAGAGACACACAGACCCCATAAAGGTACAGCGACCCCATAGAGACCCCACAGGGACACAGCGACCCCATAGAGGCCCCATAGGAACACAGGGATCCTAGAGACACAGTGACCCCATAAGAACCCCATAAAGACCCCACAGGGACCCCATAGAGACCCATAGGGATACAGGAACCCCATAGGGACACAGCGACCCCATAGAGACCCCATAGGAACACAGCGACCCCATAGAGACCCCATAGGGACATAGAAACCCCATACGTATCCCATAGGAACACAGCGACCCCATAGAGACCCCATAGGGACATAGAAACCCCATAAAGACCCTATAAGGAGACAGTGACCCCATAGAGACCACAGAGCCCCATAGGAACCCACAGACCCCACAGAACCCCATAGAGACTGATAGCAACCCCAAACAGCCCCATGGAGCCCCATAGAAACCCCATAGAAACCCATAGTGCCCCATAGAAGCCCCATAGAAGCCCCATAAAACCCCATAGTGCCCCATAGCTCCCCACAGAGCCGCATAGAAACCCCATAGAAACCCCATAGATCCCCATAGAAACCCCATAGAGCCCCATAGAGCCCCATAGAGCCCCACAGATCCCCATAGAGACCCCTTAGAAACCCGTAGAGCCCCATAGAAGCCCATAGAAGCCCCATAAAACCCCATAGTGCCCCATAGCTCCCCATAGAGCCCCATAGAAACCCCATAGAAACTCATAGAGCCCCATAGAGCCCCATAGATCCCCATAAAAACCCCACAGAAACCCCATAGAGCCCTATAATGCCCCATAAAGCCCTATAAAAACCCCACAGAAACCCCATAACGCCCCATAGAGACCCCATAAAACCCATAGAGCCCCACAGAAACCCCACAGAAGCCCCACAGAGCCCCATAGAAACCCCATAGAGCCCCATAGATCCCCATAGAGCCCCATAGAGCCCTATAAAAACCCCATAGAGACCCCATAGAGCCCCACAGAATCCCCATAGAGCCCCATAGAGACCCCATAGAAACCCATAGAGCCCCATAGAAACCCCAAAGAAACCCCATAAATCCCCATAGAGCCCCACAGAAGCCCAACAAAAACCCCACAGAAACCCTATAGAGCCCCATAGAAAACCCCATAGAAACCGCATAGATCCCTATAATGCCCCATAGAGCCCTAAAAAACCCCACAGAACCCCACAGAAGCCCCACAGAAACCCCATAAAACCCCATAGAAACCCCATAGTGCCCCATAGAAACCCCATAAAACCCCATAGAAACCCCATAGAGCCCCATAAAACCCCATAGAGCCCCACAGAGCTCCATAGAGCCCTATAAAAACCCCATAGAAACCCCATAGAAACCCCATAGATCCCAATAGAGCCCCACAGAAACCCCATAAAACCCACAGAGCCCCATAGAATCCCAATACCTCCCCATAGAGACCCATACAGCCCCATAGAAACCCCATAAAACCCCATAGTGTCCCATAAAGCCCCATAAAAACCCCATAGAAACCCCACAGAAACCCCATAAAGCCCCATAGCTCCCCGTAGACACCCCAAAAACCCCATAGCTCCCCATAGAAACCCCATAGAACCCCATACAGCCCCATAGAGCCCCATAGAACCCTATAATGCCCCAAAGAGCCCTATAAATGTCCCATAAAACCCCACAAATCCCCATCGTGCCCCATAGAGCCCTATAAAACCCCACAGAGCTCCACAGAAGCCCCACAGAAACCCCATAGAGCCCTATAAAAACCCCATAGAAACCCCACAGAAACCCCATAAAACCCCATAGTGCCCCATAGGTCCCAATAGAGCCCCACAGAGCCCCACGGAACCCCATAGAAACCCCATAGAAACCCCATAGTGCCCCATAGAGCCCCATAGTGCCCCATAGAACCCCATAGATCCCCACAGAGCCCCATAGAAACCCCATAAAACCCCATAGAGCCCCATAGTACCCCATAAAGCCCCATAGAAACCCCATAGATCTCCATAGAGCCCCATAGAAACCCCATAGAAACCCCATAGTGCCCCATAGAGCCCCATAAAAACCCCACAGAGCCCTATAAAAACCCGATAGACACCCCATAGATCCCCACAGAGCCCCATAGAGCCCTATAAAAACACCATAAAACCCCATAGAGCCCCATAGAGCCCCATAGAGACCCCACAGAGCCCCATAGATCCCGATAGAGCCCCATAATGCCCCATAGATCCCCACAGAAACCCCATAGAGCCTCATAGAAACACCATAGAAACCCCATAGATCCCCATAGAGCCCCATAGATCCCCATAGAAACCCCATAGAGCCCCTAAAACCCCATAGAACCCCATAGAGCCACATAGAGCCACATAGAAATCCCATAGATCCCTATAATGCCCCATAGAGCCCTATAAAAACCCCATAAAATCCCATAGATCCCCATAGTGCCCCATAGAAACCCCATAGAACCCCATAGAGCCTCATAGAAACCCCATAGAGCCCCATAGAAACCCCATAGAAACCCCATAGATCCCTATAATGCCCCATAGAGCCCTATAAAAACCCCATAGAGCCCTATAGAGCCCCATAGAGACCCCATAAAACCCCATAGAGCCCCATGGAACCCCACAGAGCCCCATAGAAACCCCATAGATCCCCATAGAAACCCCATATAAACTCATAGAGCCCCATAGAAACCCCATAGAGCCCTATAAAGCCCCATAGAGCCCCATAGAGCCCTATAAAAACCCCATAGAAACCCCACAGAAACCCCATAGAAACCCCATAGATCCCCATAGAGCCCCATAGAGCCCTATAAAAACCCCATAGAAACCCCAGAGATCCCCATAAAGCACTATGGACACCCATAGAAACCCCATAGAGCCCCATAGATCCCCATAGAGCCCCATAGAAACCCCACAGAAACCCCATAGTGCTCCATAAAAACCCCACAGAGTCCCATAGATCCCCATAGTGCCCCATAGAAACCCCATAGAACCCCATAGAGCCTCATAGAGCCCCATGGAACCCCACAGAGCCCCATAGAAACCCCATAGAAACCCCATAGATCCCCATAATGCCCCATAGAGCCCTATAAAAACCCCATAGAAAACCCATAAATCCCCATAGAGCCCCATAGATCCCCATTGAGCCCCATAAAACCCCATAGTGCCCCATAGATCCCCATAGAGCCCCATAGAAACCCCATAGAAACCCCATAAAACCCCATAGATCCCCATGGAACCCCACAGAGCCCCATAGAAACCCCATAGAACCACATAGAACCCTATAGAGCCCTATAAAAACCCCATAGACACCCCACAGAGCCCCATAGAAACCCAACAGAGCCCTATAAAAACCCCATAAAGCCCCATAGAGCCCCACAGATCACCATAGAGCCCCATAAAAAAGCCATAGAAACCCCATAGAGCCCCATAGAGCCCTATAAAAACCCCATAAAACCCCATAGATCCCCATAAAGCACTATGGAGACCCATAGAAACCCCACAGACCCCCATAGATCCCCATAGAGCTCCATAGAAACCCCATAGATCTCCATAGAGCCCCATAGAAACCCCATAGAAACCCCATAGTGCCCCATAGAGCCCCATAAAAACCCCACAGAGCCCTATAAAAACCTGATAGACACCCCATAGATCCCCACAGAGCCCCATAGAGCCCTATAAAAACACCATAAAACCCCATAGAGCCCCATAGAGACCCCACAGAGCCCCATAGATCCCGATAGAGCCCCATAGAGCCCCATAGATCCCTACAGAAACCCCATAGAGCCTCACAGAAACACCATAGAAACCCCATAGATCCCCATAGAGCCCCATAGATCCCCATAGAAACCCCATAGAGCCCCTAAAACCCCATAGAACCCCATAGAAACCCCATAGAAACCCCATAGAAACCCCAAAGAGCCCCTAAAACCCAATAGAACCCCATATAGCCCCAAAGAGCTACATAGAAATACCATAGATCCCTATAATGCACCACAGAGCCCTATAAAAACGCCATAAAACCCCATAGATCCCCATAGTGCCCCATAGAAACCCCATAGAACCCCGTAGAGCCTCATACAGCCCCATGGAACCCCACAGAGCCCCATAGAAACCCCATAGAAACCCCATAGATCCCTATAAAAACCCCATAGAAAACCCATAAATCCCCATAAAGCCCCATAGATCCCCATAGAGCCCCATAGATCCCAATAAAGCCCCATAGAGTCCCATAGCTCCCCACAGAGACACCAAAAACCCCATAGAGCCCCATAGAAACACCATAGAACCACATAGAGCCCCATAGTGCCCCATAGAGCCCTATAAAAACACCATAGACACCCCATAGATCCCCACAGAGCCCCATAGATCCCCACAGAGCCCCATAGAGCCCCATAGTACCCCATAAAGCCCCATAAAAACCCCATAGAAACCCATAGAGCCCCATAAAAACCCCATAGATCCCCACAGAGCCCCATGGAAACCCAATAGAGCCCCATAGAAACCCCATAGAACCCCATAGAGCCCCATAGGAACCCCATAGAGCCCCATAGAGCCCAATAAAAACCCCATAGATCCCCATAGAGCCCCATAAAAACCCCATAGAACCCCATAGATCCCCATAGAGCCCCATAAAAACCCCATAGAACCCCATAGATCCCCACAGAGCCTAATAGAAACCCCATAGAACCCCATAGAGCCCCATAGTGCCCCATGGAACCCCACAGAGCCCCATAGAAACCCCAAAGAAACCCCATAGGTCCCCATAGAGCCCCATAGAGCCCGAAGGAACCCCACAGAGCCCCATAGAAACCCCATAGATCCCCATAGATCCCCATAGAAACCCCATAGAAACCCCATAGATCCCCATAGAGCCCCATAGAGCCCCATGGAACCCCACAGAGCCCCATAGAAACCCCATAGAAGCCCCACATCCCCCCATAGATCCCGCCCCCCCCCCCCTCACCGCCATCTTCGCCCTTTTTGCTGCGTTTCGGCATCCCGCCCGCTTTTCCTCGTGAGTCCCAGCGCCGGAAGTGCCGTCGAGGAACGGAAGTGACGCGTGAAAAAACGAAACCGGATGTGACGTCACGAAGCCGGGCCTTCCCAGGGGTGGGAAGCGAGAAACCGGAAGTGGGGCTGAAAACTACAACCCGTCCGCAGTGGGGCGGTGGGAACGGACTCCGGAAGTGACGCCACAGCAGACCGGAAATGGACGTAAAACGCGGAAGCCACTGCGAAAAGCAAACAACCTGATCCGCCATTACGAGAATACCGGAAGTGACGCTGCGATAACCGGAAGTGGGGCTGTAACGCCGGTCCGGTGCTGAAAACTAATACAGGATGACAGACAAACCGGAAGTGGCGTTCAAACAGAACCGGAAGAGCGTCCCGAAAGCCGGAAGCGAGCGAGCGCGCGCGGAGAACCAAAACTAAAGGGCTGCGAGCAACGGAAGTGATGAAGGCAAAGACCGGAAGTGCCACTGCGACGCACCGGAAGTCGTCTGCAGGCAAAAAAAGAGGGTGGATGGATGCGAGCGCAGAGCAACAAGAAGTGGACCAGCGGCAGACCGGAAGTGGCTGCGAGGAGAACCGGAAGTTGCCCCGATGGAGAACGGGGATTGGTGGAGGGGTGCGAGCGGTGGAGCGCACCGGAAGTGGTGCTGCCGAGCACCGGAAGTTGCTGTGAAAAACTCCGGAAGTTGTCCCGCTGGGACGCAGGGATTGGTAAGGGAATGAAAGAGCTCGGCGGGATGAACCGGAAGTGCTGGACAGAAAGGGCGGAAGTGACTGAGAGAAGAACCACAAGTGTCCCAGAAACAACGCAGGATTGGTGCAGGAATGAGCAGGGTGAACCACACCGGAAGTGGCGTTAAGAAAGGGCGGAAGTTGCCCTGAGCAGCACCGGAAGTTCTATCTTTGCAACTTTGTGATCGGCGCTGAGCAGCAACGGAAGTTTTTTCGGTGCAACATTGGGATTGGTGGAGAAACGGGCGCCACACTCGGGCACCGGAAGTGGTGCTGCGAAAGGGCGGAAGTGGCTGCGAGCAGAACCAAAAGTATCCCCGAAACAACGCAGGGTTTGGACGAGGAAGACGCCGGGCGGAGCAAACCGGAAGCGGGCTTGCGAGCGGGCGGAAGCGTCTGCGAGGAGAACCGGAAGGCGCCCCTCGGCGGCTCTGAGATCGGTCGAAACGCGCGCGCGTGTCTGCGGACCACCGGAAGTGACGTAAGAGCGAAGCGGAAGCGGTTGGGGGAGGAGCCGGAAGTGGCCCGCAAGGATCTCAAAGCGGGGGGCGGGGGGAAGGGGAGGAAAAGGGGTGGGGGAAGGAATGGGCTCGAAACCGGAAGTCCCTCCCCCCTTTTACCCACCGGAAGCGGGCTGAGAAGCGGAAGATCGAGGCGCCATGCCGACGGTGTTGGGCCTGGAAGGTTCGGCCAATAAAGTCGGAGCCGGGGTGGTTCGGGACGGCCAGGTGCTGAGCAACCAAAGGGCCACGTACGTCACACCGCCGGGACAAGGTGAGAAACGAAACGCACAAAAAAAAAAAAACGTTTTTCCACCCCTTTCTTCCTTCCGTTTTGATATTAAGAAAAGAAAAAAAACGGGAAAAAAGCGACGAAACCCAGCCGCTTCCGGTTGCGCGCCGAGCACTTCCGGTCACGTGGTGCGCTTTCGTGTCTCCCCCCTCCTCCCCCCCCACCACATGAAAAAACGGGAGAAAAAAAAAACAGTAAAAAAGCGACGAAACCCCACCGCTTCCGGTTGCGCGCCGAGCACTTCCGGTCACGTGGTGCGCTTTCGTCTTTTTTTCCCCCACCTGAAAAAACGGGGGGAAAAAATGGTAAAGAACGACGAAACCCCACTGCTTCCGGTTTCGCGCCGAGCACTTCCGGTCACGTGGTGCGCCTTCGTTTACCCCCCCCCCCCACCTGAAAAAACGGGAAAAAAAAAAAACGGGAAAAAAAAAGGTAAAAAAGCGACGAAACCACGCCGCTTCCGGTTTCGCGCCGAGCACTTCCGGTCACGTGGTGCGGTTTCGTTTTCCCCCCCTGAGGTTTCGCTCCCGGCCCCGTGAGCCGCCATCACAGAGCGAAGCTGCTGGACTTGGTGGAGGCGGCGCTGAAGGAAGCGGGGCTGAGAGGCGGGGACGTCGATGCGGTCGCGTTCACCAAAGGTTTGGGCTGCGCGGGGACCCGTAGCGACACATAGGGAGCCATAGGGACCCCATAGAGACACATAGGGACCCCATAGGGACCCCATAGAGACACATAGGGACACATAGGGACACATGGGGACACGTGGGACCCCATAGAGACCCATAGGGACATGTAGGGACCCATAGGGACATATGGGGACACATGGGACCCCACGGAGACCCATAGGGACACATAGGGACCCATAGAGACCTATAGGGACCCATAGGGACATATGGGGACACATGGGACCCCATAGAGACCCATAGGGACCCATAGGGACCCCATAGAGACACATAGAGCCCCATAGGGACACATGGGGACACATGGGACCCCATAGAGACACATAGGGAGCCATAGGGACCCCATAGAGACATATAGGGACCCCATAGGGACACATGGGGACACATGGGACCCCATGGAGACCCATAGGGACACATAGGGACCTATAGGGACCCATAGGGACACATGGGGACACATGGGACCCCACGGAGACCCATAGGGACACATAGGGACCCATAGGGACCTATAGGGACCCATAGGGACATATGGGGACACATGGGACCCCATAGAGACCCATAGGGACACATAGAGACCCATAGGGACATGTAGGGACCCATAGAGACCGGTCGGGACCCATAGAGACCCATGGAGACCCATAGCAACCCCATAGTGACACATAGCGACCCATAGGGA
The DNA here is from genome assembly GCF_987193195.1 of Phasianus colchicus. NCBI lineage: Eukaryota > Metazoa > Chordata > Aves > Galliformes > Phasianidae > Phasianus > Phasianus colchicus. The sequence goes on along the minus strand of NC_143474.1, from coordinate 941,467 downwards.
CCCATACTGACCTATAGGGAGCCATAGAGACCCATAGGGACCAATAGGCACCCATAGAAACCCATAGAAACCCATAGGAACACATGGAGACCAAAGGGACAGATAGGGACACATTGAGACCCCATAGGGACCCATAGTGACCCATAGGGACCCATAGGAACACAAAGGGAACCATAGGGACCCATAGAGACCCCATAAAGACCCATAGGGACCCATAGAGACCCATAGAGACTCACAGAGCCCCATAGGAACACATACTGACACATAGGAACCTATAGAGACCCCATAGCGACCCCATAGGGACACATAGGGCCCCATAGAGACCCATGGAGACCCTATAAAGACCCGTAGAGACCCATAGGGACCCATAGGAAGCCATAGAGACCCATAGGGACACATAGAGCCCCATAGAGACATGTAGGGACCCATAGGGAGACCATACAGACCCATAGCGACCCATACAGACCCCATAAAGACCCATAGGGATACATAGGGACCCATAGGGACACACAGAGACCCATAGCGACCCATAGGGACCCATAGAGACACATAGGGACCCATAGGGACCCATAGGGAGCCATAGACACCCCATAGGCGACCCCATAGGGACCCATACGGACACATACAGACCCATAGAGACCCCATAAAGACCCATAGGGACGCATAGAGACTTATAGGGACCCATAGGGACCCCATAGGGACACACAGACACCCATGGAGACCCATAGGGACCACATAAAGACACACAGGGACACATGCAGACCCCATAGGGACCCACGGAGACCCATAGAGACCCCATAGCGACCCCATAGGAACACATAGGGACACAGAGAGACCCATAGAGACCCCATAGGGACCCATAGGGACCCATAGATACCCATAGGGACACACAGGAACCCATAGGGAGCCATTGGGACCCATAGGAACCGATTGGGACCCATAGGAACCGATTGGGACCCATAGAGACCCATGGAGACCCATAGGGACCCATAGAGAACCATAGAGACCCATAGCAACACATAGGGAGCCATGGAGACCCGTAGGGAGCTATACAGACCCATAGAGACCCCATAGAAATCCCATAAAGACCCATAGAGACTTATAGGGCCACATAGGGGCCCATGGGAACCCATAGGGACCCATAGAGACCCATAGGGACACATAGAGACCCATGGAGACCCATAGCAACCCCATAGCGACACATTGGGACCCATAGGGAGCCATAGGGACCCCATAGAAATCCCATAAAGACCCATAGAGACTTATAGGGACACATAGGGGCCCATGGGAACCCATAGGGACACATAGCGACCCCATAGGGACACATAGCGACCCCATAGGGACCCATAGAGACACATAGAGACCCATGGAGACCCATAGCAACCCCATAGCGACACATCGGGACCCATAGGGAGCCATAGGGACCCCATAGAGACCCATAGGGACACATAGGGACCCATGGAGACCCCATAGAGACCCATAGCGACCCCATAGGCACACATAGGGACACATGCAGACCCATAGAGACCCATAGGGACCCATAGAGACTTATAGGGACACATAGGGACCCATAGAGACCCATAGGGACACATAGAGACACATAGGGACCCCATAGGGACATATGGGGACACGTGGGGACATATGGGGACACATGGGACCCCATGGAGACCCATAGGGACCCATAGGGACCCATAGGGACACAAAGGGACCCATAGAGACCCATAGTGACCCCATAGGGACACATAGGGACACAGAGACCCCATAGGGACCCCATAGAGCCCCATAGAACCCCATAGAGACCCCATAGACACCCATAGAGCCCCATAGGCCCCCCATAACGTGTGTCCCCCCACCCCCCCAAACTTGTAGGGCCGGGGATGGGCGCCCCGTTGGTGGTGGTGGGCCATAGAGACCCCATAGAGCCCCATAGAGACCCCATAGAGACCCCATAGACACCCACAGAGCCGCAGAGACCCCATAGAGCCCCATAGACACCCATTGAACCCCACAAAGCCCCATAGAGACCCCATACAGACCCATAGAGACCCCATAGAGCCTCATAGACACCCATAGAGCCCCATAGGGACCACATAGAGCCGCATAGAGCCCCATAGGGACCCATAGACACCCATAGAGCCCCACAGAGCCCCATAGAGACCCCATAGAGCCCCATAGAAACGCATAGAGACCCATAGATCCCCATAGAAACCCACAGAGCCCCATAGAGACCCCATAGAGCCCCATTGAGCCCCATTGAGCCCCATAGAGACCCCATAGACACCCATAAAAACCCCATAGAGCCCCATAGAGACCCCACAGAGCCCCACAGAACCACATAGAGACCCCATAGACACCCATAGAGCCCCATTGAGCCCCATAGAGACCCCATAGAGCCCCATAGGCACCCATAGAGCCCCATAGACACTCATAGAGCCCCATAGTGCCCCATAGACGCTCATTGAGCCCCATTGAGCCCCATAGAGCCCCATAGAGCCCCCATAACTTGTGTCCCCCCCCCCCCAACTTGTAGGGCCGGGGTTGGGCTCCCCATTGGTGGTGGTGGGCCATAGAGACCCCATAGAGCCCCATAGAGCCCCATTGATCCCCATAGAGACCCCATTGAGCCTCATTGAGCCCCATAGAGCCCCATAGACACCCATAGAGCCCCATAGAGCCCCATAGGCACCCCATAACGTGTCCCCCCCCCCCCCAACTTGTAGGGCCAGGGATGGGCGCCCCGTTGGCGGTGGTGGCCCCATAGAGACCCCATAGAGCCCCATAGACCTCCATAGAGCCCCATAGACACCCATAGAGCCCCCATGTACCCCATAGATCCCCATAGACACCCATAGAGCCCCATAGAGACCCATAGAGCCTCATAGACGCCCATAGAGCCCCATAGAGCCCCACAGAACCACATAGAGACCCCATAGAGCCCCATAGAGACCCATAAAGACCCCATAGAAACCCATAGAGCCCCATAGAGCCCCATTGAGACCCATAGACCTCCATAGAGCCCCATAGACACCCATAGATCCCCATAGAGTCCTCATAGAGCCCCATAGACACCCATAGAGCCCCATAGAGACCCCATAGAGCCCCATAGGCACCCCATAACATGTCCCCCCCCCCCCCAACTTGTAGGGCCGGGGATGGGCGCCCCGTTGGCACTGGTGGCCCCATAGAGACCCCATAGAGCCCCATAGAGACCCATAGACACCCATAGAGACCCATAGAGCCCCATAGAGACCCCATAGAGACCCATAGAGACCCCATAGGGACCCCATAGAGCCCCGTAGAGCCCCATAGAAACCCATAGACACCTATAGAGCCCCATAGAGACCCATAGAGACAGCAAAAACCCCATAGAGCCCCAGAGAAACCCATAGAGCCCCATAGGGACCCCATAGAGCCCCATAGAGACCCATAGAGCCCCATAGACCCCCATAGAGACCCATAGAGCCCCCATGTACCCCATAGATCCCCATAGACACCCATAGAGCCCCATAGAGACCCATAGAGCCTCATAGATGCCCATAGAGCCCCATAGACCTCCATAGAGCCCCATAGACACCCATAGACACCCATAGACACCCATAGAGACCCCATAGACACCCATAGAGCCCCATTGAGCCCCATTGAGACCCATAGAGCCTCATAGACGCCCATTGAGCCCCATTGAGCCCCACTGAGCCCCATAGGGACCCCATAGAGCCCCATAGGCACCCCATAACGTGTGTCCCCCCCCCCCCAACTTGTAGGGCCGGGGATGGGCACCCCGTTGGCGGTGGTGGTCCCATAGAGACCCCATAGAGCCTCATAGAGCCCCATAGAGCCCCATAGAGCCCCCATGTACCCCATAGATCCCCATAGACACCCATAGAGCCCCATAGGCACCCCAAAACTTCTGTCCCCCCCCCCAAACTTGTAGGGCCGGGGATGGGCGCCCCGTTGGCGGTGGTGGCCCCATAGAGACCCCATAGAGCCTCATAGAACCGCATAGAGACCCATAGAGCCCCATAGAGACCCATAGAGCCCCATAGAGACCCATAGAGCCCTATAGGGAGCATAGACACCCATAGAGCACCATTGAGCCCCATTGAGTCCCATAGACACCCATAAAGACCCCATAGACACCCATAGAGACCCATAGAGACGCATTGAGCCCCATAGGGACCCCATAGAGCCCCATAGAGCCCCATAGAGCCCCATTGACACCCATAGAGCCTCATAGACACCCATAGAGCCCCATTGACACCCATAGAGCCCCATAGGGACCCCATAGAGCCCCATAGACACCCATAGAGACCCCATAGAAACCCATAGAGCCCCATTGACACCCATAGAGCCCCATAGGGACCCCATAGAGCCCCATAGACCCCCATTGACACCCATAGAGCCCCATAGGGACCCCATAGAGCCCCATAGACACCCATAGAGACCCCATAGAAACCCATAGAGCCCCATAGACACCCATAGAGTCCCATAGAGCCCCATAGACACTCATAAAGACCCCATAGACACCCATAGAGCCCCATAGAGACCCCATAGAGCCCCATAGAGACCCCATAGAGCCCCATAGACCTCCATAGAGCCCCATAGAGCCCCATAGACACCCATAGACACCCATAGAGACCCCATAGACACCCATAGAGCCCCATTGAGACCCATTGAGACCCATAGAGCCCCATAGACACCCATAGAGCCCCATAGGGATCCCATAGAGCCCCATAGAGCCCCACAGAGCCCCATAGACACCCATAGAGCCCCATAGGGACCACATAGAGCCCCACTGTGACCATAGAGCCTCATAGACACCCATAGAGCCCCATAGAGCCCCATAGAGCCCCATAGAGCCCCATAGGCCCCCCATAACATGTCCCACCCCCCCCCAACTTGTAGGGCCGGGGATGGGCGCCCCGTTGGCGGTGGTGGCCCCATAGAGACCCCATAGAGCCCCATAGTGACCGATAGAGCCCCATAGAGACACATAGAGCCCCATAGGGACCCCATACAGACCCATAGAGAACGCATAGAGCCCCATAGACACCCATAGAGACCCATAGAGACCCATAGAGACCCATAGAAACCGATAGAGCCCCATAGACACCCATAGAGCCCCATAGAGACCCATAGACACCCATAGAGCCCCATAGGGACGCCATAGAGTCCCATAGGCACCCATAGAGCCCCATAGAGCCCCATTGAGACCCATAGAGCCTCATAGACGCCCATAGAGCCCCATTGAGTCCCATAGACACCCATAAAGACCCCATAGACACCCATAGAGCCCCATAGAGACCCCATAGAGCCCCATAGACACCCATAGAGCCCCATAGACACCCATAAAGACCCCATAGAGCCCCATAGGGACGCCATAGAGCCCCACAGAACCACATAGAGACCCCATAGAGACCCCATAGAGCCCCATATACCTCCATAGAGCCCCATAGAACCCATTGAACCCCACAGAGCCCCATAGAGACCCCATAGAGCCCCACAGACACCCATAAAGACCCCATAGACACCCATAGAGCCCCATAGAGCCCCATAGAGCCCCCATAACGTGTCCCCCCCCCCCCAACTTGTAGGGCCGGGGATGGGCGCCCCGTTGGCGGTGGTGGCCCCATAGAGACCCCATAGAGCCCCATAGAGCCCCATAGAACCCTATAGGGAGCATAGACACCCATTGAGCCCCATAGACACCCATAGAGCCCCATTGTGTCCCATAGGGACCCCATACAGACCCATAGGGACCCGATAGAGCCTCATAGACACCCATAGAGCCCCATAGAGCCCCACAGAGCGCCATAGAGACCCATAGACACCCATAGAGCCACATAGAGCCCCATTGAGACCCATAGAGCCTCATAGACGCCCATAGAGCCCCATAGAGACCCCATAGAGCCCCATAGAGCCCCATAGAGCCCCATAGGCACCCCATAACGTGTGTCCCCCCCCCCCAACTTGTAGGGCCGGGGATGGGCGCCCCGTTGGCGGTGGTGGGCAATAGAGACCCCATAGAGCCCCATAGAGCCCCATTGACCCCAAAGAGCCCCATAGAGCCCCATAGAGCCCCATAGAGCCCCCATGTACCCCATAGATCCCCATAGACACCCATAGAGCCCAATAGACACCCATAGAGACCCCATAGAGCCCCATTGAGTCCCATAGACACCCATAAAGACCCCATAGACACCCATAGAGCCCCATAGAGACCCCATAGATCCCCATAGACACCCATAGAGCCCCGTAGGGATCCCATAGAGCCCCATAGACACCCATAGAGCCCCATTGAGACCCATTGAGACCCATAGAGCCTCATAGACGCCCATAGAGCCCCATAGGGACCCCATAGAGCCCCATAGGCACCCCATAACGTGTCCCCCCCCCCCCCCAACTTGTAGGGCCGGGGATGGGCGCCCCGTTGGTGGTGGTGGGCCATAGAGACCCCATAGAGCCCCATAGATCCCTATAGACACCCATAGAGCCCCATTGAGTCCCATAGGGAACCATAAAGACCCCATAGACACCCATAGAGCCCCATTGAGCCCCATTGAGCCCCATTGATCCCCATAGAGACCCCATTGAGCCTCATTGAGCCCCATAGACAGCCATAGAGCCCCATTGAGACCCCATAGATCCCCATTGACACCCATAGAGCCCCATAGAAACCGATAGAGCCCCATAGGGACCCATAGAGACCCATAGAGACCCCATAGAGATCCCATAGAGCCCCTTAGAGCCCCATAGAGCCCCATAGACACCCATAGAGCCCCATAGAGCCCCATTGAGACCCATAGAGCCCCATAGAGACCCCATAGAGCCCCATTGAGACCCATTGAGACCCATAGAGCCTCATAGACGCCCATAGAGCCCCATAGGGACCCCATAGAGCCCCATAGGCACCCCATAACGTGTCCCCCCCCCCCCAACTTGTAGGGCCGGGGATGGGCGCCCCGTTGGCGGTGGTGGCCCCATAGAGACCCCATAGACACCCATAGAGCCCCATAGACATCCATAGAGCCTCATAGAGACCCATAGGCACCCATAGAGCCCCATAGAGCCCCGTAGAGACCCCATAGAGGCCCTTAGAGCCCCATCGAGACCCCATAGAGCCCCATTGATCCCCATAGAGACCCCATTGAGCCTCATTGAGCCCCATAGACACCCATAGAGCCCCATTGGGACCCCATTGAGCCCCATAGAGCCCCATAGACACCCATAGAGCCCCATAGAGCCCCATTGAGTCCCATAGACACCCATAAAGACCCCATAGGGACCCCATAGAGCCCCATAGGCACCCCATAACATGTCCCCCCCCCCCCCCAACTTGTAGGGCCGGGGATGGGCGCCCCGTTGGCGGTGGTGGCGGCGGTGGCCCGGACGTTGTCCCAGCTTTGGGGTCGGCCGTTGGTGGCAGTGAATCATTGCGTGGGGCACATCGAGATGGGGAGGTTGGTGGGGGCTGCCAGGGACCCCCTGGTGCTGTACGTCAGCGGGGGGAACACCCAGGTGATTTGGGGGGGGGGGGTTGGGTGGGAGGAGGGTGGGGGGGATTTGGGGTGATGGGGGGTGATGGGGAGATGGGGGGTGATGGGGGGATTTGGGGGGAGATGGGGGGGATTTGGGGAGATGGGGGGATTTTGGGGTGATGGGGGGAGATGGGGAGGATGGTGGGGATTTGGGGTTATGGGGGGAGATGGGGGGGATTTGGGGTGATGGGGGGATTTGGGGTGATGGGGGGAGAAGGGGGGGGATTTGGGGTGATGGAGGATGGGGGGTAATGGGGGGAGATGGGGGGGATTTGGGAGGATGGGGGGATTTGGGGTGATGGGGGGAGATGGGGGAATGGGGGGGGATTTGGGGTGATGGGGGGATTTGGGGTGATGGGGAGGATGGTGGGGATTTGGGGTTATGGGGGGAGAAAGAGGGGATTTGGGGTGATGGGGGCTGATGGGGGGATTTGGGGTGATGGGGGGAGATGGGAAGATGGGGGGGATTTGGGGTGATGGGGGGTAATGGGGGAATGGGGGGAGATGGGGGGATTTGGGGGGATGGGGAGAAATGGGGGATTTGGGGGGTGATGGGGGGATGGGGGGAGATGGGGGGAATGGGGGGGATTTGGGAGGATGGGGGGATTTGGGGTGATGGGGGGAGATGGGGGAAATGGGGGGAGATGGGGGGAGAAAGGGGGGATTTGGGGTGATGGGGGGAGATGGGAGGATGGGGGGGATTTGGGGAGATGGGGGGATTTTGGGGGGATGGGGGGAGATGGGAGTAATGGGGGGAGATGGGGGGAAAAGGGGGGAATTTGGGGGGAAGGGGGGAGAAATGGGGGATTTGGGGGGAGATGGATGGAGAATGGGGGGATTTGGGGGGATGGGGGGAGATGGGGGAATGGGGGGGATTTGGGGTGATGGGGGGGATTTGGGGTGATGGGGGGATTTTGGGGAGATGGGGGAAGATGGGGGGAGAAGGGGGGGATTTGGGGTGATGGGGGGAATGGGGGGGATTTGGGGGGATGGGGGGTAATGGGGGAATGGGGGGAGATGGGGGGATTTGGGGGGATGGGGAGAAATGGGGGATTTGGGGGGTGATGGGGGGATGGGGGGATTTGGGGTGATGGGGGGAGATGGGGGGAGATGGGGGAATGGGGGGAGAAAGGGGGGATTTGGGGTGATGGGGGGAGATGGGAGGATGGGGGGGATTTGGGGAGATGGGTGCATTTTGGGGTGATGGGGGGTGATGGGGGGAATGGGGGGGATTTGGGGTGATGGGGGGATTTGGGGTGATGGGGGGTGATGGGGGGAGATGGGGGGATTTGGGGTAATGGGGGGAGATGGGGGGTGATGGGGGAATGGGGGAAATGGGGGGAGATGGGGGGAGAAGGGGGGGATTTGGGGAGATGGGGGGATTTTGGGGTGATGGGGGGAGATGGGGGGAGATGGGGGGGATGGGGGAAATCGGGGGAGAAAGGGGGGATTTGGGGTGTTGGGGGGAGATGGAGGAATGGGGGGATTTGGGGGGAGATGGGGGGGATTTGGGAGGATGGGGGGATTTTGGGGAGATGGGGTGAGATGGGGGAAGATGGGGGGAGAAGGGGGGGATTTGGGGTGATGGGGAGGATGGTGGGGATTTGGGGTTATGGGGGGAGATGGGGGAATGGGGGGAGATGGGGGAGATTTGGGGTGATGGGGGAATTTGGGGGGATGGGGGGAGATGGGAAGATGGGGGGGATTTGGGGTGATGGGGGGAGATGGGGGAATGGGGGGAGATGGGTGGGATTTGGGGGGAATGGGGGGAGAAAGGGGGGATTTGGGAGGATGGGGGGATTTGGGGTGATGGGGGGAGATGGGGGGAGATGGGGGAATGGGGGGTTATGGGGGGAGATGGGGGGAGAAAGGGGGGGTTTGGGAGGATGGGGGGATTTGGGGTGATGGGGGGAGATGGGAGTAATGGGGGGAGATGGGGGGAGAAGGGGGAATTTGGGGGGAAGGGGGGAGAAGGGGGGAATTTGGGGGGATGGGAGGATGGGGGGGATTTGGGGTGATGGGGGGAGATGGGGGAAATGGGGGGAGAAAGGGGGGATTTGGGGTGATGGGGGGGATGGGGGGAGATGGGGTGGATTTGGGGTGATGGGGAGAAGTGGGGGGATTTGGGGTGATGGGGGGATGGGGGGAGATGGGGTGATGGGGGGAGAAATGGGGGATTTGGGGGGAGATGGATGGAGAATGGGGGGATTTGGGGGGATGGGGGGAGATGGGGGGATGGGGGGAGAAAGGGGGGATTTGGGGTGATGGGGGCGGATGGGGTAATGGGGGGAGATGGGGGGGATTTGGGGGGATGGGGGCAGAAAGGGGGGATTTGGGGGGATGGGGGATTTGGGGTGATGGGGGCAGAAAGGGGGATTTGGGGGGATGGGGGGTGATTGGGGGGATTTGGGGTGATGGAGGATGGGGGGTGATGGGGGGGAGATGGGGGAAATGGGGGGAGATGGGGGGGATTTGGGGGGATGGGGAGGATGGTGGGGATTTGGGGTTATGGGGGGAGATGGGGGAATGGGGGGAGATGGGGGGGATTTGGGGGGATGGGGGAAGAAAGGGGGGATTTGGGGGGATGGGAGGGGTGTGGGGTGATGGGGGGATTTAGGCTGGTGGGGGGACACAGGGGGGAATGGGGGGAGAAAGGGGGGATTTGGGGTGATGGAGGATGGGGGGGATTTGGGGTGATGGGGGGAGATGGGGGAATGGGGGGAGAAAGGGGGGATTTGGGGTGATGGGGGCGGATGGGGTAATGGGGGGATTTGGGGTGATGGGGGGATGGGGGGATTTGGGGGCATGGGGGGAGAAGGGGGGGATTTGGGGGGATGGGGGGAGATGGGAGGATGGGGCGGATTTTGGGGGGATGGGGGGAGAAAGAGGGGATTTGGGGGGATGGGGGGTGATGGGGGGATGGGGGGGATTTGGGGTTGTGGGGGGTGATGGGGGGAGATGGGGGGGATTTGGGGTGATGGAGGATGGGGGGTAATGGGGGGAGATGGGGGGGATTTGGGAGGATGGGGGGATTTGGGGTGATGGGGGGAGATGGGGGGAGAAATGGGGGATTTGGGGGGAGATGGATGGAGAATGGGGGGATTTGGGGGGATGGGGGGAGATAAGGGGAGATGGGGGGGATTTGGGTTGATGGGGGGAGATGGGGGGATGGGGGGGATTTGGGGTGATGGGGGGATTTGGGGTGATGGGGGGAGATGGGGGAAATGGGGGGAGAAAGGGGGGATTTGGGGTGATGGGGGGAGATGGGGAGAAGTGGGGGGATTTGGGGTGATGGGGGGATGGGGGGAGATGGGGGGAGAAATGGGGGATTTGGGGGGATGGGGGGAGATGGGATGATGGGGGGGATTTGGGGTGATGGGGGGAGATGGGGCAATGGGGGGAGATGGGGGGGATTTGGGGGGAATGGGGGGAGAAAGGGGGGATTTGAGGGGATGGGGGGATTTGGGGTGATGGGGGGAGATGGGGGAATGGGGGGATTTGGGGGGATGCGGGGAGATGGGGGGGATGGGGGGAGACTGGGCAATGGGGGGAGATGGGGGGGTTAATGGGGGGATTTGGGGTGATGGGGGAATATGGGGTGATGGGGGGTAATGGGGGAATGGGGGGAGATGGGGGGATTTGGGGGGATGGGGGGGTTGGGATGATGGGGGGAGATGGGAGGATGGGGGGGATTTGGGGAGATGGGGGGAGAAGGGGGGGATTTGAGGGGATGGGGGGATTTGGGGTGATGGGGTGATGGGGGGAGATGGGGGGGATTTTGGGGGGATGGGGGGAGATGGGGGAATGGGGGGGGATTTGGGGTGATGGGGGGATTTTGGGGAGATGGGGGGTGATGGGAGTAATGGGGGGAGATGGGGGGAGAAGGGGGGAATTTGGGGGGAAGGGGGGAGAAGGGGGGAATTTGGGGGGATGGGAGGATGGGGGGGATTTGGGGTGATGGGGGGTGATGGGGAGATGGGGGAATGGGGGGGATTTGGGGTGATGGGGGGAGATGGGGGAATGGGGGGGGATATGGGGTGATGGGGGGGATTTGGGGGGATGGGGGGAGATGGGGGGAGAAGGGGGGGATTTGGGGGGATGGGGGGAGATGGGGTGATGGGAGGATTTAGGTTGGTGGGGGGACACAGGGGGGAATGGGGGGAGAAAGGGGGGATTTAAGAGGATGGGGGGATTTGGGGTGATGGGGGGAGATGGGGGAATGGGGGGGGATATGGGGTGATGGGGGGATTTGGGGGGAGAAGGGGGGAATGGAGGGGATTTGGGGTGATGGGGGGAGATGGGGGGATGGGGGGGATTTGGGGTGATGGAGGATGGGGGGAGAAGGGGGGGATTTGGGGTGATGGGGGAGAAAGGGGGAATGGGGGGAGAAAATGGGGGATTTGGGGTGATGGGGGGGATTTGGGGTGATGGGGGGAGGTGGGGGGACATGGGGGGGAATGTGGGGAGATGGGAGGATGGGGGGCATTTTGGGGGGATGGGGGGAGAAGGGGGGATTTGGGGGGATGGGGGGTGATGGGGGAAATGGGGGGAGAAAGGGGGGATTTGGGACGATGGGGGGAGATGTGGGAATGGGGGGGGATTTGGGGTGATGGGGGGGAGATAAGGGGTGATGGGGGGAGATGGGGGGGATTTGGGGTGATGGGGGCAGAAAGGGGGGGATTTGGGGGGATGGGGGGAGATGGGGGGAGAAAGGGGGGAGTTGGGGAGATGGGGGGATTTTGGGGTGATGGGGGGAGATGGGAGTAATGGGGGGAGATGGGGGGAATGGGGGGGATTTGGGGGGATAGGGGGATGGGGGGTAATGGGGGGAGATGGGGGGAGAAAGGGGGGATTTGGGGGGATGGGGGGAGATGGGGGAATGGGGGAAGATGGGGCGGTTAATGGGGTGATGGGGGGAGATGGGGGGGATTTGGGGTGATGGACGATGTGGGGATTTGGGGTGATGGGGGGATTTGGGGGAATGGGGGGAGAAGTGGGGGTTAATGGGGGGATTTGGGGTGATGGGGGTAATGGGGGGAGATGGGGGGGATTTGGGTGATGGAGGATGGGGGGATTTTGGGGGGTGGTTGGGGGCAATGGGGGGAGATGGGGGGGGATTTGGGGTGTTGGGGGGGGTTTTGGGGTGGTGTGGGGGGGATTTGGGGTGATGGGGGGAAGGCAGCACCCAGAAGCACCCACCGTAGGCCAAAAAGGTGCTTTAACACGTGACAACACGTGACAACATACGTGACCGCCTGCCCCGACATGTGACCACACGCCACGATGTCACGTGACAACGCCCACAAACACCCCTAAAATCACATAGGGACACCCAGAACCCAACACAAGGCTTCGACACGCGATCACACGTGAGCACATGTGGGAACACGTGAGCTCACGTGTCAACACGCGTGATGGCAGATCACAATCGTGTGTCTCGGCGCACGTGAACACCCACAAACACGCCCCAGACACCCAAGATGGCGCCTGGGAGCCGACACGTGACTTCAACACGTGACCACACGTGACAACATACATGACCGCCTGCCCCGACACGTGACCAGATGCCACGACATCACATGACAACACCCACAAACACCCCCCAAAACCCCGTGAGGGCAGCCGGGGGGGCGACACACCACCCCAACACGCCACAACACGCCACAACACGCCAGCACACGCGTGTTCCCCGCAGGTGATCGCCTTCTCGCGCCGCCGCTACCGGATTTTTGGCGAAACTTTGGACATTGCGGTTGGGAACTGCTTGGATCGCGTGGCTCGGCTCCTCCAGGTCACGCCAACACGCGTGTCGCGCCTCGCACACGCGTGTGTAAGCGTGTCAGCATCCCCTCACACGCGTGTTGTTGTCGCATGCAGATCTCCAACGATCCCAGCCCGGGTTACAACGTGGAGCAGATGGCTAAGAGGTGAAGAGGGGTGCGGCGTCACGCGTGTTCACGCGTGTTGTCACGCGTGTTCACGCGTGTGGGGTCCTACGTGGCCGTTTACTGTCGTGTCGTTGCGTGTTTGCTGTGTTTCCTCGCGTCTCCTCCCGTGCTCTCATCTTTTTCGTGTGTTTTCACGTGTTCTCACGTGTTCTCAAGCCTCCCGTTGCGCGCGGCCACGCGTGTCGTCACATGTGCTGTTGTATGTCGTCATGCCTCACGACGTATCGGGTGTCTTGGCGTGTTCTTGCGTGTTCTCGCGTGTCAGTCTTGTGTTGTTGTGCTTCCCGTAGCATCTGGTCACGCGTGTTATCGTATGTCATCACGCACGTCACAAACACGTCGTGTTTTCTGGCGTGTCCTCGCGTGTTCTCACATGTTGGCCGCGTGTTTTTGCGTGTCCTCACAGCTCTTGTCACATAGGGTCATGCATGTTGTCATATGTTGTCACACGTGTGGTCACGTGTTGTTACATGTGCCAACATGCCGTGTTCTCACATGTTGCTACGTGTTTTCGGCGTGTTTTCACGCGTTCCCTCTTCCTCCACGTGGCCACGCGTGTTGCTGGACATCGTCACGTGTGTGGTTGTGTGTCGTCACGTGTCACAGCGTGTTACGTTTCCCGACACGCTCTCACGTGTTCTCGCCCCTCTTCCATGCGTTCCCGCGCGTCTTCACGTGTTCTCCCGCCTTTTTTCACACGTGATCACACGTGTCTTCGCGTGTTGTCATGTCTGACGCGTCCTGCTGCGCTCTCACGTGTTTATTGCATGTTCCCACGTGTTCTCGTGCTTCTTACCACACGTGGTCACGCGTGTCGTCACGCGTGTGGTGGCGTGTCGTCACGCGTGTGGTGGCGTGTTGCTGCAGGGGAACACGGCTGCTGGAGCTGCCCTACGTGGTGAAGGGGATGGACGTGTCCTTTTCGGGGCTGCTGTCGCACATCGAGGTGAGCGCTGGCCCTTTAAGAGTCCCCAGGACCCCATAAGGGCCCCATGACCCCATAAGACCCCATAGGGACCAGAGTGACCCCATAGGATCCCATAGGGACCCCCTGACCCCATATGAACCTCAGTGACCCCATAGAGACTCCCTGACCCCATAGGAACCCATGGGGACCATGGTGACCCCATAGAGACCCCTTGACCCCATAGGATCCCATAGAGACCACAGTGACCCCATAGGGACCCCCTGAACCCATACGATCCCATAAGGATCCCCTGACCCCATAGGAACCTCAGTGACCCCATAGGGACTCCCTGACCCCATAGGAACCCATGGGGACCATGGTGACCCCATAGAGACCCCTTGACCCCATAGGATCCCGTAGAGACCACAGTGACCCCATAGGATCCCATACGGACCCCTGACCCCATAGGAACCTCAGTGACCCCATAGAGACTCCCAGACCCGATAGGAACTCATAGGGGCCACGGTGACCCCATAGGGACCCCTTGACCCCATAGGATCCCATAGGAACCATAGTGACCCCATAGGGACCCCCAAAACCCATACGATCCAATAGGGACCCCATGACCCCATAGGAACCTCAGTGACCCCATAGAGACTCCTTGACCCCATAGGACCCCATAGAGACCAGAGTGACCCCATAGGATCCTTAGAACCCCCTGACCCCATAGGAACCTCAGTGACCCCATAGAGACTCCCTGACCCCATAGGACCCCATAGGAGCCATAGTGACCCCATAGGGACCTCCTGACCCCATAGGAACCTCAGTGACCCCATAGAGACTCCCTGACCCCATAGGACCCCATAGGAACCATAGTGACCCCATAGGGACCTCCTGACCCCATAGGAACCTCAGTGACCCCATAGAGACTCCCTGACCCCATAGGAACCCATGGGGACCATGGTGACCCCATAGAGACCCCTTGACCCCATAGGATCCCATAGGAACCATAGTGACCCCATAGGGACCCCCTGAACCCATAGGATCCCATAGAGACCAGAGTGACCCCATAGGATCCCTTAAGAACCCCCTGACCCCATAGGAACCTCAGTGACCCCATAGAGACTCCCTGACCCCATAGGACCCCATAGGAGCCATAGTGACCCCATAGGGACCTCCTGACCCCATAGGAACCTCAGTGACCCCATAGAGACTCCCTGACCCCATAGGACCCCATAGGAACCATAGTGACCCCATAGGGACCTCCTGACCCCATAGGAACCTCAGTGACCCCATAGAGACTCCCTGACCCCATAGGAACCCATGGGGACCATGGTGACCCCATAGAGACCCCTTGACCCCATAGGATCCCATAGGAACCATAGTGACCCCATAGGGACCCCCTGAACCCATAGGATCCCATAGAGACCAGAGTGACCCCATAGGATCCCTTAAGAACCCCCTGACCCCATAGGAACCTCAGTGACCCCATAGAGACTCCCTGACCCCATAGGACCCCATAGGAACCATAGTGACCCCATAGGGACCTCCTGACCCCATAGGAACCTCAGTGGCCCCATAGAGACTCCCAGACCCTATAGGAACTCCTAGGGGCCACGGTGACCCCATAGGGACCCCTTGACCCCATAGGACCCCATAGGGTCCCTCTGACCCCATAGGATCCCATAGGAACCATAGTGACCCCATAGGATCCCATAGAGATCAGAGTGACCCCATAGAATCCCTTAAGAACCCCCTGACCCCATAGGAACCTCAGTGACCCCATAGAGACTCCCAGACCCTATAGGATCCTATAGGACCCCATAGGGACCTCCTGACCCCATAGGACCTCATAGAGACCAGAGTGACCCCATAGGATCCCATAGGGACTCCCTGACCCCATAGGAACCTCCGTGACCCCATAGGGACTCCTTGACCCCATAGGAACCCATAGGGACCAGAGTGACCCCATAGGGACCTCCTGACCCCATAGGATCCCATGGGGACCATGGTGACCCCATAGAGACCCCTTGTCTCCATAGGACCCCATAAAGACCACAGTGACCCCTAAGGACCCCCTGACCCCATAGGATCCCATAGGGACCCCATAGGACCCCATAGGAACCTCCGTGACCCCATAGTGACCCCATAGGGACCCCACCTGACCCCATGACCCTGTGACCTCTCATGACCCCATGTGACCCCATCTGACCCTGTCACCCTCTGACACCATGTGACCCCACCTGACCCCATGACCTTACATCACCCCATGACCCCTCGTGACCCCATATGACCCCGTCTGACCCCTGGTGACCCCACGTGACCCCGTCTGACCCCATGGCCCCACATGACCCCAGGTGACCCCCTGACCCCTCGTGACCCCGTGTGACCCCATGACCCCACGTGACCCCATTTGACCCCATGACCCCGCCCGACCCATGACCCCATGTGACCCTGTCTGACCCCATGACCCCATGTGACCCCACGACACCACCTGACCCCTCGAGACCCCATGACCCCACGTGACCCCATTTGACCCCATGACCCCACCTGACCCCTGGTGACCCCACCTGACCCCACCTGACCCCATGAACCCACGTGACCCCATTTGACCCCATGACCCCACCCGACCCCTTGTGACCCCACGTGACCCCACCTGACCCCATGACCCCACATGACCCCTGGTGACCCCACCATACCCTGCCTGACCCCGTGACCCCACGTGACCCCATGTGACCCCACTGACACCACCTGACCCCTCGTGACCCCACGTGACCCCTCGTGACCCCATGTGACCCCACTGACACCACCTGACCCCTCGTGACCCCATGTGACCCCATGACCCCCGTGACCCCATGTGACCCCGCCTGACCCCATGATCCTACGTGACCCCATGTGACCCCATGACCCCTCCTGACCCTGCCTGACGCCATGACCCCATGTGACCCCACTGACACCACCTGACCCCTCGTGACCCCACCTGACCCCACGTGACCCCATGTGACCCCTCGTGACCCCATGTGACCCCTCTGACACCACCTGACCCCTCGTGACCCCACGTGACCCTGTGACCCCACGTGACCCCTCGTGACCCCATGTGACCCCACTGACACCACCTGACCCCTCGTGACCCCACGTGACCCCGTGACCCCACGTGACCCCTCAGGCCCTGGCCCCATCCCTGCTGTCTTCGGGTGCCGCCACGGCTGAGGACGTCTGTCTGTCCGTCCAGGTGGGCGAGGAGCCTTTGTGGGGTCATTTTGGGGTCATTTGGGGGGATTTTGGGGTCATTTAGGGGGATTTGGGGTCATTTGGGGTCATTTAGGGGGATTTGGGGTCATTTGGGGTCAACTGTGAGGATTTGGGGTGGATTTGGGGTCATTTGGGGGATTTGGGGTCATTTTGGGGGTTGTTGGGGTCATTTATGGGGAATTTGGGGTCATGTGGGGTCATTTTGGGGTCAACTGTGAGGATTTGGGTGGATTTGGGGGCATTTGGGGGGGATTTTGGGTCATTTATGGGGATTTGGGGGGATTTGGGGTCATTTAGGGGGATTTGGGGTCACTTTGGGGGATTTGGGGTCATTTTGGGGGATTTGGGGTCATTTATGGGGGATTTGGGGTCATGTGGGGTCATTTTGGGGTCATTTGGAGGATTTTGGGAGGATTTGGGGTCACTTTGGGGGATTTTGGGGTCATTTATGGGGGTTTTGGGGTCATTTTGGGGGATTTGGGGTCGCTTGAAGCCATTTTGGGGTCAGCTGTGAGGATTTGGGGTGGATTTGGGGTCATTTTGGGGTGATTTTGAGGTCGTTTTGGGGGGATTTGGGATCATGTGGGGTCATTTTGGGGGATTTGGGGTCACTTTGGGGGATTTGGGGTCATTTGGGGTCATTTTGGGGTCAACTGTGAGGATTTGGGGTGGATTTGGGGTCATTTGAGGGGGGCTTTGAGGTCATTTTGGGGGGATTTGGGGTCATTTTGGGAGGATTTTGGGTCACTTTGGGGGATTTTGGGGTCATTTAGGGGGATTTGGGGTCATTTGGGGTCATTTTGGGGTCAACTGTGAGGTTTTGGGGTGGATTTGGGGTCATTTTGGGGGGTTTTGGGGTCATTTTGGGGGATTTTGGATCACTTTGGGGGATTTGGGGTCATGTGGGGTCATTTGGGGGTCAAATGTGAGGATTTGGGGTCACTTTGGGGGATTTTGGGGTCATTTTGGGGGTTTTGGGGTCATTTTGGGGGGATTTGGGGTCATTTGGGGTAAACTACGAGGATGTGGGGTGGATTTGGAGTCATTTGGGGGGGATTTTGGGGTCACTTTGGGGATTTTTGGGGTCATTTCGGGGTCATTAATGGGGATTTTGGGGCATTAATGGAGATTTTGGGGTCATTTTGGGGTCATTAATGGGGATTTTGGGGTCACTTTGGTGATTTTGGGGTCATTTGGGGGTCAGTAATGGAGATTTCAGGGATATTTTGGGGTCATTTTGGGGATTTTGGGGTCATTTTGGGGGGATTTGGGGTCATTTATGGGATTTTGGGGTCATGTGGGGTCATTTTGGGGTCAGCTGTGAGGATTTGGAGTGGATTTGGGGTCATTTTGGGGGGATTTTGGGGTCATTTTGGGGGATTTTGGGGGGATTTGGGGTCATTTAGGGGGATTTGGGGTCACTTTGGGGGATTTGGGGTCATGTGGGGTCATTTTGGGGTCAACTGTGAGGATTAGGGGTGGATTTTGGATCATTTTGGGGGGGATTTTGGGGTCATTTGGGGGGGATTTGGGGTCATTTATGGGGGTTTTGAGGGGATTTGGGGGAATTTGGGGTCATTTTAGGGTCAGCTGTGAGGACTTGGGGTGGATTTAGGGTCATTTTGGGGGGGGGTTGAGGTCATTTTGGGGGGATTTGGGGGGATTTGGGGTCATTTGGGGGGGGTTTGGGTCATTTATGGGGGTTTTGGGGTCATGTGGGGACATTTTAGGGTCAGCTGTGAGGATTTGGGGTGGATTTGGGGTCATTGTGGGGGGATTTTGGGGTCACTTTGGGGGATTTGGGGGGATTTGGGGTCATTTGGGGGATTCTGGGGTCATGTGGGGTCATTTTGGGGTCAACTGTGAGGATTTGGGGTGGATTTGGGGTCATTTTGGGGGGATTTTGGGGTCATTTTGGAGGGATTTTGGGGGGATTTGGGGTCACTTTGGGGGATTTTGGGGTCATGTGGGGTCATTTGGAGTCATTTTGGGGTCAGCTGTGAGGATTTGGGGTGGATTTGGGGTCATTTGGGGGGATTTTGGAGTCATTTGGGGGGGATTTGGGGTCATTTTGGGGTCATTTTGGGGTCATTTTGGGGGGATTTGGGGTCATGAGGTTTCATTTTAGGGTCAGCTGTGAGGACTTGGGGTGGATTTAGGGTCATTTTGGGGGGGGGGTGAGGTCATTTAGGGGGGATTTGGGGGATTTGGGGTCATTGGGGAAGGTTTGGGGTCATTTTGGGGGATTTGGGGTCATGTGGGGGCATTTTGGGGTCAGCTGTGAGGATTTGAGGTGGATTTGGGGTCATTTAGGGTGGATTTTGGAGTCATGTGGGGGATTTTGGGGTCATTTATGGGGGTTTTGGGGTCATTTAGGGGGATTTTGGGGTCATGTGGGGTCATTTTGGGGTCAAATGTGAGGATTTGGGGTCACTTTGGGGGATTTTGGGGTCATTTTGAGGGTTTTGGGGTCAATTTGGGGGATTTGGGGTCATTTGGGGTAAACTACGAGGATTTGGGGTGGATTTGGAGTCATTTGGGGGGGATTTTGGGGTCACTTTGGGGATTTTTGGGGTCATTTCGGGGTCATTAATGGGGATTTTGGGGCATTAATGGAGATTTTGGGGTCATTTTGGGGTCATTAATGGGGATTTGGGGGTCACTTTGGTGATTTTGGGGTCATTTGGGGGTCAGTAATGGAGATTTCAGGGATATTTTGGGGTCATTTTGGGGATTTTGGGGTCATTTTGGGGGGATTTTGGGTTCATTTTGGGGTCATTAATGGGGATTTTGGGTTCATTTGGGGGATTTTGGGGTCATTTGGGGGATTTTGGGGTCATTTTGGGGGATTTGGGGTCAATTGTGGGGGATTTTTGGGTCATTTGAGTGATTTTGCAATCATTAATGGGGATTTTGGGGACGTTTTGGGGTCATTAATGGGGAACTGGGGGACATTTTGGGGTCATGAATGGGGATTTGGAGGTCATTTGGGGGTCATTTTGGGGACATTTTGGGGTCATGAATGGGGATTTTGGGGTCATTTTGGGGGATTTTGGGGACATTTGGGGGTCATTTTAGGGGATTTGGGCTCATTTTGGGAATTTTGGGGTCATTTTGGGGGATTTTGGGGACATTTGGGGGTCATTAATGGGGATTTGGGGTCATTTTGAGGGGATTTTGGGGTCATTTTTGGGGATTTCGGGGACGTTTTGGGGTCATTTGGGGGGATTTGGGGTCAATTGTGGGGGATTTTGGGGTCATTTGAGTGATTTTGGGATCATTAATGGGGATTTTGGGGACATTTTAGGGTCATTTTGGGGGATTTTGGGGACATTTTGGGGTCATTCATGGGATTTTGGGGTCACTGTGCGGATTTTGGGGTCATTAATGGGGATTTTGGGGTCATTAATGTTCATTTTAGGGGACTTTGGGTCATTTTGGGGTCATTAATGGGGATTTGGGGGTCATTTTGGGGGATTTTGGGGTCATTTTGGGGTCATGAATGGGGATTTTGGGGTCATTTCAGGGTCATTTTAGGGTCATTAATGGGGATTTTGGGGTCATTTAGGGGGATTTGGGGTCAATTGTGGGGGATTTTGGGGTCATTTGAGTGATTTTGGGATCATTAATGGGGATTTTGGGGTCATTTTAGGGGATTTTGGGGTCACTTTGGGGATTTTGGGTTCATTTTGGGGGATTTGGTGTCAATTGTGGCGGATTTGGGGTCAATTGTGGGGGATTTCGGGGTCATTAATGGGGATTTTGGGTTCATTTTAGGGACATTTTGTGGTCATGAATGGGGATTTGGGGTCATTTTGGGGGATTTGGGGTCATTTTGGGGATTTGGGGGTCATTAATGGGGATTTTGGGGTCATTTTAGGGACATTTTGGGGTCATTAATGCAGATTTCAGAGATATTTTGGGGTCATTTTAGGGACATTTTGGGGTCATTTGGGGGTCATGAATGGGGATTTGGGGTCATTAATGGGGATTTTGGGGTCATTTTGGGGGATTTGGGGTCAATTGTGGGGGATTTTGGGGTCATTTGAGTGATTTTGGGGTCATTAATGGGGATTTCGGGGACATTTCAGGGACATTTTGGGGTCATTAATGGGGATTTTGGGGTCAATTCTGGGGGATTTTGGGGTCATTTGAGTGATTTTGGGGTCATTAATGGGGATTTTGGGGTCATTTTAGGGACATTTTGGGGTCATTCATGGCGATTTTGGGGACATTTTGGGGTCATTAATGGGGATTTGGGGTCATTTGGGGTCATTTTGGGGTCAACTGTGAGGATTTGGGGTGAATTTGGGGTCATTTTGGGGGGATTTGGGGTCATTTTGTGGTGGGTTTGGGGGTCATTTATGGGGATTTTGGGGTCATTTTGGGGATTTTGGGGTCATTTGGGGTCATTTTGGGGTCAGCTGTGAGGATTTGGGGTGGATTTGGGGTCATTTGGGGCGATTTTGGGGTCATTTGGGGGGATTTGGGGTCATTTGGGGGGGATTTGTGGTCACTTTGGGGGATTTGGGGTCATGTGGGGTCATTTTGGGGTCAACTGTGAGGATTTGGGGTCATTTTGGGGGGATTTTGGGGTCATTTTGGGGGGATTTTGGGTCATTTTGGGAGGATTTTGGGTCACTGGGGGATTTTGGGGTCATTAATGGGGATTTTGGGGTCATTTTGGGGGATTTGGGGTCAATTGTGGGGGATTTTGGGGTCATTTGAGTGATTTTGGGGTCACTAATGGGGATTTTGGGGACGTTTTGGGGTCATTAATGGGGATTTTGGGGTCATTTTGGGGGGATTTGGGTCAGTAATGGGGATTTTGGGGTCATTTTGGGGGGATTTGGGGTCATTACAGGGGATTTTTGGGCCGTTTTGGGGTCATTAATGGGGATTTTGGGGTCATTTTAGGGACATTTGGGGGTCATTAATGGGGATTTGGGGTCATTTTGGGGATTTTGGGGTCATTTTGGGGACTTTGGGTTCATTTGGGGGTCATTAATGGGGATTTTGGGGTCATTTTGCGCATTTTGGGGTCATTTTGGGGTCATTAATGGGGATTTTGGGGTCATTTTGGGGGGATTTGGGGTCATTACTGGGGATTTTGGGGACATTTTGGGGTCATTAATGGGGATTTTGGGGTCATTTTACGGGATTTTGGTGTCACTTTGGGGATTTGGGGGTCATTATTGGGATTTTGGGGACATCTTGGGGTCATTAATGGGGATTTTGGGGTCATTTGGGGTCATTTTGGGGTGAACTGTGAGGATTAGGGGTGGATTTGGGGTCATTTTGGGGGGATTTTGGGGTCATTTGGGGGGGATTTAGGGTCATTTAGGGGGATTTGGGGTCACACTGGGGATTTTGGGGTCATTAATGGGGATTTGGGGTCATTTTGGGGATTTTGGGTTCATTTGGGGGTCATTAATGGGGATTTTGGGGTCATTAATGGAGATTTGGGGTCACTTTGGGGATTTTGGGGTCATTTTCGGGGATTTGGGGTCAATTGTGGGGGATTTTGGGGTCATTTGAGTGATTTTGGGATCATTAATGGGGATTTTGGGGACATTTTGGGGACATTTTGGGATCATGAATGGGGATTTCGGGGACATTTTGGGGTCATTAATGGGGATTTGGGGTCATTTTAGGGACATTTTAGGGTCATTTTGGGGGAATTGAGGGACATTTTGTGGTCATGAATGGGGATTTGGGGTCATTTTGGGGGATTTGGGGTCATTTTGTGGCTTCGGTGTCACTTAGTGTGGCTTTGGGGTCACTTAGGGTGACTTTGGTGTCACTTTGTGGGATTTTGGCCTCACCACGTCTTTTTTGGGGCCACCCTGTTGCGTTTTGCGCGGGATTTTTAGGGTTTTTTGACGGGATTTTCCGTGCGTTGGGGATTTGGGGTTCGCCGGCGGGGTTTCGGGGTGACCTTTGACCTTTTTTTTGGGGTGGGGGGGGGGGGTTTTATGGGGTAGGAGACGGCGTTCGCCATGTTGGTGGAGGTGGCGGAGCGCGCCATGGCGCTCACACGGGCAACAGAGCTGCTCCTCGTCGGGGGCGTCGGATGTGGGTCGGGGCTTTGGGGTCAATGGGGGCAATGGGGGCAATGGGGGCAATGGGGGCATTGGGGGCATTGGGGGCAATGGGGGCAATGGGGGCAATGGGGGCAATGGGGGCATTGGGGGCATTGGGGGCAATGGGGGCAATGGGGGCAATGGGGGCAATGGGGGCATTGGGGGCATTGGGGGCAATGGGGGCAATGGGGGCAATGGGGGCAATGGGGGCATTGGGGGCAATGGGGGCAATGGGGGAAATGGGGGCAATGGGGGCAATGGGGGCAATGGGGGCATTGGGGGCAATGGGGGAAATGGGGTCAATGGGGGCAATGGGGGCAATGGGGGCAATGGGGGCATTGGGGGCAATGGGGGCATTGGGGGCAATGGGGGCAATGGGGGAAATGGGGGCAATGGGGGAAATGGGGGCAATGGGGGCAATGGGGGCAATGGGGGCAATGGGGGAAATGGGGGCAATGGGGGAAATGGGGGCAATGGGGGCAATGGGGGCAATGGGGGCAATGGGGGCAATGGGGGCAATGGGGGCAATGGGGGAAATGGGGGCAATGGGGGCATTGGGGGCATTGGGGGCAATGGGGGCAATGGGGGCAATGGGGGCAATGGGGGCATTGGGGGCAATGGGGGCAATGGGGGCAATGGGGGCAATGGGGGCAATGGGGGAAATGGGGGCAATGGGGGCAATGGGGGCATTGGGGGCAATGGGGGCAATGGGGGAAATGGGGGCAATGGGGGCAATGGGGGCAATGGGGGCAATGGGGGCAATGGGGGAAATGGGGGCAATGGGGGCATTGGGGGCAATGGGGGCAATGGGGGAAATGGGGGCAATGGGGGCAATGGGGGCAATGGGGGCAATGGGGGCAATGGGGGCATTGGGGGCAATGGGGGAAATGGGGGCAATGGGGGCAATGGGGGCAATGGGGGCAATGGGGGCATTGGGGGCAATGGGGGCATTGGGGGCAATGGGGGCATTGGGGGCAATGGGGGCAATGGGGGAAATGGGGGCAATGGGGGCAATGGGGGCAATGGGGGCATTGGGGGCAATGGGGGCAATGGGGGAAATGGGGGAAATGGGGGAAATGGGGGCAATGGGGGCAATGGGGGCAATGGGGGCAATGGGGGCATTGGGGGCAATGGGGGCAATGGGGGCAATGGGGGCATTGGGGGCATTGGGGGCAATGGGGGAAATGGGGGCAATGGGGGCAATGGGGGCATTGGGGGCAATGGGGGCAATGGGGGAAATGGGGGCAATGGGGGCATTGGGGGCATTGGGGGCATTGGGGGCAATGGGGGCAATGGGGGAAATGGGGGCAATGGGGGCATTGGGGGCATTGGGGGCATTGGGGGCATTGGGGTCAATGGGGGAAATGGGGGCAATGGTGTCAATGGGAGCTTTGGAGTCAATAGGGTGAATTGAAGACAATGGGGTCAATGGGGTCAATGGGGGAAATGGGGGCAATGGGGGCAGTGGGGGCAGTGGGGGTTGTAGGGTAAATGGGGGCTTTGGGGTCAACGGGGTCTGTGGGGTCAACGTGGCCATTGGGGTCTATGGGACAATGAGGTCCCTATGGGATCAATGGGGTCTATGGGGGAAATGGGGTGGCATTGGGGTCAGTGGGGTTTATGGGGTTTTTGGGGTCACATTGGGGTCTATGGTGTCTATGAGGCCATTGGGGTCTATGGGGTCAATGGGATCCCAATGGGATCAATGGGGTCTATGGGGGAAATGG
This sequence comes from Phasianus colchicus, assembly GCF_987193195.1. Classification (NCBI taxonomy): domain Eukaryota; kingdom Metazoa; phylum Chordata; class Aves; order Galliformes; family Phasianidae; genus Phasianus; species Phasianus colchicus. The sequence goes on along the minus strand of NC_143474.1, from coordinate 916,015 downwards.
GGTCGCATTGGGGTCTATGGGGCTTATGGGGCCAATGGGGTGCTGTTGGGGTCAGCGGGGTTTATGGGGTTTTTGGGGTCACATTGGGGTCTATGGGGCTTATGGGGTCAACGGGGTGCCGTTGGGGTCAGCGGGGTTTATGGGGTTTTTGGGGTGACCCCATAGGTAACGGCCGGCTGCAGGAGATGCTGGAGGTGATGTGCAGCTCCAGGGGGGCGCGGCTCTGCGCCAGCGATGACAGGTTGTGGGGTCAGGGGTTATGGGGTCAGGGGGGTTATGGGGTCAGGGGGGTTATGGGGTCAATGGGGGCAATGGGGGCATTGGGGGCATTGGGGTCAATGGGGGCATTGGGGTCTGTGGGGTCAATGGGGTTATGGGGTCGGGGTTATGGGGGAAGTGGGGTTATGGGGTTATGGGGTCAGGGGGTTATGGGGTCAATGCGGTTATGGGGTCACGGGGTTGTGGGGTCAATGGGGTTATGGGGTCAGGGGTTATGGGGTCAGGGGGGTCAGGGGGTCACGGGGTTGTGGGGTCAATGGGGTTATGGGGTCAGGGGTTATGGGGTCAGGGGGGTCAGGGGGTCATGGGGTTGTGGGGCCAATGGGGTTATGGGGTCAGGGGGGTCACGGGGGTTATGGGGTCGGGGTTGTGGGGTCAATGGGGGCATTGGCGTCTATGGGGTCAATGGGGGCATTGGGGTCAATGGGGGCAATGGGGGCATTGGGGTCTGTGGGGTCAATGGGGTTATGGGGTCAGGGGGTTATGGGGGAAGTGGGGTTATGGGGTTATGGGGTCAGGGGGTTGGAGGGTCATGGGGTTATGGGGTCGCGGGTTATGGGGTCGGGGTTATGGGGTCAATGGGGGCATTGGGGTCAGTGGAGTAAATGGGGTCGGGGTTATTGGGGAAGTGGGGTTATGGGGTCAGGGAGTTATGGGGTCTGGGGGGTTGTGGGGTCAATGGGGGCATTGGCATCTATGGGGTCAATGGGGGCAATGGGGTCAATGGGGGCATTGGGGTCTGTGGGGTCAATGGGGTTATGGGGTCAGGGGGTTATGGGGGAAGTGGGGTTATGGGGTTATGGGGTCAGGGGGTTGGAGGGTTATGGGGTTATGGGGTTGTGGGTTATGGGGTCAGGGGTTATGGGGGCAATGGGGGCATTGGGGTCAGTGGGGTCTATGGGGTCAATGCAGTTATGGGGTCACGGGGTTGTGGGGTCACGGGGTTATGGGGTCAGGGGTTATGGGGTCAGGAAGGTCATGGGGGTTATGGGGTCGGGGTTGTGGGGTCAATGGGGGCATTGGGGTCAGTGGGGTCAAGGAGTTATGGGGGAAGTGGGGTTATGGGGTTATGGGGTCAGGGGGTTGGAGGGTTATGGGGTTATGGGGTCGCGGGTTATGGGGTCAGGGGTTATGGGGTCAATGGGGGCATTGGGGTCAGTGGAGTAAATGGGGTCAATGGGGTTATGGGGTCAGGGGGGTTATGGGGTCAGGGGTTATGGGGTCGGGGGGGTCACGGGGGTTATGGGGTCGGGGTTGTGGGGTCAATGGCGGCATTGGGGTCAGTGGAGTAAATGGGGTCGGGGTTATGGGGGAAGTGGGGTTATGGGGTCAGGGAGTTATGGGGTCTGGGGGGTTGTGGGGTCAATGGGGGCATTGGCGTCTATGGGGTCAATGGGGGCAATGGGGTCAATGGGGGCATTGGGGTCAGGGGGTTATGGGGGAAGTGGGGTTATGGGGTTATGGAGTTATGGGGTCAGGGGGTTGGAGGGTTATGGGGTTATGGAGTCGCGGGTTATGGGGTCAGGGGTTATGGGGTCAATGGGGGCATTGGGGTCAGTGGGGTCTATGGGGTCAATGGGGTTATGGGGTCACGGGGTTGTGGGGTCAATGGGGTTATGGGGTCAGGGGGTTATGGGGTCAGGGGGGTTATGGGGTCAATGGGGGCAATGGGGTCAGTGGGGTCAATGGGGTTATAGGGTCAATGGGGTTATGAGGGAAGTGGGGTTGTGGGGTCAATGGGGTTATGGGGTCAGGGGGATATGGGGGAAGTGGGGTTATGGGGTCAGGGGGTTGTGGGGTCAATGGGGGGGCATTGGGGTCAATGGGGTTATGAGGTCACAGGGGTTATGGGGGAAGTGGGGTTGTGGGGTCACGGGGTTATGGGGTCAGAGGGTTGTGGGGTCAATGGGGACATCGGGGGAATTGGGGTCAGTGGGGTAAATGGGGTCAGTGGGGTCTCAGTGAAGTTAATGGGGTCTCAATGGGGTCAGTGGGGTTTCAGTGGGGTTAATAGGGTTTCAGTTGGTTCAGTGGAGCCAATGGGGTCTCATGGGTTCTTAATGGGGTCAGTGGGGTCTCAGTGGGGTCAGTGGGGTCTCAATGGGGTCAATGGGGTTTCAGTGGGTTCAATGGGGTCAATGGGATCTCAATGGGATCAGTGGGGTCTCAGTGGGGTCAGTGGGGTTTCAGTGGTGTTAATGGGGTCTCAATGGGATCAGTGGGGTCTCAGTGGGGTCAGTGGGGTTTCAGTGGTGTTAATGGGGTCTCAATGGGATCAGTGGGGTCTCAATGGGGTCAGTGGGGTCTCAGTGGGGTCAATGGGGTTTCAGTGGGTTCAGTGGGGTTTCAATGGGGTCAATGGGGTTTCAATGGGGTCAGTGGGGTCTCAATGGGGTCAGTGGGGTCTCAGTGGGATCAATGGAGTCTTAATGGGGTCAATGGGGTCTTAATGGAGTCAATGGGGGTTCAATGGGGTCTCAATGGGGTCAGTGGGGTTTCAGCGGGTTCAATCTGATCAGTGGGGTCTCAATGGGGTCAGTGGGGTCTCAATGGGGTCAGTGGGGTCTTAATGGGGTCAATGGGGTTTCAGTGGTGTCAGTGGGGTTTCAGTGGGGTTAATAGGGTTTCAGCTGGTTCAGTGGGGCCAATGGGGTCTCAATGGGTTCAGTGGGGTCTCAATGGGTTCAGTGGGGTCTCAGTGGGGTCAGTGGGGTCCCAGTGGGGCGGACGGGGTCTCAATGGGGTCAATATGGCCGCAGGTTCTGCGTGGACAACGGGGCGATGATCGCTCAGGCCGGCTGGGAGATGCTGCGCTGCGGGATGAGCACCGACATCCGCGACTCCGGGATCACGCAGAGGTGGGATTTGGGGTCGGGGGGGGACTTTGGGGTCGGGGGGGGCAGTGGGGGCAATGGGGGCAATGGGGGCAGTGGGGGCATTGGGGTCAATGGGGTCTATAGGGTCAATGGGGTCAATGGGGTCTATAGGGTCAATGGGGGCATTGGGGGCATTCGGGTCAATGGGGTCTATAGGGTCAATGGGGGAATTGGGGTCAATGGGGGCTTTGGGGTCAATGGGGGCAACGGGGGCATTGGGGTCAATGGGAACATTGGGGTCTATGGGGTCAATGGGGTCAATGGGGGCATTGGGGTCAATGGGGTCTATAGGGTCAATGGGGGCAATGGGGTCTATGGGGTCAATGGGGGCATTGGGGTCAATGGGGTCTATAGGGTCAATGGGGTCAATGGGTGCAACGGGGACATTGGGGTCTATGGGGTCAATGGGGGCATTGGGGTCAATGGGGTCTATAGGGTTAATGGGGGCAATGGGGGCATTGGGGTCAATGGGGACAATGGGGTCAATGGGGACATTGGGGTCAATGGGGGCATTGGGGTCAATGGGGTCTATAGGGTCAATGGGGGCAATGGGGTCTATAGGGTCAATGGGGGCAATGGGGTCTATAGGGTCAATGGGGTCAATGGGGGCATTGGGGACAATGGGGGCAATGGGGGCAGTGGGGTCGTTATGGGGAATAAAGAGGAAATTGGGGTCTATGGGGTCAATGGGATCAATGGGGACAATGGGGTCAATTGGGGTCAATGGGGGCTTTGGGGTCAATGGGGTCTATAGGGTTAATGGGGGCAATGGGGGCATTGGGGTCAATGGGGGCTTTGGGGTCAATGGGGACAATGGGGTCAATGGGGACATTGGGGTCTATGGGGGCATTGGGCTCAATGGGGTCTATGGGGTCAATGGGGTCAATGGGGTCTATGGGGGCAATGGGGGCATTGGGGTCAATAGGGTCTATAGGGTCAATGGGGTCAATGGGGGCAGTGGGGACAATGGGGGCAATGGGGGCATTGGGGTCAATAGGGTCAATGGGGTCCATGGGGTCTCAATGGGGTCAATAGGGTCAATCGGGACAGTGGGGTCAATAGGGTCAATGGGGACAATGGGGTCAGTGGGGTCTCAATGGGGTCAATAGGGTCAACGGGGTCTACAGGGTCAATGGGGACAATGGGGTCAATGGGGTCTCAATGGGGACAATGGGGTCAATAGGGTCAATGGGGACAGTGGGGTCAATAGGGTCAATGGGAACAATGGGGTCAATGGGGTTCATGGGGTCTCAATGGGGACAATGGGGTCCATGGGGTCTCAATGGGGTCAATGGGATCAATAGGGATATTGGGGTCAATGGGGACAATGGGGTCAATAGGGTCAATGGGGACAATGGGGTCATTGGGGTTCATGGGGTCTCAATGGGGTCAATAGGGTCAACGGGGTCTACAGGGTCAATGGGGACAATGGGGTCAATGGGGTCTGCAGGGTCAATGGGGACAATGGGGTCAATGGGGTCTCAATAGGGTCAATGGGGTCAATAGGGTCAATGGAGGCCATGGGGTCAATAGGGTCAATGGGGTTTACAGGGTCAATGGGGACAATGGGGTCAATGGGGTTCATGGGGTCTGAATGGGGTCAATGGGGTCAATAGGGTCAATGGAACAATGGGGTCAATGGGGTTCATGGGGTCTCAATGGGGTCAATGGGGTCAATGGGGTCAACGGGGTGAATGGGGCCATTGGGGTCAGTGGGGGCGTTATGGGGTCTAAAGGGGACATTGGGGTCAATGGGGCCGCAGTGACACCCTGCTGTCCGCTCAGGTACCGCACGGATGAGGTGGAGGTCATGTGGAGGGACTGACCTTTGACCTTCGACCTTCGACCTTTGACCCCAATGAAGCTCGGCTTTCCCCCCCAGCTCCGCCTCCGTGTCGTCATTGGGGTCAACGGGGGCTTTGGGGTCACTGGGGGCAATGGGGGCAGTGGGATACGGCTGCTTGTGGGGCAACGGGGCTGGCTGCCCCATAGAGACCCATAGGGACCCATAGAGACCCATAGAAACTCATAGGGACCCATAGGGACCCATAGAGCCCCATAGAGACCCATAGAGACCCATAGGGACCCATAGAGACCCATAGAGACCCCACAGAGACCCATAGGGACCCATAGGGATCCATAGGGGCCCATAGAGACTCATAGGGGCCCATAGAGACTCATAGGGACCCATAGAGACCCATAGAGACCCATAGGGACCCATAGAGACCCATAGAGACCCATAGGGACCCATAGAGACCCATAGAGACCCATAGGTACCCATAGAGACCCATAGAGACCCATAGGGACCCATAGAGACCCATAGGGACACATAGAGACCCATAGAGACCCATAGGGACCCATAGAGACCCATAGGGACCCATAGAGACCCATAGAGACCCATAGAGACCCATAGGGACCCATAGGGACCCATAGAGACCCATAGAGACCCATAGGGACCCATAGAGACCCATAGGGACACATAGAGACCCATAGAGACCCATAGGGACCCATAGAGACCCATAGGGACCCATAGAGACCCATAGAGACCCATAGGGACCCATAGAGACCCATAGAGACCCATAGGGACCCATAGAGACCCATAGGGACCCATAGGGACCCATAGAGACCCATAGAGACCCATAGGGACCCCATAGCGACCCATAGGGACCCCATAGCGACCCATAGAGCCCCATAGAGACCCATGGAGCCCCATAGCGACCCATAGGAACCTCATAGGATACAATGGACCGCATAGAGACCACATGGAAACGCATAGGGACCCATAGAGACTCCATAGAGACCCTATAGTGCCCCAGACATACATAGAGACCCCACAGAGACCCATAGATACCCCATAGAGACCCCATAGGGACCCATAGAGACCCCATAGGGACCCATAGAGACCCATAGGAATATATAGAGAGCCATGGAACCCCATGAGATCCCATAGAGCCCCACAGAGACCCCATAGAGACCCATAGGGACCCATAGGGACCCATAGAGACCCATAGGGACCCATAGAAACCCCATAAGACCCCATAGCAATCCATAGAGCCCCATAGTGACCCAGAAAGACCCATAGAGTCCCATAGAGACCCATAGGAACACATAGGAACACATTGAGACCCCATAAGGACCCATAAAGGCCATAGAGACCCCATAGAGACCCATAGGGACCCCATAAAACCCCATAGCTACCCATAGAGACCCATAGAGTCCCATAGTGACCCATAAAGACCCACAGAGACCCATAGAGACCCATAGGGACCATAGCGACCCATAGGGACCCATAGGGACTAATAGAGACCCCATAGAGACACATAGGGACCCACAAAAACCCCATAGAGGCCCACAGTGACCCATAGAGACCCATAGAGCCCCATAGAAACCCTACAGAGACCCCATAGGAACTCATAAGGAACTATAGAGACCCATAGGGACCCCATAGAGACCTCTATGGGTCCTTATGGGGTCTCTATGGGGCTCTATGGGTCCCTGTGGATCTCTATGAGTCTCTATGGGGTCCTATGGGACTCTATGGGTCTCTATGGGTCTCTGTGGGTCTCTATGGGTCCCTATGGGTCCCTATGAGTTCCTATGGGGTCTCTATGGGGCTCTAATGGTCCCTATGGGGCCCTATGGGGTCTCTATGGGTCGCTATGGGTCTCTATGGGTCCCTATGGGTCCCTATGAGTTCCTATGGGGTCTCTATGGGGCTCCATGGGTCTCTATGGGTCTCTATGGGTCCCTATGGGTCTTTATGGGTCCCTATGGGTCTTTATGGGTTGCTATGGGTCCCTATGGGTCTCTATGGGTCGCTATGGGGTTTTATGGGGTCACTCTGGGTCTCTCTGGGTCTCTATGGGTCCCTATGGGGTCCTGTGGGTCCCTATGGGTCTCTATGGGTCCCTATGGGGTCCTGTGGGTCTCTCTGGGTCTCTATGGGTCCCTATGGGGTCTCTATGGGTCTCTATGGGGTCTGTGTGGGGTCTCTATGGGTCTCTATGGGTCGCTATGGGGTTTTATGGGGTCTCTCTGGGGCTCTATGGGTCCCTATGGGGCGCAGCAGAGGGGGCGTGGTTATGCAAATGAGGCCACACGTTGACCACGACCCAGAGGTCCGAAAGGGGGCGTGGCCAAGTCGATGACGTCACGACAGGGAGGCGGAGCCGAACGTCGATTGGACGTCGATGGGGGGGGGGCGAGAAAGGGGGCGTGGCCTTGAGCTGAGGTGGGCGTGGCTACAGAGAGGGGGCGTGTTCCAGCGTCTCGCCCACAGCCAATCCGGTCGCGGCGTTGGTCGGGGGGGCGTGGCCTCGGCGCCATGGCGGGGATGGGGGCGGGGCAACGGTAACGGGAGAGATGGTGGGAAAGGGAGGAGGGCGGGGCTTAGCGGGGACACGCCCACTTCCGGTCGCGTGGCCACGCCCTCTCCCATCAATGGGGGCAAATGGGGACCCCATAAGGGGCACTGAGACCCCATAAGTGGTATTGAAACCCCATAAGTGACACTGGGGGACACTGATGACCCCATAAGCGGCAATGAGACCCCATAAGTGGTATTGGGGTCATTGGAGACCCCATAAGGGGCACTGAGACCCCATAAGAAACATTGAGATCCCATAAGTGGCATTGATGGCCCCATAACTGGCACTGAGACCCCATAAGTGACATTGGGGTCATTGGGGACCCCATAAGTGGCACTGAAACCCCATAAGTGGCACTGAGACCCCATAAGTGACTTTGGGGTCATTGGGGACCCCATAAGTGACACTGGGGGACACTGATGACCCCATAAGCGGCACTGAGACCCCATAAGTGACATTGGGGGACACTGATGACCCCATAAGTGACACTGAGACCCCATAAGTGACATTGATGGCCCCATAAGCGGCACTGAAACCCCATAAGTGACATTGGGGTCATTGAGACCCCATAAGTGACACTGGGGGACACTGAGACCCCATAAGTGACATTGGGGTCATTGAGACCCCATAAGCCGCACTGAGACCCCATAAGTGACACTGGGGGACACTGATGACCCCATAAGTGGCACTGAGACCCCATAAGTGACTTTGGGGTCATTGGGGACCCCATAAGTGGCACTGAGACCCCATAAGTGACACTGGGGGACACTGAGACCCCATAAGCCGCACTGAGACCCCATAAGTGGCATTGAAACCCCATAAGTGACATTGGGGTCATTGAGACCCCATTACTGGCAACAATGGGGACCCCATAAGTGACATTGGGGACCCATAAATGACATTGGGGTCATTGAGACCCCATAAGTGACATTGAGACCCCATAAGTGTCATTGAAACCCTATAAGTGACACTGGGGTCATTGGGGACTTCATACGTGGCACTGAGACCCCATAAGTGACATTGGGGACCCCATAAGTGACATTGAGACCCCATAAGTGACATTGGGGTCATTGGGGACCCCATAAGCCACACTGAAACCCCATAAGTGACAATGGGGTCATAGGGGACCCCATAAGTGGCATTGAAACCCCATAAGTGGCACTCGAGGACTTTGGGGACCCCATAAGTGGCATTGAGACCCCATAAGTGACACTGGGGACCCCATAAGTAACACTGGGGTCATTGAGACCCCATAAGTGACGCTGGGGGACATTGAGACCCCATAAGTGGCACTGAGACCCCATAAGTGACACTGGGGTCATTGGAGACCCCATAAGCAACATTGGGGACCTCATAAGTGACATTGAGACCCCATAAGTGACATTGGGGTCATTGAGACCCCATAAGTGACACTGGGGGACACTTAGACCCCATAAGTGACATTGGGGTCATTGAGACCCCATAAGTGGCACTGAGGCCCCATAAGTGACACAGGGGGACACTGATGACCCCATAAGTGGCACTGAAACCCCATAAGTGACATTGGGGTCATTGGGGACCCCATAAATGATACTGAGACCCCATAAGAGGCATTGGGGGACACTGATGACCCCATAAGCGGCACTGAGACCCCATAAGAGGCATTGGGGGACACTGATGACCCCATAAGCGGCACTGAGACCCCATAAGTGTCATTGATGGCCCCATAAGTGGCACTGAAACCGCATAAGTGACACTGGGGTCATTGAGACCCCATAAGTGGCATTGAAACCCCATAAGTGGCACTGGGGACATTGGGGACCCCATAAGTGACACTGCGACCCCATAAGAGACTTTGGGGTCATTGAGACCCCATAAGTGGCATTGGGGACCCCATAAGCCGCACGGAGACCCCATAAGTGACACTGATGACCCCATAAGTGACACTGGGGTCATTGAGACCCCATAACTGTCACTGACACCCCATAAGTGACACTGGGGACATTGGGGACCCCATAAGCAACATTGGGGACCCCATAAGTGGCACTGAGACCACATAAGTGACTTTGGGGTCATTGGGGACCCCATAAGTGGCATTGAGACCCCATAAGTGGCACTGAAACCCCATAAGTGACATTGGGGTCATTGAGACCCCATAAGTGGCACTGAAACCCCATAAGCCGCACTGAGACCCCATAAGTGACATTGGGGGACACTGAGACCCCATAAAGGGCACTGAGACCCCATAAGTGACATTGAGATCCCAGAAGTGGCACTGAGACCCCATAAGTGACACTGATGACCCCATAAGTGGCATTGAGACCCCATAAGTGACACTGATGACCCCATAAGTGACACTGGGGGACATTGAGACCCCATAAGTGGCACTGAGACCCCATAAGTGACACTGGGGTCATTGGAGACCCCATAAGCAACATTGGGGACCCCATAAGTGGCATTGAGATCCCATAAGTGGCATTGGGGGACACTGAGACCCCATAAGTGGCACTGAGACCCCATAAGTGACATTGGGGTCATTGAGACCCCATAAGTGGCATTGGGGACCTCATAAGTGACATTGAGACCCCATAAGTGACATTGGGGTCATTGAGACCCCATAAGTGGCATTGGGGACCCTATAAGTGACTTTGGGGTCATTGGGGGACCCCATAAGTGACACTGAGACCCCATAAGTGACATTGAGACCCCATAAGTGACACTGAAACCCCATAAGCCGCACTGAGACCCCATAAGTGACACTGGGGTCATTGGAGACCCCATAAGCAACATTGGGGACCCCATAAGTGGCACTGAGACCCCATAAGTGACACTGGGGGTCACTGATGACCCCATAAGCCGCACTGAGACCCCATAAGTGGCATTGAGACCCCATAAGTGACACTGGGGTCATTGAGACCCCATAAGCCGCACTGAGACCCCATAAGTGACATTGGGGGACACTGATGACCCCATAAGCAGCACTGAGACCCCATAAGTGACACTGGGGTCACTGAGACCCCATAAGTGGCACTGAAACCCCATAAGTGGCACTGAGGCCCCATAAGTGACGTTGAAACCCCATAAGTGACACTGAGAGCCCATAAGCCACACTGAGACCCCATAAGTGACATTGGGGTCATTGAGACCCCATAAGTGGCACTGAGACCCCATAAGCCGCACTGAGACCCCATAAGTGACACTGAGACCCCATAAGTGACTTTGGGGTCATTGAGACCCCATAAGTGGCATTGAAACCCCATAAGTGGCACTGGGGACATTGGGGACCCCATAAGCCGCACTGAGACCCCATAAGTGACACTGATGACCCCATAAGTGACACTGATGACCCCATAAGTGCCCCCCGGATCCTGGGAGACCCCAAACCCTTTAATTTTCCCCTCCCCCCCCACCCCCATAAAAAAAAACTCCCCACCTCTGGGCGGTATCCCGAAACCCGGAAGTGCTGAGAACCGGATGTGCTGACAACACAAAGCGGAAGTGGCGACAACCGGAAGTGCTGACCGAGACGAGGCGGAAGTGGAGGCTGCTGCGGCTGCTGCGGCGCTGTGCCGGTGGTTGGGGGTCGCGGAATTGAAGGGGGGGGGGAGGGGCGATGGCGGCGGTGACGTCATCGGAGCTGACGTCAGAGGTCGTGACGTCATCGGAGGAGATGACGGAGGAGGAAGTGCGGCAGCTGAAGGTGGGAAGGGCGGAGGGTGGCGCCGCCCCCATTGACCCCATTGACCCCATTGACCTCATTGATCCTATTGACCCCATTGATCCTATTGACCCCAAATGTCCCCCATTGACCCTATTGACCCTATTGACCCCATTGGCCCCATTGACCCCATTGACCCCAAATGTCCCCCATAGATCCTATTGACCCCCTTGATCCTATTGACCCCAAAAGTCCCCCATTGATCCTATTGACCCCATTGACCCCATTGATCCTATTGACCCCATTGGTCCCATTGACCCCAAATGTCCCCATTGACCCCATTGATCCTATTGCCCCCATTGACCCCATTGGCCCCATTGACCCCATTGACCCCAAATGTCCCCCATTGATCCTATTGACCCCATTGACCCCATTGATCCTATTGACCCCATTGATCCTATTGACCCCAAATGTCCCCGATTGACCCTATTGACCCCATTGACCCCATTGGCCCCATTGACCCCATTGACCCCAAATGTCCCCCATTGATCCTATTGACCCCATTGACCCCATTGATCCTATTGACCCCATTGGTCCCATTGACCCCAAATGTCCCCATTGACCCCATTGATCCTATTGCCCCCATTGACCCCAAATGTCCCCCATTGATCCTATTGACCCTATTGACCCCATTGGCCCCATTGACCCCATTGACCCCAAATGTCCCCCATTGACCCTATTGACCCCATTGACACCATTGGCCCCATTGACCCCAAATGTCCCCCATTGATCCTATTGACCCTATTGACCCCATTGGCCCCATTGACCTCATTGACCCCAAATGTCCCCCATTGACCCTATTGACCCCATTGACACCATTGGCCCCATTGACCCCATTGATCCCCATTGACCCCAAATGTCCCCATTGACCCCATTGATGCTATTGCTCCCATTGACCCTATTGATCCCCATTGACCCCATTGACCCCAGTGTCCCTATAGACCCCAAATGTCCCCCATAGATCCTATTGACCCCATTGGTCCCATTGACCCCATTGGCCCCATTGACCCCATTGACCCCAAATGTCCCCCATTGATCCTATTGACCCCATTGACCCCATTGATCCCATTGACCCCAAAAGTCCCCCATTGATCCTATTGACCCTATTGACCCCATTGGCCCCATTGACCCCATTGACCCCAAATGTCCCCCATTGACCCTATTGACCCCATTCGCTCCATTGACCCCATTGACCCTATTGATCCTATTGACCCCAAATGTCCCCCATTGACCCCATTGACCCCATTAATCCTATTGACCCCATTGACCCCACTGACCCCAAATGTCCCCCATTGATCCTATTGACCCCAAATGTCCCCCATTGACCCCATTGACCCCATTGATCCTATTGACCCCATTGACCCCATTGACCCCATATTTCCCCCATTGACCCTATTGACCCCATTTGCCCCATTGACCCCATTGACCCTATTGACCCCACTGACCCCAAATGTCCCCCATTGATCCTATTGACCCCAAATGTCCCCCATTGACCCCATTGACCCCATTGATCCTATTGACCCCATTGACCCCATTGACCCCATATTTCCCCCATTGACCCTATTGACCCCATTTGCCCCATTGACCCCATTGACCCCATTGACCCCATTGACCCCAAATGTCCCCCATTGATCCTATTGACCCTATTGACCCCATTGACCCTATTGACCCCATTGACCCCATTGATCCCATTGACCCCAAAAGTCCCCCATTGATCCTATTGACCCTATTGACCCCATTGGCCCCATTGACCCCATTGACCCCAAATGTCCCCCATTGACCCTATTGACCCCATTCGCCCCATTGACCCCATTGACCCCAAATGTCCTCCATAGACCCCATTGACCCCATAGATCCTATTGACCCCATTGGTCCCATTGATCCTATTGACCCCATTGACCCTAAATGTCCCCCATTGATCCTATTGACCCCATTGACACCATTGGCCCCATTGACCCCATTGACCCCAAATGTCCCCCATCGACCCTATTGACCCCATTGACCCCATTGGCCCCAAATGTCCCCCATTGACCCCATTGACCCCAATGACCCCAGTGTCCCCATAGACCCCAAATGTCCCCAATTCACCCCAATGCCCGCATTGACCCCATTGACCCCATTGATCCTATTGGCCCCATAGACCCCAAATGTCCCCCATTGACCCTATTGACCCTATTGACCCCAGTGTCCCCATTAACCCCATTCACCCCATAGACCCCAAATGTCCCCCATAGACCCCATATGCCCCATTGACCCCATTAACCCCAAATGTCCCCATTGACCCCATTGACCCCATTGACCCTATTGACCCCATAGACCCCATTGACCCCATTGATCCTATTGACCCCATTGATCCCATTGATCCCATTGGCCCCACTGACCCCAAATGGCCCCCGTTGACCCTATTGACCCCATTCGCCCCATTGACCCCATTGACCCCAAATGTCCTCCATAGACCCCATTGACCCCATAGATCCTATTGACCCCATTGGTCCCATTGATCCTATTGACCCCATTGGTCCCATTGACCCCAAATGTCCTCCATAGACCCCATTGACCCCATAGATCCTATTGACCCCATTGGTCCCATTGATCCTACTGACCCCATTGACCCCAAATGTCCCCCATTGATCCTATTGACCCCATTGACACCATTGGTCCCATTGACCCTATTGACCCCATTGACCCCATTGACCCCAAATGTCCCCCATTGATCCTATTGACCCCATTCGCCCCATTGACCCCATTGACCCCATTGATCCTATTGACCCCAAAAGTCCCCCATTGACCCTATTGACCCTATTGACCCCATTGACCCCATTGACCCCATTGACCCCAAATGTCCCCCATTGACCCTATTGACCCCATTCGCTCCATTGACCCCATTGACCCTATTGACCCCATTGACCCCAAATGTCCCCCATTGATCCTATTGCCCCCATGGACCCTATTGATCCCCATTGACCCCATTGACCCCAGTGTCCCCATAGACCCCAAATGTCCCCAATTCACCCCAATGCCCGCATTGACCCCATTGACCCCATTGATCCTATTGGCCCCATAGACCCCAAATGTCCCCCATTGACCCCAATGTTGTCCCCATTGACCCCAAATGTCCTCCATAGACCCCATTGACCCTATTGGCCCCATTGTCCCCATTGACCCCATAGACCCCAAATGCCCCCCATCGACCCCATTGACCCCACAGACCCTACTGACCCCATTGACCCCACTGACCCCAGTGTCACCATAGACCTTAAATGTCTCCCATTGATCCCATTGACCCCATCCACCCCATTGACCCCAAAAGTCCCGCATTGACCCCAATTCCCCCATTGACCCCATGGTCCCCATTGACCCCAATGACCCCAATGTCCCCATAGACCCCGAATCTTCCCCATTGCCCCCACTGACCCCGCTGACCCCATTGACCCCAATTCCCCCATTCACCCCATTTACCCCACAACCCCCATTGACCCCATTGACCCCAATTCCCCCAACGCCCCCATTGACCCCAAAGCCCCCTTTGACTCCAATTCCCCCACTGACCCCCCTGACCCCATTACCCCAATTCCCCCATTGACCCCATTGACCCCAATTCCCCCATTGACCCCAATACCCTCAATTCCCCCGATTTCCCCAATTCCCCCAATTCCCCCAATGCCCCCATTGACCCCAATTCCCCCATTGACCCCATTGACCCCACTGACCCCATTGACCCCATTGCCCCCATTGACCCCAATTCCTCCATTGACCCCAGTGACCTCACTGATGCCATTGACCCCATTGACCCCACTGACCCCATTGACCCCAATTCCTCCATTGACCCCATTGACCCCATTGACCCCATTGCCCCCACTGACCCCAATTCCCCCGTCTGATCCCAATTCCCCCATTGACCCCAATACCCTCAATTCCCCCAATTCCCCCAATTCCCCCACAGCCCCCATTGACCCCACTGACCCCATAGACCCCATTGACCCCAATTCCTCCATTGACCCCATTGACCCCAATTCCCCCAATGCCCCCAATTCCCCCCAATTCCCCCACAGCCCCCATTGACCCCATTGACCCCATTGACCCCATAGACCCCATTGACCCCAATTCCCCCTCTGCCCCCAATTCCCCCATTGCCCCCATTGCCCCCACTGACCCCTCTGCCCCCCTTGACCCCATTGACCCCATAACCCCACAGCTGGCCCTGGTGTCGGCCGCCTGCTCGGCCCTACAGTGCGACGGCCCCGAACTGCGCCAGCGCCTGCGGGATCTCAGCGCCGCCGTGGCTCCGCACAGCCCCGAATTCCCCCTGCAGGTAACGGCCCCACTCACCCCACTGACCCCATTGATGGCCCTACTGACCCCATTGACCCCACTGACTCCATTTTGGCCCTACTGACCCCACTGACCCCATTAATGGCCCACTGAGCACACTGACCCCATTGATGGCCCTACTGACCCCATTGACCCCACTGACCCCATTAATGGCCCACTGAGCCCACTGACCCCATTGATGGCCCTATTGACCCCACTGACCCCATTGATGGCCCTATTGACCCCATTGACCCCATTTATGGCCCTATTGACCCCATTGACCCCATTGATGGCCCTATTGACCCCATTGACCCCACTGACCCCATTTTGGCCCCACTGACCCCATTGATGGCCCCACTGACCCCACTGACCCCATTGATGGCCCTATTGACCCCACTGACCCCATTGATGGCCCTATTGACCCCATTGATGGCCCTACTGACCCCATTGACCCCACTGCCGCCATTTTGGTCCTACTGACCCCATTGACCCCATTGACCCCATTGATGGCCCTACTGACCCCATTTTGGCCCCACTGACCCCATTGATGCCCCCACCGACCCCACTAACTCCATTGATGGCCCCACTGACCCCATTGACTGCATTTATGGCCCTACTGACCCCATTGACCCCATTGATCCTATTGATGGCCCCACTCACCCCACTGACCCCACTGACCCCATTGGTGGCCCTGTTGACCCCACTAACCCCACTGACCCCATTTTGGCCCCATTGACCCCATTGACCCCATTGAACCCATTGATGGCCCTACTGACCCCATTGATGGCCCCACTGACCCCATTGACCCTATTGATGGCCCTATTGTCCCCATTGACCCCATTGATGGCCCCACTGACCCCATTGGTGGCCCTACTGACCCCATTGACCCTATTGATGGCCCTATTGACCCCATTGACCCCATTAATGGCCCACCGACCCCACTAACTCCATTGATGGCCCCACTGACCCCATTGACCCCATTGATGGCCCTATTGACCCCATTGACCCCATTGGTGCCCCTACTGACCCCATAGACCCCATTGACCCCATTGATCCTATTGACCCCATTGATCCCATTGATCCCATTGGCCCCATTGACTGCATTTATGGCCCTACTGACCCCGTTGTCCCCCTTGATCCTATAGATGGCCCCATTGACCCCATTGACCCCATTGATCCTATTGATGACCCTAATGACCCCATTGACCCCATTGAACCCATTGGTGGCCCTATTGACCCCACTAACCCCATTGAACCCATTGATGGCCCCACTGACCCCATTGATGGCCCCACTGACCCCATTGACCCCACTGACCCCATTGATGGCCCTACTGACCCCATTAATGGCCCCACTCACCCCATTGACCCCACTGATCCCATGTTGGCTCCACTGACCCCATTGTTGGCCCCATTGACCCCATTGACCCCATTGATGGACCTATTGACCCCATTGACCCCATTGACCCCATTGATGGCCCTACTGACCCCATTGACCCCATTGATCCTATTGATGGCCCCACTCACCCCACTGACCCCATTGATCCTATTGATGGCCCTACTGACCCCATTGACGGCCCCACTGACCCCATTGACCCCAGTGACCCCATTGATGGCCCTACTGACCCCATTAATGGCCCCACTCACCCCATTGACCCCACTGACCCCATGTTGGCTCCACTGACCCCATTGTTGGCCCCATTGACCCCATTGACCCCATTGATGGACCTATTGACCCCATTGACCCCATTGACCCCATTGATGGCCCTACTGACCCCATTGACCCCATTGATCCTATTGATGGCCCCACTCACCCCACTGACCCCATTGATCCTATTGATGGCCCTACTGACCCCATTGACGGCCCCACTGACCCCATTGACCCCAGTGACCCCATTGATGGCCCTACTGACCCCATTAATGGCCCCACTCACCCCATTGACCCCACTGACCCCATGTTGGCTCCACTGACCCCATTGTTGGCCCCATTGATCCCATTGACCCCATTGATGGACCTATTGACCCCATTGACCCCATTGACCCCATTGATGGCCCTACTGACCCCATTGACCCCATTGATCCTATTGATGGCCCCACTCACCCCACTGACCCCATTGATCCTATTGATGGCCCTACTGACCCCATTGACGGCCCCACTGACCCCATTGACCCCAGTGACCCCATTGATGGCCCTATTGACCCCACTAACCCCATTGAACCCATTGATGGCCCCACTGATGGCCCCATTGACCCCACTGACCCTATTGATGGGCCTACTGACCCCATTGACCCCACTGACCCCATTTTGGCTCCACTGACCCCATTGTTGGCCCCATTGACCCCATTTACCCCATTGATGGCCCTACTGACCCCATTGACCCCACTGACCCCATTGACCCTATTGATGGCCCTACTGACCCTACGGACCCCATTTACCCCATTGATGGCCCTATTGACCCCATTGACCCCACTGACCCCACTGACCGTATTGATGGCCCTACTGACCCCATTGATCCCATTGAACCCACTGATGGCCCCACCGACCCCATTGACCCTATTGATCCTATTGATGGCCCACTGACCCCAAAGACCCCATTGATGGCCCCACTGACCCCATTGACCCCACTGACCCCACTGACCCTATTGATGGCCCTACTGACCCTACTGACCCCACTGACCCCATTGACCCCAATCCCCCCAATGCCCCCATTGCCCCCATTGACCCCATTGACCCCATTGACCCCATTGATGCCCATACTGACCCCATTGACCCCATTGATGGCCCACTGACCCCACTGACCCCATTGATGGCCCTATTGCCCCCATTGCCCCCATTGCCCCCATTTCCCCCATTTCCCCCAATGCCCCCAATGCCCCCAATGCCCCCATTGCCCCCATTGCCCCCATTTCCCCCATTGCCCCCATTGCCCCCATTTCCCCCATTGCCCCCATTGCCCCCCATTGCCCCCATTTCCCCCATTGCCCCCATTGCCCCCATTGCCCCCATTGCCCCCATTGCCCCCATTTCCCCCATTGCCCCCATTGTCCCCATTTCCCCCATTGTCCCCATTGTCCCCATTTCCCCCATTGTCCCCATTGCCCCCATTTCCCCCATTGCCCCCATTGCCCCCAATGCCCCCATTGCCCCCAATGCCCCCATTGCCCCCATTGCCCCCATTGCCCCCATTGCCCCCATTGCCCCCATTGCCCCCATTTCCCCCATTGCCCCCATTGCCCCCAATGCCCCCATTGCCCCCATTTCCCCCATTGCCCCCATTGCCCCCCATTGCCCCCATTTCCCCCATTGCCCCCATTGCCCCCATTTCCCCCATTGCCCCCATTTCCCCCATTGCCCCCATTGCCCCCATTTCCCCCATTGCCCCCATTTCCCCCATTGCCCCACAGGTTGCCCTTTACGCCCGCCGCCATCTTGGCCAGCGCTGGGTCAGCTGCTTCCTGCTGGCGCTGGCGGCCATCTTGGCGCCGTGCCGCCCCCACCTGCGCCGGTATTTCGGGGCCGTCGTCCGCCTGCCCTGCGATTGGGTGGCCGTGCCGCGCTTCTTCCAGGTGGGGCGGACCCCAAACAATCCCCCATATCCCCCCATATCCCCCCATATCCCCCCACCCCCTCTATATCCCCCCCATTTCCCCATATCCCCCCCCCATTTCCCCCCATATTTTCCCATTTCCCCATATTTTCCCCCATATCCCCCATATCCCCCATATCCCCCATATCCCCCATATCCCCCATATCCATCATATCCCCCCATATTCCCCCATATCCCCCATATCCCCCCATATCCCCCCATATTCCCCTAAATCCCCCCATATCCCCCCCCCCATTTCCCCTTACTCCCCCCCACCCCCCCTATATCCCCCATATCCACCCCATATCACCCCATATTCCCCCATATCCCTCTAAATCCCCCCATATCCCCCCATATCCCCCCATTTCCCCATATCCCCCCCCATATCCCCCCATATACCCCCATATCCCCCCCATTTCCCCCCCCATCCCCCATATCCTCCCCATTTCCCTTTATTCCCCCCAAATCCCCCCCAAACCCCCCATATCCCCCTAAATCCCCCCATATTCCCCCATATCCCCCCATATCCCCCCATATCCCCCCATATTCCCCCATATTCTCCCATATCCCCCATAGCCCCCCCCATTTCCTCTTACTCCCCCCCACCCCCCTTATATCCCCCCTATATCCCCCATATCCCCCCATATCCCCTCCCATCACCCTCCCATCCCCCATACCCACTCTATATGCCCCCCATTTCCCCATATCCCCCCCCATTTCCCCTTACTCCCCCCATCCCCCCCTATACTCCCCATATCCCCCCATATCCCCCCCATATCCCCCCCATCCCCCATATCCCCCCATTTCCCTTTATTCCCCCCAAATCCCCCCCATACCCCCCATATCCCCCCATATCCCCCCATATCTCCCCATATCCCCCCATATCCCCCATATCCCCCCATATCCCCCCCATATCTCCCCCATCCCCCATATCCCCCCCATATCCCCCTTATTTCCCCCCAACCCCCCTATACCCCCCATATCCCCCCCATATCCCCCTAAATCCCCCCTACCCCTTCCCAACCCCCCCATATCCCCCCATATTCCCCCATATGCCTCTAAATCCCCCCATATCTCCCCATATCCCCCCATTTCCCCATATCCCCCCCATATCCCCCCTAAATCCCCCATATCCCCCCCGTATCCCCCCATACTCCCCCCCATCCCCCCCCATATCCCCCATATCCCCCCATATCACCCCATATTCCCCCATATCCCTCTAAATCCCCCCATATCCCCCCATATCCCCCCATTTCCCCATATCCCCCCCCATATCCCCCCATATACCCCCATATCCCCCCCATTTCCCCCCCCATCCCCCATATCCTCCCCATTTCCCTTTATTCCCCCCAAATCCCCCCCATACACCCCATATCCCCCCAAACCCCCCCCATATCCCCCCATATCTCCCCCTTCCCCATTTCCCCCCTATATCCCCCAAAATCCCCCCCATATCTCCCCCATATCCCCCCCATATCCCCCTAAATCCCCCCATATCCCCCCAAATTCCTTCTAAATCCCCCCTACCCCCCTATACCCCCCATATCCCCCCCATATCCCCCCATTTTCCCCCATATTCCCCCATATCCCCCCATATTCCCCATATTCCCCCATATTCCCCCAAAATCCCCCCATATCCCCCTAAATCCCCCATATTCCCCCCCACCCCCCCCTATTCCCCCCATATCCCCATATCCCCCCCACCCCCCCCATTCCCTCCCTTTCCCTCCCTTCCATCCCCACTCCCCTTCTCCCCCCCCCATGCCCCCCACAAGGTTGTGTCGTTGTGTCGTTGTGTCTCGTCGTTGTGTCGTTGTGGTGTTGGGTCGTTGCGTCGTGTTGTTGTGTCGTTGTGTTGTTGTATCATTGTGTCATTGTGTCACTCTCATACTCTCCCCCCCCCCCCCACAGGCTCTCACCCCCCCCCCCCTCAAATCTCTCCCCATTCCCTTTTGTTGTATCATAGTATCATCGTGTCGTTGTGTCGTTGTGTTGTTGTGTGGTTGTGTCGTTGTGATGCTGTGTTCCCCCACAGGCTCTCAGGCCCCCCCCCCATTCCCTTTTATTGTGTCATTGTCTCATTGTGTCTTTATATCATTGTACCATTGTGTCGTTGTATCGTTGTGTCATTGTGTCGTTGTGTCGTTGTGTCTTTGTGTCGTTGTGACGCTGTGTCCCCCCCCAGGCTCTCAGCCCCCACCCCCCCCATCTCTCCCCATTCCTTTCTATTGTGTCGTTGTATCGTTGTGTTCTTATATCATTTTGTTGTTTTGTTGTTGTGTCGTCGTGTTGTTGTGTCGTTGTGTCGCTGTATCGTTGTGTTGTGTCGTTGCGTCACTCTTACGCTCTGCCCCCCCCCCGCTCTCACCCCCCCATCTCTCCCCATTCCCATTCATTACATCATTACATCATTGTATCATCGCGTCGTTGTGTCGTTGTGTCTTCATATCGTTGTATCGTTGTGTCGTTGCGTCGTTGCGTCGTTGCGTCCCTCTCACGCTCTCCCCCTCCCCCCCCCTTTAGGCGCTGACCCCCCCCCCACCAACTGTCCCTGTTCCCCTCTATTGTGTCATTGTGTCATCATGTCATTGTGTCATCGTGTCATTGTGTCGTTGTGTCGTTGTGTCGTTGCGTCGTTGTGTCGTTGCGTCACTCTCACGCTCTGCCCCCCCCCCCCAGGCTCTCACCCCCCCCATCTCTCCCCATTCCCATTCATTACATCATTACATCATTGTATCATCGCATCGTTGTGTCTTCATATCGTTGTATCGTTGTGTCATTGTGTCGTTGTGTTGTTGCGTCACTCTCACACTCTGCCCCCCCCTCATCTCTCCGCATTCCCTTTCGTTATATCATTATATCATTGTGTCGTTGTGTCGTTGTGTCATTATGTCGTTGTATCACTGTGTCGTTGTGTCGTTGTGTCGTTGTGTCGTTGTGTCGTTGTGTCGTTGTGACGCTGTGTCCCCCCCCAGGCTCTCAGCCCCCACCCCTCTCATCTCTCCCCATTCCTTTCTATTGTGTCGTTGTATCGTTGTGTTCTTATATCATTGTATCATTGTGTCGTCGTGTCGTTGTATTGTTGTGTCGTTGTGTCGTTGTGTCGTTGTATCGTTGTGTCGTTGTGTCGTTGCGTCGTTGCGTCACTCTCACACTCTGCCCCCCCATCTCTCCCCATTCCCTTCTATTGCATCATTACATCATTATATCATTGTATCATTGCATTGTTGCGTCGTTGTGTCTTCATATCGTTGTGTCGTTGTGTCGTTGTGTCATTGTATCGTTGCGTCGTTGCATCACTCTCACGCTCTGCCCCCCCCCATCTCTCCCCATTCCCATTCATTACATCATTGCGTCGTTGTGACTTTATATCGTTGTATCGTTGTGTTGTTGTGTCGTTGTGTCGTTGTGACGCTGTGTCCCCCCCCAGGCTCTCAGCCCCCACCCCTCTCATCTCTCCCCATTCCCATTCATTACATCATCACATCATTGTATCATCGCGTCGTTGTGTCATTGTGTCTTCATATCGTTGTGTTGTTGCGTCGTTGCGTCGTTGCGTCCCTCTCACGCTCTCCCCCTCCCCCCCCCTTTAGGCGCTGACCCCCCCCCCCCACCAGCTGTCCCCGTTCCCGCGCTGCCTGCGCGACTCCCTGACCCTCAGCTTCGCCGCCTTCGACCGCCACCAGCTGGCCAAGTACCGCACGCGGCTGCACAAGGTGGGCCTCCTCACTCATTAATTACCCCCTTAACGAAGCCGTTAATTGCCCCGGGAACGGCCACATGGATGGCCCCATTAACGACCCCATTGATGGCCCCATTATGACCCCATTAATGACCCCATTATGACCCCATTATGACCCCATTAACGACGCTATTGACCACCCGATTACTGACCCCGTTGATGACCACGTTGATGACCCCATTATGACCCCATTAATTATCCTATTAATGAGCCCATTAATGAGCCCGTTAACGACCCCATTGATGACCCCTTAATGACCCCATTGACGACCCCATTAATGACCCCATTACTGACCCCATTGACGACCCCATTAATGACCTCATTAACGACCCCATTAATGAACCCATTGACGTCTTCGTTAATTACCCTATTAATGACCCCATTGATGACCCCATTGATGTCCCCATTAACGACCTCATTGACGACCCCATTAACGACCCTATTGACGACCCCATTAATGACCCCATTGACGTCCCCGTTAATTACCCTATTAATGACCCCAGTAACGACCCCATTGATGACCCCATTGAAGACCCCATTAACGACGCTATTGACGACCCCATTACTGACCCCATTGATGACCCCATTAATTATCCTATAACGACCCCATTAACGACCCCATCAACAAGTACCGCACGCGGCTGCACAAGGTGGGCCTCCTCACTCATTAATTACCCCCTTAACGAAGCCGTTAATTGCCCCGGGAGCGGCCCCATGGATGGCCCCATTAACGACCCCATTGATGGCCCCGTTGATGACCCCATTAATTGTCCTATAACGACCCCATTAACGACCCCATCAACAAGTACCGCACGCGGCTGCACAAGGTGGGCCTCCTCACTCATTAATTACCCCCTTAACGAAGCCGTTAATTGCCCCGGGAGCGGCCACATGGATGGCCCCATTAACGACCCCATTGATGACCCCGTTGATGACCCCATTGACGACCCCATTAATGACCCCATTAACGACCCTATTGACCACCCCATTACTGACCATATTGACGACCCCATTATGACCCCATTAATTATCCTATAGTGACCCCATTAATGACCCCGTTACTGACCCCATTGACGACCCCATTAATGACCTCATTAACGACCCCGTTAATGACCCCATTGACGTCCCCGTTAATTACCCTTTTAATGACCCCATTGATGACCCCATTGATGTCCCCATTAACGACCTCATTGACGACCCCATTAACGACCCTATTGACAACCCGATTAATGACCCCATTGACGTCCCCGTTAATTACCCTATTAATGACCCCAGTAACGACCCCGTTGATGACCCCATCATGACCCTATTAATTACCCTATTAATGAACCCATTGACGACCCCATTGACGACCCCATTAACGACCCCATGAACGACCCCATTAATGACCTCATTAACGACCCCATTAATGACCCCATTAACGACCCCATTGACGACCCCATTAACGACCCCATTAACGACCCCATTGACGACCCCATTAACGACCCTATTGACGACCCCATTACTGACCCCATTACTGACCCCATTGATGACCCCATTATGACCCCATTAATTATCCTACTAATGACCCCATTAATGAGCCCATTAACGACCCGATTGACAACCCCATTAATGACCCTATTGACCACCCCATTACTGACCCCATTGACGACCCCATTGCCCCCATTGCCCCCATTGCCCCCACTGACCTCATTGATGACCCTATTGACCCCATTGTCCCCACTGACCCCATTAATGACCCCATTGTCCCCACTGACCCCATTAATGACCCCATTGCCCCCATTGTCCCCACTGACCCCATTGACCCCACTGACCCCATTGATGACCCTATTGACCCCATTGACCCCACTGACCCCATTAATGACCCCATTGTCCCCACTGACCCCACTGACCCCATTAATGACCCTATTGGCCCCATTGCCCCCATTGACCCCATTAACCACCCTGACCCCAATCCCCCAGTGTCCCCATTTCCCCCATTGCCCCCATGGCCCCCATTGTCCCTACTGACCCCATTGATCCTACTGACCCCATTGACCCCATTGATCCTATTACCCCCATTGCCCCCATTGCCCCTATAGACCCCATTGTCCCCATTGCCCCCATTGCCCCCATTGACCCCAATTCCCCTTTGGCCCCATTGACCCCATTGCCCCTATTGGCCCCATTGTCCCCACTGACCCCATTGACCCCATTTCCCCCATTTCCACCATTTCCCCCATTAACCCCATTGACCCCATTGCCCCCATTTCCCCCATTGACCCCAAAGCCCCCATTGACCCCATTGACCCCATTGCCCCCATTGCCCCCAATCCCCCATTGCCCGCATTGACCCCATTGACCCCAAAGCCCCCAATGCCCCCATTGCCCCCATTGCCCCCATTGCCCCCATTGACCCCACTGACCCCAAAGCCTCCATTGCCCCCATTTCCCCCAATTCCCCTTTGACCCCATTGCCCCCATTGCCCCTATTGACCCCATTGTCCCCACTGACCCCAAAGCCCCCATTGACCCCATTGACCCCATTGCCCCCAATTCCCCCAATCCTCCATTGCCCCCATTGACCCCATTGACCCCACTGACCCCAATTCCCCCATTGACCCCACTGACCCCATAGACGCAATTGACCCCATTGCTCCCATTGCCCCAATGACCCCAATTCCCCTTTGGCCCCATTGACCCCAATTCCCCTATTGACCCCATTGTCCCCATTTCCCCCATTGCCCCCATTGACCCCACTGACCCCATTGTCCCTATTGCCCCAATGACCCCAATTCCCCCAATTCCCCTTTGACCCCATTGCCCCTATTGGCCCCATTGCCCCCATGGCCCCCATTGTCCGTACTGACCCCATTGATCCTACTGACCCCATTGACCCCATTGACTCCATAAACTCCACCGACCCCATTGCCCCCATTGCCCCCATTTCCCCCATTGCCCCCATTGCCCCCATTGATCCTATTACCCCCATTGCCCCTATCGACCCCACTGACCCCATTGTCCCCATTGCCCCCATTGACCCCAATTCCCCCAATTCCCCTTTGACCCCATTGACCCCATTGCCCCCAATCCCCCATTGCCCGCATTGACCCCAAAGCCCCCAATGCCCCCATTGATCCCATTGCCCCCAATTCCCCCATTGACCCCTCTGACCCCATAAATGCAATTGACCCCATTGTCCCCATTGCCCCAATGACCCCACTGACCCCATTGTCCCCATTGCCCCCATTTCCCCCATTGCCCCCATTGCCCCCCTGACCCTACAAACGCCCCTATAGGGCCCACGCGGACGTCGCCGCGGCTGCCGTCGCCCCAGGACCCCACAGCGCCGCGTCACCCCACAGGTGACATGGGGGGCACCGGGGGGGGGGGGGAGGTGACATTTGGGGACATTTGGGGCCATTTTAGGGTCATTTTAGGGTCATTTTGGGGCCATTTTGGGGTCATTTTGGGACATTTTGGGTCAATTTTTGGCCATTTTAGGGCCATTTTGGATCTATTTGGGGTCATTCGGGTCCTTTTGGGGCCATTTTGGGACATTTTAGGGTCATTTTAGGGCCATTTGGGTCCATTTAGGGCCATTTTAGGGCCATTTTAGGGTCATTTTAGGGTCATTTTGGGGCCATTTTGGGTCATTTTGGGACATTTTAGGGTCATTTTAGGGTCATTTTGGGGCCATTTTGGGACATTTTTGGGCCATTTTGGGATATTTTGGGTCCATTTGGGGCCATTTTGGGACATCTTGGGAAATTTCGGGACATTTTGGGTCCATTTTTGGCCATTTTGGTCCATTTTGTGGCCATTTTGGGCCATTTTGGGACATTTTGGGTCCATTTCAGGACATTTTGGGGACATTTTAGGGTCATTTTGGATCCATTTATGGCCATTTTGGGGCCATTTTGGGACATTTTGGGCCATTTTGGGACATTTTGGATCTATTTGGGGTCATTCGGGTCCTTTTGAGGCCATTTTGGGACATTTTGGGTCATTTTAGGGTCATTTTGGGGCCATTTTGGGACATTTTGGGACATTTGGGTCCATTTTGGGTCCATTTTGGGACATTTTGGACCATTTTGGGTTCATTTTGGGGCCATTTTGGGACATTTTTGGCCATTTTGGGTCCATTTTGGGACATATTGGGACATTTTTGGGGCCATTTTGGGCCATTTTGGGTCCATTTTAGGGTCATTTTAGGGCCATTTTGGGACATTTTGGGAAATTTTGGGACATTTTGGGTCCATTTTAGGGCCGTTTTGGGGCCATTTTGGGCCATTTTAGGGTCATTTTGGGTCCATTTTGGGACATTTTGGGACATTTTAGGGTCATTTTGGATCCATCTATGGCCATTTTGGGGCCATTTTGGGACATTTTGGACGATTTTGGGTTCATTTTTGGTGCCATTTGGGACATTTTAGGGTCATTTTGGGTCATTTTAGGGTCATTTTGGGGCCGTTTTGGGCCGTTTTGAGACAATTTTGGGACATTTTGGGAAATTTGGGGACATATTGGGACATTTTGGGTCAATTTTTGGCCATTTTAGGGCCATTTTGGATCTATTTGGGGTCATTCGGGTCCTTTTGGGGCCATTTTGGGACATTTTAGGGGCATTTTGGGGCCATTTTAGGGCCATTTTAGGGCCATTTTGGGACATTTTTGGGGCCATTTTGGGGCCATTTTGGGTTCATTTTGAGGCCATTTTGGGACATTTTGGGTCCATTTCAGGACATTTTGGGGACATTTTAGGGTCATTTTGGATCCATTTATGGCCATTTTGGGGCCATTTTGGATCTATTTGGGGTCATTCGGGTCCTTTTGAGGCCATTTTGGGACATTTTGGGTCATTTTAGGGTCATTTTGGGGCCATTTTGGGACATTTTGGGGCCATTTTAGGGTCATTTTAGGGACATTTTGGGGACCATTTTGGGTCCATTTTGGGACATTTTGGGGACATTTTGGGACATTTTGGGTCATTTTGGGTCCATTTTGAGGCCATTTTGGGGCCATTTTGGGTCAATTTTGGGCCATTTTGGGTCCATTTGGGGCCATTTTGGGACATTTTGGGTCAATTTTTGGCCATTTTGTGCCATTTTAGGGTCATTTTGGGGCCATTTTGGGGCCATTTTGGGACATTTTGGGTCAATTTGGGTCCATTTTGGGATATCTTGGGACATTTTACGGCCATTTTAGGGCCATTTTGGGGCCATTTTGGGCCATTTTAGGGTCATTTTGGGTCCATTTTGGGACATTTTGGGACATTTTAGGTCCATTTTGGGTCCATTTTGGGACATTTTGGGACATTTTAGGGCCATTTTGGGGACATTTTGGGACATTTTGGGACATTTTAGGGCCATTTTGGGTCCATTTTGGGACATTTTGGGACATTTTAGGGCCATTTTGGGGACATTTTAGGACATTTTGGGACATTTTGGGGCCATTTTGGGTCAATTTTGGGCCATTTTGGGAAATTTTGGGTCAATTTTGGGTCAATTTTGGGCCATTTTTGGCCATTTTGGGGCCATTTGGGGTCCATTTTTGGACATTTTTGGGTCAATTTTTGGCCATTTTGGGCCATTTTAGGTCAATTTTGGAACATTTTGGGGACATTTTGGGACATTTTGGGTCATTTTGGGTCCGTTTTGAGGCCATTTTGGGCCATTTTGGGTTATTTTAGGGTCATTTTTGGGTCATTTTGGGATATTTTGGGACATTTTGGGCCATTTTGGGTCCATTTTGGGGCCATTTGGGGCCATTTGGGGTCAATTTTTGGCCATTTCGGGCCATTTTGGGTTCATTTTTGGGGCCATTTGGGCCATTTTGGGTCATTTTGGGTCATTTTAGGGTCATTTTAGGGCCATTTTGGGGTCACTTGTGTCCATTTTGGGTCCATTTATGGCCATTTTGGGTCCATTTATGACCATTTTGGGGTCAATTGTGTCCGTTTTCGGTCCATTTATGGCCATTTTGCGTCAATTTGTGTCCATTTATGGCCATTTTGGGGTCATTTGTGTCCATTTGTGTCCATTTGTGGCCATTTGTGGCCATTTATGGCCATTTTGGGTGCATTTATGACCATTTTGGGTCCATTTGTGTCCATTTTGGGTCCATTTATGACCATTTTGGGTTCATTTGTGGCCATTTTGGGCTCAATTATGACCATTTTGGTGTAATTTGTGTCCATTTATGGCCATTTTGGGTCCATTTATGGCCCTTTTGGGTCCATTTGTGTCCATTTTGGGTCCATTTATGGCCATTTTGGGGTCACTTGTGTCCATTTATGGCCATTTTGGGTCCATTTGTGTCCATTTATGGCCATTTTTAGTCCATTTGTGTCCATTTTGGGTCCATTTATGGCCATTTTGGGTCAATTTGTGTCCATTTGTGTCCATTTGTGTCCATTTGTGACCATTTTGGGTCCATTTTGGGGTCATTTGTGACCATTTATGGCCATTTTGGGTCCATTTATGGCCATTTTGGGGTCATTTGTGACCATTTATGGCCATTTTGGGGTCCATTTATGGCCATTTTGGGTCCATTTTGTGACCATTTGTGACCATTTATGGCCATTTTGGGTCCATTTATGGCCATTTTGGGGTCATTTGTGTCCATTTGTGTCCATTTTGGGTCCATTTATGGCCATTTTGGGGTCATTTATGGCCATTTTGCGGTCATTTGTGTCCATTTTGGGTCCATTTATGGCCATTTTTGGGCCATTTGTGTCCATTTGTATCCATTTTGGGTCCATTTGTGTCCATTTATGGCCATTTTGTGTCCATTTGTGTCCATTTTGGGTCCATTTATGGCCATTTTGGGGTCAATTGTGGCCATTTTGGGTCAATTTATGTCCATTTTGGGACATTTGTGACCATTTTGGGTCCATTTTGGGTCCATTTATGGCCATTTTGGGTCCATTTGTGGCCATTTTGGGCTCAATTGTGACCATTTTGGGGTCATTTGTGACCATTTGTGTCCATTTTGGGTCCATTTATGGTCATTTATGGCCATTTTGGGGTCATTTGTGACCATTTATGGCCATTTTGGGGTCACTTGTGACCATTTCGTGACCATTTTTGACCATTTTGGGTCCATTTGTGTCCATTTTGTGGTCATTTGGTTTCATTTTGGGTCCATTTGTGGCCATTTTTGGCCATTTTAGGGCCATTTTGGATCGATTTGGGTCCATTTTGGGTCCATTTATGGCCATTTTGGGGTCATTTATGGCCATTTTGGGTCCATTTTGGGGCCATTTGTGACCATTTATGGCCATTTTGGGGTCATTTGTGTCCATTTGTGACCATTTTGGGTCCATTTATGGTCATTTATGGCCATTTTGGGGTCATTTGTGACCATTTTGGGTCCATTTATGGCCATTTTGGGGTCATTTGTGACCATTTATGGCCATTCTGGGTCCATTTATGGCCATTTTGGGTCAATTTGTGACCATTTTGGGGTCATTTGTGTCCATTTGTGTCCATTTTGGGTCCATTTATGACCCTTTTGGGTCAATTTATGGCCATTTTGGGTCCATTTATGGCCATTTTGGGGTCATTTGTGGCCATTTTGGGACAATTTGTGACCATTTGTGTCCATTTTGGGTCCATTTATGGCCATTTTGGGGTCATTTGTGACCATTTATGGCCATTTTGGGTCCATTTATGGCCATTTTGGGTCAATTTGTGACCATTTGTGGCCATTTTGGGTCCATTTATGTCCATTTTGTGTCCATTTATGGCCATTTTGGGTCCATTTGTGACCATTTTGGGTCAATTTGTGTCCATTTATGGCCATTTTGGGTCCAGTTATGACCATTTTGGGGCCATTTGTGACCATTTTGTGTCCATTTGGGTCCATTTTGGGACATTTGTGACCATTTCTGGCCATTTTGTGTCCATTTGTGTCCATTTTGGGTCCATTTATGGCCATTTTGGGCTCAATTGTGACCATTTTGGGTCCATTTGTGACCATTTTGGGGTTATTTGTGTCCATTTATGGCCATTTTGGGTCAATTTATGACCATTTTGTGTCCATTTGTGTCCATTTTGGGTCCATTTATGGCCATTTTGGGTCCATATATGACCATTTTGGGGCCATTTGTGTCCATTTGTATTGATTTTGGGTCCATTTGTGTCCATTTATGGCCATTTTGGTCCATTTATGGCCATTTTGTGTCAATTTATGACCATTTTGTGTCCATTTGGGTCCATTTTGGGTCCATTTATGTCCATTTGTGTCCATTTTGGGTACATTTGTGGCCATTTTGGGGTCATTTGTGTCCATTTTGGGTCCATTTATGGCCATTTTGGGTCATTTGTGACCATTTCTGGCCATTTTGGGTCCATTTCTGGCCATTTTGGGGTCATTTGTGACCATTTCTGGCCATTTTGGGTCCATTTGTGTCCATTTTGGGTCAATTTGTGACCATTTCTGGCCATTTTGGGTCCATTTGTGACCATTTTGTGTCCATTTGTGGCCATTTTGGGTCCATTTGTGTCCATTTCGGGTCCATTTGTGGCCATTTTGGGCCCATTTGTGGCCATTTTGGGTCCATTTGTGGCCATTTTGGGCTCACTTGGGCTCGTTTTGGGGTCGGTGCCCCCTCAGGGCTCGCTGCCTCCGTCCCTTTTCACGCTGCGATCCCTCGTGCGACGTTTGCACATCTGTGAGCCAAGGGAGAACGTGGCTGCGCTGCTGGGACGCAGGTGGGCTTTGGGGGCAGAAAGGGGGGTTTTGGGGAGAAAAATGGGGATTTTGGGGTCAGAAATGGAGACTTGGGGGCTTTTGTGGGTCACAAATGGGGATTTGGGGGAGAAAAATGGGGATTTTGGGGTCAGAAATGGGGATTTGGGGACTTTTGGGGAGAAAAATGGGGATTTTGGGGCAGAAATGGGGATCTGGGGGACAAAAATGGGGATTTGGGGGGAAAAAATGGGGATTTTGGGACTTTTGGGGGGCAGAAATGGGGATTTTGGGGGCAGAAATGGAGATTTTGGGGGACAGAAATGGCGATTTGGGGGACTTTTGCAGGGCAGAAATGGGGATTTTGGGGGCAGAAATGGAGATTTGGGGACTTTTGGGGGCAGAAAGGGGGATTTTGGGGAGAAAAATGGGGATTTTGGGGGCAGAAATGGGGATTTGGGGGGACAGAAACTGGAATTTTGGGACTTTTGGGGGACAGAATTGGGGATTTGGGGGCAGAAATGGGGATTTGGGGGAGAAAAATGGGGATTTTGGGGTCAGAAATGGGGATTTGGGTTCTTTTGGGGGGCAGAAATGGGGATTTTGGGGGCAGAAATGGGGATTTGGGGGAGAAATGGGGATATGGGGACTTTTGGGGGACAGAAATGGGGATTTTGGGGAGAAAAATGGGGATTTTGGGGGCAGAAAGGGGGATTTTGGGGACTTTTGGAGGGCAGAAATGGTGATATAGGGGTCAGAAATGGGGATTTTGGGGGCAGAAATGGGGATTTGGGGGGCAGAAAGGGGGATTTTGGGGTCAGAAAGGGGGATTTGGGGGACTTTTGGGGGCAGAAAGGGGGATTTTGGGGAGAAAAATGGGGATTTTGGGGGCACAAAAGGCGATTTGGGGACTTTAGGGGGAGAAAAATGGGGATTTTGGGGTCAGAAATGGGGATTTTGGGGTCAGAAAGGGGGACTTGGGGGCAGAAATGGGGATTTGGGGGCAGAAATGGGGATTTTGGGGAGAAAAATGGGGATTTTGGGGGCAAAAATGGGGATTTTGGGGGCAGAAATGGGGATTTGGGCACTTTTGGGGGGCAGAAATGGGGATTTTGGGGGCAGAAATGGAGATTTTGGGGGACAGAATCTGGAATTTTGGGACTTTTGGGGGACAGAATTGGGGATTTGGGGGCAGAAATGGGGATTTTGGGGAGAAAAATGGGGATTTTGGGGGCAGAAATGGGGATTTGGGGACTTTTGGGGGCAGAAATGGGGATTTTGGGGGTCAGAAACTGGGATTTTGGGACTTTGGGGGGCAGAAATGGGGATTTGGGGCCCATAAATGGGGATTTGGAGACTTTTGGGGGACAGAAATGGGGATTTTGGGGGCAGAAATGGGGATTTGGGGGCAGAAATGGGGATTTGAGGTATTAGAAATGGGGATTTTGGGGAGAAAAATGGGGATTTTGGGGTCAGAAATGGGGACTTTGGGGGCAGGAATGGGGATTTGGGCACTTTTGGGGGACAGAAATGGGGTTTTTGGGGGTCAGAAACTGGGATTTTGGGACTTTTGGGGGCAGAAAGGGGGATTTTGGGGGCAGAAATGGGGATTTGGGGAATTTTGGAGGGCAGAAAGGGGGATTTTGGGGGTAGAAATGGGGATTTGGGGGCAGAAATGGGGATTTAGGGGTCAGAAATGGGGATTTATTGGTCAGTAATGGGGATTTTGAGGGCAGAAATGGGGATTTGGGGGCAGAAATGGGGATTTTGGGGAGAAAAATGGGGATTTTGGGGGCAGAAAGGGGGATTTTGGGACTTTTGGGGGGCAGAAATGGGGATTTCGGGATCAGAAATGGGGATTTTGGGGTCAGAAATGCGGATTTGGGCACTTATGGGGGGCAGAAATGGGGATTTTGGGGGATAGAAGTGGGGATTTTGGGGTCAAAAAGGGGGATTTTGGGGACTTTTGGGGGCAGAAAGGGGGATTTGGGGGAGAAAAATGGGGATTTTGGGGGCAGAAATGGGAATTTTGGGGACTTTTGGGGTGCAGAAATGGGGATTTTGGGGGCAGAAATGGGGATTTGGGGGATAGAAGTGGGGATTTTGGGGGCAGAAATGGGGATTTTGGGGGCAGAAATGGGGATTTGGGGACTTTTGGGGGCAGAAATGGGGATTTGGGGGGTCAGAAATAGGGATTTAGGGGCAGAAAGGGGGATTTTGGGGAGAAAAATGGGGATTTTGGGGGCAGAAATGGGGATTTGGGGGACAGAAATGGGGATTTTGGGCTCAGAAATAGGGATTTTGGGGACTTTTGGGGGCAGAAAGGGGGATTTGGGGGGCAGAAATGGGGATTTGGGGGAAAAAATGGGGATTTTGTGACTTTTGGGGGGCAGAAATGGGGATTTCGGGATCAGAAATAGGGATTTTGGGGTCAGAAATGCGGATTTGGGCACTTATGGGGGGCAGAAATGGTGATTTTGGGGGATAGAAGTGGGGATTTTGGGGTCAGAAAGGGGGATTTTGGGGACTTTTGGGGGCAGAAAGGGGGATTTTGGGGAGAAAAATGGGGATTTTGGGGGCAGAAATGGGGATTTGGGGACTTTTGGGGGGCAGAAATGGGGATTTTGGGGGCAGAAATGGGGATTTGGGGGACAGAAATGGGGATTTTGGGCTCAGAAATGGGGATTTTGGG
The DNA here is from genome assembly GCF_987193195.1 of Phasianus colchicus. NCBI lineage: Eukaryota > Metazoa > Chordata > Aves > Galliformes > Phasianidae > Phasianus > Phasianus colchicus. Next base: position 881,794 of record NC_143474.1, on the reverse strand, counting down.
GACTTTTGGGGGCAGAAAGGGGGATTTGGGGGGCAGAAATGGGGATTTGGGGGAAAAAATGCGGATTTTGGGACTTTTGGGGGGCAGAAATGGGGATTTCGGGATCAGAAATAGGGATTTTGGGGTCAGAAATGCGGATTTGGGCACTTATGGGGGGCAGAAATGGTGATTTTGGGGGATAGAAGTGGGGATTTTGGGGTCAGAAAGGGGGATTTTGGGGACTTTTGGGGGCAGAAAGGGGGATTTTGGGGAGAAAAATGGGGATTTTGGGGGCAGAAAGGGGGATTTGGGGACTTTTGGGGGCAGAAAGGGGGATTTTGGGGAGAAAAATGGGGATTTTGGGGGCTTTGGGGGAGTCAGAAATGGGGATTTTGGGGCCATTAATGGGATTTGGGGCCATTAATGGGAAAATTGGGGCCATTAATGGGGTTTTGGGGGCCATTAATGGGGATTTGGGGCCATTAATGAGGAATTTGTGGCCATTAATGGGGATTTGGGGCAATTAATGGGCATTAATGAGCAATTAATAGGGATTTGGGGCAATTAATGGGGATTTGGGGTCATTAATGGGGAATTTGGGGCAATTAATGGTGATTTTTGGGCCATTAATGGGCATTAATGAGCAATTAATGGGGATTTTAAGCCCATTAATGGGATTTGGGGGCCATTAATGGGGTTTTGGGGGCCATTAATGGGGTTTGGGGGCAATTAATGGGGATTTGGGGCCATTAATGGGCAATTAATAGGGATTTTGAGCAATTAATGGGGAATTTGGGGCAATTAATGGACATTAATGGCCAATTAATGGGGTTTTTGGGGCCCATTAATGGGATTTGGTGCAATTAATGGGGTATTTGGGGCAATTAATGGGAAAATTGGGGCAATTAATGGGGAATTCGGGGCAATTAATGGTGATTTTTGGGCCATTAATGGGCATTAATGGGCAATTAATGGGGTTTTTGGGCCCATTAATGGGATTTGGGGGCAATTAATGGGGATTTGGGGCCATTAATGGGCAATTAATGGGGATTTTGGGCCTATTAATGGGATTTGGGGCCCATTAATGGGGTTTGGGGGCAATTAATGGGATTTGGGGGCAATTAATGGCAAAATTGGGGCAATTCATTGGGAATTCGGGGCAATTAATGGTGATTTTTGGGCCATTAATGGGCATTAATGGGCAATTAATGGGGTTTTTAACCCCATTAATGGGATTTGGGGGGCAATTAATGGGGAATTTGGGGCCATTCATGGGCTTTAATGGGCAATTAATGGGGATTTGGGGCCCATTAATGGGATTTGGGGGCAATTAATGGGAAAATTGGGGCCATTAATGGGGAATTTGGGGCCTTTAATGGGCATTAATGGGCAATTAATGGGGAATTTGGTGCAATTAATGGGGAATTTGTGGCCATTAATGGGGATTTGGGGCAATTAATGGGCGTTAATGGGCAATTAATGGGCATTAATGGGCAATTAATGGGGATTTGGGGCAATTAATGGGAAAATTGGGGCAATTAATGGGGTTTTTAGGGCCATTAATGGGCATTAATGGGCAATTAATGGGGATTTGGGGCAATTAATGGGGAATTTGGGGCAATTAATGGTGATTTTTGGGCCATTAATGGGCAATTAATGGGGATTTTGGGCCCATTAATGGGATTTGGGGGCCATTAATGGGGTTTTTGGGGCCATTAATGGGGTTTGGGGGCAATTAATGGGCAATTTGGGGCAATTAATGGGGAATTTGGGGCAATTAATGGTGATTTTTGGGGCCATTAATGGGCATTAATGGGCAATTAATGAGGATTTGGGGCAATTAATGGGGTTTTTGTGCCCATTAACGGGGTTTTTGGGGCCATTATTGGGATCTGGGGGGCAGCTGAGGGGCTTTGGGTTCTCCTGCCTGTGACCCCGATGACCTTTGACCCCCAGGACGTTGACCTCTGACCCCCGACCCCGCCTCCCCCCCCCCCAACGTGGGAACGGCTGCTGAGCGCTGGGGGCGTGGCCAGGATCCCCCGGGCCGTGACGTGGCAGCGTCTGATTGGTCGGTGCTCGGCTTTGGCCCCGCCCCCCGTCCGCCCCATTAAACTCCATTCATTTTTTTCCCCTATAACGACTGACCCCATAACTGACCCTATATGCGACCTCTGACCCTATAGTTGATCCTATATGTGACCCCGGATCCCATAGCTGACCCCTGGCCCTATAGCTGACCCTATAGCTGACTCCTGACCCTATAAGTGACCCCTGACCCCATAACTGACCCTATAACCGCCCCTATACCCGCCCCTATACCCGCCCCTATACCCGGCCCTATAGCTGACCCTATAACCACCCCTATATCTGGCCCTATAACCGCCCCTATAACTGACCCTATAACTCACCCTATAACTGACCCTATAACTGACCCTATGACCGCCCCTATAACCACCCCTATACCTGGCCCTATAACTGACCCTATAACTCACCCTATACCCGGCCCTATAACTGACCCTATAAGCAACCCTATACCCGCCCCTATACCCGCCCCTATACCCGGCCCTATAACTGACTCTATAACTCACCCTATACCCGCCCCTATAACAGCCCCTATAACCACCCCTATAACTGCCCCTATAACTGCCCCTATAACTGCCCCTATAACTGCCCCTATAACTGACCCTATAACTGCCCCTATAACTGACCCTATAACCGCCCCTATAACTGACCCTATAACTGACCCCATACCCGCCCCTATAACCGCCTCTATACCCGGCCCTATAACTGACCCTATAAGCAGCCCTATACCCGCCCCTATACCCGGCCCTATAACTTCCCCTATAACTGACCCTATAACTGACCCTATACCAGCCCCTATAACCGCCCCTATAACTGACCCTATAACTGACCCTATAAGTGACCCTATAACTGACCCTACAACTGCCCCTATACCCGGCCCTATAACTGGCCCTATAACTGCCCCTATACCCGCCCCTATAACTCACCCTATAACTGACCCTAAAGCTGACCCTATAACTGACCCTATAACCGCCCCTATACCCGACCCTACAACTGACCCTATAACCACCTCTATAACTGCCCCTATACCCAGCCCTATAACTGACCCTATAACTGACCCTACACCCGGCCCTATAACAACCCCCATACCCGGCCCTATAACAACCCCCATACCCGGCCCTATAATCGCCCCTATAACTGACCCCATAACTGACCCCTGACCCCATAGCTGACTCCTAACCCTATAAGTGACCCCTGACCACATAACTGACCCCTGACCCTATAGCTGACCCTATAGCTGACTCCTGACCCTATAACTGACCCCATAACTGACCCCTGACCCCATATCTGACCCCTGACCCCATAATTGACCCTATAGCTGACTCCTGACCCTATAAGTGACCCCTGACCCCATAACAGACCTCTGACCCTATAACTGACCCCATATCTGCTTCCAGACCCTATAGCTGACCCCTGACCCTATAGGTGACCCTATAGGTGACCCCTGACCCTATAGGTGACCCCTGACCCCATAACTGACCCTATAGCTGACTCCTGACCCTATAACTGGCCCCATAACTGGCCCCTGACCCCATAACAGACCCCTGACCCTATAAGTGCCCCTGACCCCATAACTGACCCTATAGCTGACTCCTAACCCTATGAGTGACCCCTGACCCCATAACTGGCCCTATAACCGCCACTATGCCCGGCCCTATAACTGACCCTAAAAATGGCCCTATAACTGCCCCTATACCTGCCCCTATAACTGCCCCTATACCCGGCCCTATAACTGACCCTATAACTCACCCTATAACTCACCCTATACCCGCCCCTATAACTGACCGTATAACTCATGCTATACCCGGCCCTATACCCGCCCCTATAACTCACCCTATTACCGCCCCTATAACCGCCCCTATAACCGCCCCTATAACTGACCCTATACCCGCCCCTATAACTGACCCTATAAGCAGCCCTATAACTGCCCCTATACCCGCCCCTATAACTGACCCTATAACTCACCCTATAACTGACCCTATATCCGGCCCTATGACTCACCCTATAACTCACCCTATAACTCACCCTATAACTCACCCTATAACTGACCCTATAACTCACCCTATAACTCACCCTATAACTCACCCTATAACTGATCCTATACCCGCCCCTATAACTCACCCTATAACTCACCCTGTAACCGACCCTATACCCGCCCCTATACCCGGCCCTATAACTCACCCTATACCCGCCCCTATACCTGACCCTATAACTGACCCTATAACTCACCCTATAACTGACCCTATAACCGCCCCTATAACTGCCCCTATACCTGCCCCTATAACTGACCCTATAACTGCCCCTATAACTCACCCTATAACTCACCCTATAACCGCCCCTATAACTGACCCTATAACTGACCCTATGACCTCCCCTATAACCACCCCTATACCCGGCCCTATAACTGACCCTATAAGCAACCCTATACCCGCCCCTATACCCCCCCCTATAACTCTCCCTATAACTGCCCCTATACCCGGCCCTATAACTGACCCTATAACTCTCCCTATAACTGCCCCTATACCTGCCCCTATAACTGACCCTATAACTGACCCTATACCCGCCCCTATAACTGCCCCTATAACTCACCCTATACCCACCCCTATAACTCACCCTATACCCGCCCCAATAACCGCCCCTATACCCGGCCCTATAACTGACCCTATAACTGCCCCAATAACCGCCCCTATACCCGGCCCTATAACTGACCCTATAACTGCCCCAATAACCGCCCCTATACCCGGCCCTATAACTGACCCTATAACTGCCCCAATAACCGCCCCTATACCCGGCCCTATAACTGACCCTATAACTGCCCCAGTAACCGCCCCTATACCCGGCCCTATAACTGACCCTATAACTGATCCTATAACCGCCCCTATACCTGACCCTATAACTCTCCCTATACCCGCCCCTATACCCGGCCCTATAACTCACCCTATAACTGCCCCTATAACTGCCCCTATAACTGCCCCTATAACTGATCCTATAACTCACCCTATAACTCACCCTATACTTGCCCCTATACCCGGCCCTATAACTCACCCTATACCCGCCCCTATAACTGACCCTATAACTGACCCTATAACTCACCCTATAACTGACCCTATACCCGCCCCTATACCTGCCCCTATAACTGACCCTATAACTCACCCTATACCCAACCCTACAACTGACCCTATACCCGCCCCTATACCCGGCCCTATAACTGCCCCTATACCCGCCCCTATAACTCACCCTATAACTGCCCCTATAACTGCCCCTATACCCGCCCCTATACCCGCCCCTATAACTCACCCTATAACTCACCCTATAACTGCCCCTATAACTGCCCCTATAACTGCCCCTATACCCGCCCCTATAACTCACCCTATAACTGCCCCTATAACTGCCCCTATAACTGCCCCTATACCCGCCCCTATAACTCACCCTATAACTGCCCCTATAACTGCCCCTATACCCGCCCCTATAACTCACCCTATAACTGCCCCTATAACTGCCCCTATACCCGCCCCTATAACTCACCCTATAACTGCCCCTATAACTGCCCCTATACCCGCCCCTATAACTCACCCTATAACTCACCCTATAACTCACCCTATAACTGCCCCTATAACTGCCCCTATAACTGCCCCTATAACTGCCCCTATACCCGCCCCTATAACTCACCCTATAACTCACCCTATAACTGCCCCTATAACTGCCCCTATACCCGCCCCTATAACTCACCCTATAACTCACCCTATAACTGCCCCTATAACTGCCCCTATACCCGCCCCTATAACTCACCCTATAACTCACCCTATAACTGCCCCTATAACTGCCCCTATACCCGCCCCTATAACTCACCCTATAACTCACCCTATAACTGCCCCTATAACTGCCCCTATACCCGCCCCTATAACTCACCCTATAACTCACCCTATAACTGCCCCTATAACTGCCCCTATACCCGCCCCTATAACTCTCGCACCCCCCGCCCAGACTCAGCACAGCTCCCCCTGCTGGCGCTGCTGCGCAACGTCCGCGCCGTGCTGCAGGCGGGGGTGCGAGGCCGGGCGCTGCAATGCATTGTGGGACGGCTGGAGGACCCGGTATGGGGGGGGGGGCTGTGGGGGCTGGGTGGGATTTATGGGGTTTTTTATGGGGGCTGTATGGGATTTATGGGGTCTGTATGGGATTTATGGGGTTTTTTATGGGGTCTGTATGGGATTTATGGGGTTTTTTATGGGGGCTGTATGGGATTTATGGGGTCTGTATGGGATTTATGGGGTTTTTTATGGGGGCTGTATGGGATTTATGGGGTCTGTATGGGATTTATGGGGTTTTATGGGGGCTGTATGGGATTTATGGGGTTTTTTATGGGGTCTGTATGGGATTTATGGGGTCTGTATGGGATTTATGGGGTCTGTATGGGATTTATGGGGTTTTGTGGGGGCTGTATGGGATTTTATGGGGTTTTGGGGTCTGTGGGGTCTGGATGGGGTTTGTGGGGTCTGGATGGGATTTTATGGGATTTATGGGGTCTGTGGGGTCTGGATGGGATTTATGGGGTTTTGTGGGGTCTGTATGGGATTTTATGGGGTCTGTGGGGTCTGTATGGGGTTTTGGGGTCTGTATGGGATTTTATGGGGTTTTGGGGTCTGTATGGGGTTTTGGGGTCTGTATGGGACTTTATGGGGTTTTTGGGGTCTGTATGGGATTTTATGGGATTTATGGGGTCTGTGGGGTCTGTATGGGATTTTATGGGGTCTGTGGGGTCTGTATGGGATTTATGGGGTCTGTATGGGATTTATGGGGTTTTATGGGGTCTGTATGGGATTTTATGGGGTTTTGGGGTCTGTATGGGATTTTATGGGGTTTGTGGGGTCTGTATGGTATTTTATGGGGTTTTGGGGTCTGCATGGGGTCTGGATGGGGTTTGTGGGGTCTGGATGGGGTCTGGATGGGATTTTTTGGGGTTTGTGGGGTCTGTATGGGATTTTATGGGGTCTGGATGGGATTTATTTGGTCTGTGGGGTCTGTATGGGATTTTATGGGATTTTATGGGGTCTGTGGGGTCTGTATGGGATTTATGGGGTCTGTATGGGATTTATGGGGTTTTATGGGGGCTGTATGGGATTTTATGGGATTTATGGGGTCTGTGGGGTCTGGATGGGATTTATGGGGTTTTATGGGGGCTGTATGGGATTTTATGGGGTCTGTGGGGTCTGTATGGGATTTATGGGGGCTGTATGGGATTTTATGGGATTTATGGGGTCTGTGGGGTCTGTATGGGATTTTATGGGGTTTGTGGGGTCTGTATGGGATTTTATGGGGTTTTGGGGTCTGTATGGGATTTTATGGGGTTTTATGGGGGCTGTATGGGATTTTATGGGATTTGTGGGGTCTGGATGGGATTTATGGGGTCTGTGGGGTCTGTATGGGGTTTTATGGGGTCTGTATGGGATTTTATGGGGTTTGTGGGGTCTGGGTGGGATTTATGGGGTCTGGATGCGGTTTTATGGGGTCTGTGGGGTCTGGATGGGGTTTTATGGGGGCTATATGGGATTTTATGGGATTTTATGGGGTCTGTGGGGTCTGTATGGGATTTTATGGGGTTTTGGGGTCTGGATGGGGTTTCATGGGATTTTTGGGGGTTTGTGGGGTCTGTATGGGATTTTATGGGGTCTGTATGGCATTTATGGGGTTTTATGGGGGCTGTATGGGATTTTATGGGGTCTGTATGGGATTTATGGGGTTTTATGGGGTCTGTATGGGATTTATGGGGTCTGTATGGGATTTTATGGGGTCTGTATGGGATTTATGGGGTTTGTGGGGTCTGTATGGGATTTTATGGGGTCTGTATGGGATTTTATGGGATTTTATGGGGTTTTGGGGTCTGTGGGGTCTGTATGGGATTTTATGGGGTTTGTGGGGTCTGGGTGGGATATATGGGGTTTTATGGGGGCTGTATGGGATTTATGGGGTTTGTAGGGTCTGTATGGGATTTTATGGGGTTTGTGGGGTCTGGGTGGGATATATGGGGTTTTATGGGGGCTGTATGGGATTTATGGGGTTTGTAGGGTCTGTATGGGATTTTATGGGGTTTGTGGGGTCTGTATGGGATTTGTGGGGTCTGTATGGGATTTTATGGGATTTATGGTGTCTGTGGGGTCTGTATGGGATTTTATGGGATTTTATGGGGTTTATGGGGTCTGGATTGGATTTATGGGGTCTGGATGGGATTTTATGGGGTTTTGGGGTCTGTATGGGATTTTATGGGGTTTGTGGGGTCTGGATGGGATTTTATGGGATTTTATGCGGTTTTGGGGTCTGTATGGGATTTTATGGGGTTTGTGGGGTCTGGATGGGATTTTTGGGGTTTTGTGGGGTCTGGATGGGATTTTATGGGATTTATGGGGTCTGTATGGGATTTTATGGGGTTTTATGGGGTCTGTGGGGTCTGGATGGGGTTTGAATGGGATTTTATGGGGTCTGTGGGGTCTGTATGGGGTTTGTGGGGTTTTGGGGTCTGGATGGGGTTTGTGGGGTCTGGATGGGATTTTGTGGGATTTATGGGGTTTTATGGGGTCTGTATGGGATTTATGGGGTTTTGTGGGGGCTGTATGGGGTTTTATAGGGTTTTGGGGTCTGTATGGGATTTTATGGGGTTTTGGAGTCTGTATGGGATTTATGGGGTTTTGTGGGGCCTGTATAGGATTTTATGGGGTTTTGGGGTCTGTATGGGATTTATGGGGTCTGGATGGGATTTTATGGGGTTTTGGGGTCTGGATGGGATCTGTATGGGATTTTATGGGGTTTGTGGGGTCTGTATGGGATTTATGGGTTTTTTTATGGGGTCTGTATGGGATTTATGGGGTTTGTGGGGTCTGTATGGGATTTATGGGGTTTTATGGGGGCTGTATGGGATTTTATGGGGTCTGTATGGGATTTATGGGGTTTTATGGGGGGCTGTATGGGGTTTTGTGGGGTCTGTATGGGATTTTATGGGGTTTTGGGGTCTGTATGGGATTTTATGGGGCTTGGGGGTCTGTGGGGTCTGGATGGGGTTTGAATGGGATTTTATGGGGTCTGTGGGGTCTGTATGGGGTTTGTGGGGTCTGGATGGGATTTTATGGGATTTATGGGGTCTGTGGGGACTGTATGGGATTTTATGGGGTTTTGTGGGGTCTAGATGGGATTTTATGGGGTTTTGGGGTCTGCATGGGGTCTGGATGGGGTTTTGGGGTCTGGATGGGGTCTGGATGGGATTTTTTGGGGTTTGTGGGGTCTGTATGGGATTTTATGGGGTCTGGATGGGATTTATTTGGTCTGTGGGGTCTGTATGGGATTTTATGGGATTTTATGGGGTCTGTGGGGTCTGTATGGGATTTATGGGGTCTGTATGGGATTTATGGGGTTTTATGGGGGCTGTATGGGATTTTATGGGATTTTATGGGGTCTGTGGGGTCTGTATGGGATTTATGGGGGCTGTATGGGATTTTATGGGATTTATGGGGTCTGTGGGGTCTGTATGGGATTTTATGGGGTTTGTGGGGTCTGTATGGGATTTTATGGGGTTTTGGGGTCTGTATGGGATTTTATGGGGTTTTATGGGGGCTGTATGGGATTTTATGGGATTTGTGGGGTCTGGATGGGATTTATGGGGTCTGTGGGGTCTGTATGGGGTTTTATGGGGTCTGTATGGGATTTTATGGGGTTTGTGGGGTCTGGGTGGGATTTATGGGGTCTGGATGCGGTTTTATGGGGTCTGTGGGGTCTGGATGGGGTTTTATGGGGGCTATATGGGATTTTATGGGATTTTATGGGGTCTGTGGGGTCTGTATGGGATTTATGGGGGCTGTATGGGATTTTATGGGATTTATGGGGTCTGTGGGGTCTGTATGGGATTTTATGGGGTTTGTGGGGTCTGTATGGGATTTTATGGGGTTTTGGGGTCTGTATGGGATTTTATGGGGTTTTATGGGGGCTGTATGGGATTTTATGGGATTTGTGGGGTCTGGATGGGATTTATGGGGTCTGTGGGGTCTGTATGGGGTTTTATGGGGTCTGTATGGGATTTTATGGGGTTTGTGGGGTCTGGGTGGGATTTATGGGGTCTGGATGCGGTTTTATGGGGTCTGTGGGGTCTGGATGGGGTTTTATGGGGGCTATATGGGATTTTATGGGATTTTATGGGGTCTGTGGGGTCTGTATGGGATTTTATGGGGTTTTGGGGTCTGGATGGGGTTTCATGGGATTTTTGGGGGTTTGTGGGGTCTGTATGGGATTTTATGGGGTCTGTATGGCATTTATGGGGTTTTATGGGGGCTGTATGGGATTTTATGGGGTCTGTATGGGATTTATGGGGTTTTATGGGGTCTGTATGGGATTTATGGGGTCTGTATGGGATTTTATGGGGTCTGTATGGGATTTATGGGGTTTGTGGGGTCTGTATGGGATTTTATGGGGTCTGTATGGGATTTTATGGGATTTTATGGGGTTTTGGGGTCTGTGGGGTCTGTATGGGATTTTATGGGGTTTGTGGGGTCTGGGTGGGATATATGGGGTTTTATGGGGGCTGTATGGGATTTATGGGGTTTGTAGGGTCTGTATGGGATTTTATGGGGTTTGTGGGGTCTGGGTGGGATATATGGGGTTTTATGGGGGCTGTATGGGATTTATGGGGTTTGTAGGGTCTGTATGGGATTTTATGGGGTTTGTGGGGTCTGTATGGGATTTGTGGGGTCTGTATGGGATTTTATGGGATTTATGGTGTCTGTGGGGTCTGTATGGGATTTTATGGGATTTTATGGGGTTTATGGGGTCTGGATTGGATTTATGGGGTCTGGATGGGATTTTATGGGGTTTTGGGGTCTGTATGGGATTTTATGGGGTTTGTGGGGTCTGGATGGGATTTTATGGGATTTTATGCGGTTTTGGGGTCTGTATGGGATTTTATGGGGTTTGTGGGGTCTGGATGGGATTTTTGGGGTTTTGTGGGGTCTGGATGGGATTTTATGGGATTTATGGGGTCTGTATGGGATTTTATGGGGTTTTATGGGGTCTGTGGGGTCTGGATGGGGTTTGAATGGGATTTTATGGGGTCTGTGGGGTCTGTATGGGGTTTGTGGGGTTTTGGGGTCTGGATGGGGTTTGTGGGGTCTGGATGGGATTTTGTGGGATTTATGGGGTTTTATGGGGTCTGTATGGGATTTATGGGGTTTTGTGGGGGCTGTATGGGGTTTTATAGGGTTTTGGGGTCTGTATGGGATTTTATGGGGTTTTGGAGTCTGTATGGGATTTATGGGGTTTTGTGGGGCCTGTATAGGATTTTATGGGGTTTTGGGGTCTGTATGGGATTTATGGGGTCTGGATGGGATTTTATGGGGTTTTGGGGTCTGGATGGGATCTGTATGGGATTTTATGGGGTTTGTGGGGTCTGTATGGGATTTATGGGTTTTTTTATGGGGTCTGTATGGGATTTATGGGGTTTGTGGGGTCTGTATGGGATTTATGGGGTTTTATGGGGGCTGTATGGGATTTTATGGGGTCTGTATGGGATTTATGGGGTTTTATGGGGGGCTGTATGGGGTTTTGTGGGGTCTGTATGGGATTTTATGGGGTTTTGGGGTCTGTATGGGATTTTATGGGGCTTGGGGGTCTGTGGGGTCTGGATGGGGTTTGAATGGGATTTTATGGGGTCTGTGGGGTCTGTATGGGGTTTGTGGGGTCTGGATGGGATTTTATGGGATTTATGGGGTCTGTGGGGACTGTATGGGATTTTATGGGGTTTTGTGGGGTCTAGATGGGATTTTATGGGGTTTTGGGGTCTGCATGGGGTCTGGATGGGGTTTTGGGGTCTGGATGGGGTCTGGATGGGATTTTTTGGGGTTTGTGGGGTCTGTATGGGATTTTATGGGGTCTGGATGGGATTTATTTGGTCTGTGGGGTCTGTATGGGATTTTATGGGATTTTATGGGGTCTGTGGGGTCTGTATGGGATTTATGGGGTCTGTATGGGATTTATGGGGTTTTATGGGGGCTGTATGGGATTTTATGGGATTTTATGGGGTCTGTGGGGTCTGTATGGGATTTATGGGGTTTTATGGGGGCTGTATGGGATTTTATGGGGTCTGTGGGGTCTGTATGGGATTTATGGGGGCTGTATGGGATTTTATGGGATTTATGGGGTCTGTGGGGTCTGTATGTGATTTTATGGGGTTTGTGGGGTCTGTATGGGATTTTATGGGGTTTTGGGGTCTGTATGGGATTTTATGGGGTTTTATGGGGGCTGTATGGGATTTTATGGGATTTGTGGGGTCTGGATGGGATTTATGGGGTCTGTGGGGTCTGTATGGGGTTTTATGGGGTCTGTATGGGATTTTATGGGGTTTGTGGGGTCTGGGTGGGATTTATGGGGTCTGGATGCGGTTTTATGGGGTCTGTGGGGTCTGGATGGGGTTTTATGGGGGCTATATGGGATTTTATGGGATTTTATGGGGTCTGTGGGGTCTGTATGGGATTTTATGGGGTTTTGGGGTCTGGATGGGGTTTCATGGGATTTTTGGGGGTTTGTGGGGTCTGTATGGGATTTTATGGGGTCTGTATGGCATTTATGGGGTTTTATGGGGGCTGTATGGGATTTTATGGGGTCTGTATGGGATTTATGGGGTTTTATGGGGTCTGTATGGGATTTATGGGGTCTGTATGGGATTTTATGGGGTCTGTATGGGATTTATGGGGTTTGTGGGGTCTGTATGGGATTTTATGGGGTCTGTATGGGATTTTATGGGATTTTATGGGGTTTTGGGGTCTGTGGGGTCTGTATGGGATTTTATGGGGTTTGTGGGGTCTGGGTGGGATATATGGGGTTTTATGGGGGCTGTATGGGATTTATGGGGTTTGTAGGGTCTGTATGGGATTTTATGGGGTTTGTGGGGTCTGTATGGGATTTGTGGGGTCTGTATGGGATTTTATGGGATTTATGGTGTCTGTGGGGTCTGTATGGGATTTTATGGGATTTTATGGGGTTTATGGGGTCTGGATTGGATTTATGGGGTCTGGATGGGATTTTATGGGGTTTTGGGGTCTGTATGGGATTTTATGGGGTTTGTGGGGTCTGGATGGGATTTTATGGGATTTTATGCGGTTTTGGGGTCTGTATGGGATTTTATGGGGTTTGTGGGGTCTGGATGGGATTTTTGGGGTTTTGTGGGGTCTGGATGGGATTTTATGGGATTTATGGGGTCTGTATGGGATTTTATGGGGTTTTATGGGGTCTGTGGGGTCTGGATGGGGTTTGAATGGGATTTTATGGGGTCTGTGGGGTCTGTATGGGGTTTGTGGGGTTTTGGGGTCTGGATGGGGTTTGTGGGGTCTGGATGGGATTTTGTGGGATTTATGGGGTTTTATGGGGTCTGTATGGGATTTATGGGGTTTTGTGGGGGCTGTATGGGGTTTTATAGGGTTTTGGGGTCTGTATGGGATTTTATGGGGTTTTGGAGTCTGTATGGGATTTATGGGGTTTTGTGGGGCCTGTATAGGATTTTATGGGGTTTTGGGGTCTGTATGGGATTTATGGGGTCTGGATGGGATTTTATGGGGTTTTGGGGTCTGGATGGGATCTGTATGGGATTTTATGGGGTTTGTGGGGTCTGTATGGGATTTATGGGTTTTTTTATGGGGTCTGTATGGGATTTATGGGGTTTGTGGGGTCTGTATGGGATTTATGGGGTTTTATGGGGGCTGTATGGGATTTTATGGGGTCTGTATGGGATTTATGGGGTTTTATGGGGGGCTGTATGGGGTTTTGTGGGGTCTGTATGGGATTTTATGGGGTTTTGGGGTCTGTATGGGATTTTATGGGGCTTGGGGGTCTGTGGGGTCTGGATGGGGTTTGAATGGGATTTTATGGGGTCTGTGGGGTCTGTATGGGATTTTATGGGGTTTTGTGGGGTCTAGATGGGATTTTATGGGGTCTGTGGGGTCTGTATGGGGTTTTGGGGTCTGTATGGGATTTTATGGGATTTATGGGGTCTGTGGGGTCTATATGGGATTTATGGGGTTTTATGGGGTCTGTATGGGATTTTATGGGGTTTTGGGGTCTGTATGAGATTTTATGGGGTCTGTGGGGTCTGGATGGGATTTTATGGGATTTATGGGGTCTGTATGGCATTTTATGGGGTTTTGGGGTCTGTGGGGTCTGGATGGGGTTTGAATGGGATTTTATGGGGTCTGTGGGGTCTGTATGGGGTTTGTGGGGTCTGGATGGGATTTTATGGGATTTATGGGGTCTGTGGGGTCTGGATGGGATTTTATGGGGGCTGTGGGGTTTGGATGGGATTTTATGGGGTTTTGGGGTCTGTATGGGGTTTTGGGGTCTGTATGAGGTTTGTATGTGATTTTATGGGGTTTGTGGGGTCTGGATGGGATTTGTGGGGTTTGTATGGGATTTATTGGTCTGTATGGGGTCTGTATGGGGTTTATAGGTTCTGTATGGGATTTTATGGGGTTTTGGCGTCTATATGGTGTCTGTGTGGGGTTTGTGGTGTCTATATGGGATTTTATGGGGTTTTGTGGGGTTTTGGGGGTCTGTATGGGATTTTATGGGGTTTGTAGGGTCTGTATGGGATTTTCTGGGGTTTTGGGGTCTGTATGGTGTCTGTACGGGGTTTGTGGGGTTTGTGGGGTCTGTATGGGATTTTATGGGATTTTATGGGGTTTGTGGGGTCTGTATGGGATTTTATGGGATTTTTGGGGGTTTGTGGGGTCTGTATGGGATTTTATGGGGTCTGTATGGCATTTATGGGGTTTTATGGGGGCTGTATGGGATTTTATGGGGTCTGTATGGGATTTATGGGGTTTTATGGGGTCTGTATGGGATTTATGGGGTCTGTATGGGATTTTATGGGGTCTGTATGGGATTTATGGGGTTTGTGGGGTCTGTATGGGATTTTATGGGGTCTGTATGGGATTTTATGGGGTTTTGGGGTCTGTATGGGATTTTATGGGGTTTTATGGGGGCTGTATGGGATTTTATGGGATTTGTGGGGTCTGGATGGGATTTATGGGGTCTGTGGGGTCTGTATGGGGTTTTATGGGGTCTGTATGGGATTTTATGGGGTTTGTGGGGTCTGGGTGGGATTTATGGGGTCTGGATGCGGTTTTATGGGGTCTGTGGGGTCTGGATGGGGTTTTATGGGGGCTATATGGGATTTTATGGGATTTTATGGGGTCTGTGGGGTCTGTATGGGATTTATGGGGTTTTATGGGGTCTGTATGGGATTTATGGGGTCTGTATGGGATTTTATGGGGTCTGTATGGCATTTATGGGGTTTTATGGGGGCTGTATGGGATTTTATGGGGTCTGTATGGGATTTATGGGGTTTTATGGGGTCTGTATGGGATTTATGGGGTCTGTATGGGATTTTATGGGGTCTGTATGGGATTTATGGGGTTTGTGGGGTCTGTATGGGATTTTATGGGGTCTGTATGGGATTTTATGGGATTTTATGGGGTTTTGGGGTCTGTGGGGTCTGTATGGGATTTTATGGGGTTTGTGGGGTCTGGGTGGGATATATGGGGTTTTATGGGGGCTGTATGGGATTTATGGGGTTTGTAGGGTCTGTATGGGATTTTATGGGGTTTGTGGGGTCTGTATGGGATTTGTGGGGTCTGTATGGGATTTTATGGGATTTATGGTGTCTGTGGGGTCTGTATGGGATTTTATGGGATTTTATGGGGTTTATGGGGTCTGGATTGGATTTATGGGGTCTGGATGGGATTTTATGGGGTTTTGGGGTCTGTATGGGATTTTATGGGGTTTGTGGGGTCTGGATGGGATTTTATGGGATTTTATGCGGTTTTGGGGTCTGTATGGGGTTTGTATGGGGTTTTGTGGGGTCTGTATGGGATTTTATGGGGTCTGTGGGGTCTGGATGGGATTTTTGGGGTTTTGTGGGGTCTGGATGGGATTTTATGGGATTTATGGGGTCTGTATGGGATTTTATGGGGTTTTATGGGGTCTGTGGGGTCTGGATGGGGTTTGAATGGGATTTTATGGGGTCTGTGGGGTCTGTATGGGGTTTGTGGGGTTTTGGGGTCTGGATGGGGTTTGTGGGGTCTGGATGGGATTTTGTGGGATTTATGGGGTTTTATGGGGTCTGTATGGGATTTATGGGGTTTTGTGGGGGCTGTATGGGGTTTTATAGGGTTTTGGGGTCTGTATGGGATTTTATGGGGTTTTGGAGTCTGTATGGGATTTATGGGGTTTTGTGGGGCCTGTATAGGATTTTATGGGGTTTTGGGGTCTGTATGGGATTTATGGGGTCTGGATGGGATTTTATGGGGTTTTGGGGTCTGGATGGGATCTGTATGGGATTTTATGGGGTTTGTGGGGTCTGTATGGGATTTATGGGTTTTTTTATGGGGTCTGTATGGGATTTATGGGGTTTGTGGGGTCTGTATGGGATTTATGGGGTTTTATGGGGGCTGTATGGGATTTTATGGGGTCTGTATGGGATTTATGGGGTTTTATGGGGGGCTGTATGGGGTTTTGTGGGGTCTGTATGGGATTTTATGGGGTTTTGGGGTCTGTATGGGATTTTATGGGGCTTGGGGGTCTGTGGGGTCTGGATGGGGTTTGAATGGGATTTTATGGGGTCTGTGGGGTCTGTATGGGGTTTGTGGGGTCTGGATGGGATTTTATGGGATTTATGGGGTCTGTGGGGACTGTATGGGATTTTATGGGGTTTTGTGGGGTCTAGATGGGATTTTATGGGGTCTGTGGGGTCTGTATGGGGTTTTGGGGTCTGTATGGGATTTTATGGGATTTATGGGGTCTGTGGGGTCTATATGGGATTTATGGGGTTTTATGGGGTCTGTATGGGATTTTATGGGGTTTTGGGGTCTGTATGAGATTTTATGGGGTCTGTGGGGTCTGGATGGGATTTTATGGGATTTATGGGGTCTGTATGGCATTTTATGGGGTTTGTGGGGTCTGTATGGGATTTGTGGGGTCTGTATGGGATTTTATGGGATTTATGGTGTCTGTGGGGTCTGTATGGGATTTTATGGGATTTTATGGGGTTTATGGGGTCTGGATTGGATTTATGGGGTCTGGATGGGATTTTATGGGGTTTTGGGGTCTGTATGGGATTTTATGGGGTTTGTGGGGTCTGGATGGGATTTTATGGGATTTTATGCGGTTTTGGGGTCTGTATGGGGTTTGTATGGGGTTTTGTGGGGTCTGTATGGGATTTTATGGGGTCTGTGGGGTCTGGATGGGATTTTTGGGGTTTTGTGGGGTCTGGATGGGATTTTATGGGATTTATGGGGTCTGTATGGGATTTTATGGGGTTTTATGGGGTCTGTGGGGT
Source organism: Phasianus colchicus (assembly GCF_987193195.1). NCBI lineage: Eukaryota > Metazoa > Chordata > Aves > Galliformes > Phasianidae > Phasianus > Phasianus colchicus. The sequence continues at coordinate 864,369 of NC_143474.1, read as the reverse complement.
CTGGATGGGGTTTGAATGGGATTTTATGGGGTCTGTGGGGTCTGTATGGGGTTTGTGGGGTTTTGGGGTCTGGATGGGGTTTGTGGGGTCTGGATGGGATTTTGTGGGATTTATGGGGTTTTATGGGGTCTGTATGGGATTTATGGGGTTTTGTGGGGGCTGTATGGGGTTTTATAGGGTTTTGGGGTCTGTATGGGATTTTATGGGGTTTTGGAGTCTGTATGGGATTTATGGGGTTTTGTGGGGCCTGTATAGGATTTTATGGGGTTTTGGGGTCTGTATGGGATTTATGGGGTCTGGATGGGATTTTATGGGGTTTTGGGGTCTGGATGGGATCTGTATGGGATTTTATGGGGTTTGTGGGGTCTGTATGGGATTTATGGGTTTTTTTATGGGGTCTGTATGGGATTTATGGGGTTTGTGGGGTCTGTATGGGATTTATGGGGTTTTATGGGGGCTGTATGGGATTTTATGGGGTCTGTATGGGATTTATGGGGTTTTATGGGGGGCTGTATGGGGTTTTGTGGGGTCTGTATGGGATTTTATGGGGTTTTGGGGTCTGTATGGGATTTTATGGGGCTTGGGGGTCTGTGGGGTCTGGATGGGGTTTGAATGGGATTTTATGGGGTCTGTGGGGTCTGTATGGGGTTTGTGGGGTCTGGATGGGATTTTATGGGATTTATGGGGTCTGTGGGGACTGTATGGGATTTTATGGGGTTTTGTGGGGTCTAGATGGGATTTTATGGGGTTTTGGGGTCTGCATGGGGTCTGGATGGGGTTTGTGGGGTCTGGATGGGGTCTGGATGGGATTTTTTGGGGTTTGTGGGGTCTGTATGGGATTTTATGGGGTCTGGATGGGATTTATTTGGTCTGTGGGGTCTGTATGGGATTTTATGGGATTTTATGGGGTCTGTGGGGTCTGTATGGGATTTATGGGGTCTGTATGGGATTTATGGGGTTTTATGGGGGCTGTATGGGATTTTATGGGATTTTATGGGGTCTGTGGGGTCTGGATGGGATTTATGGGGTTTTATGGGGGCTGTATGGGATTTTATGGGGTCTGTGGGGTCTGTATGGGATTTATGGGGGCTGTATGGGATTTTATGGGATTTATGGGGTCTGTGGGGTCTGTATGGGATTTTATGGGGTTTGTGGGGTCTGTATGGGATTTTATGGGGTTTTGGGGTCTGTATGGGATTTTATGGGGTTTTATGGGGGCTGTATGGGATTTTATGGGATTTGTGGGGTCTGGATGGGATTTATGGGGTCTGTGGGGTCTGTATGGGGTTTTATGGGGTCTGTATGGGATTTTATGGGGTTTGTGGGGTCTGGGTGGGATTTATGGGGTCTGGATGCGGTTTTATGGGGTCTGTGGGGTCTGGATGGGGTTTTATGGGGGCTATATGGGATTTTATGGGATTTTATGGGGTCTGTGGGGTCTGTATGGGATTTTATGGGGTTTTGGGGTCTGGATGGGGTTTCATGGGATTTTTGGGGGTTTGTGGGGTCTGTATGGGATTTTATGGGGTCTGTATGGCATTTATGGGGTTTTATGGGGGCTGTATGGGATTTTATGGGGTCTGTATGGGATTTATGGGGTTTTATGGGGTCTGTATGGGATTTATGGGGTCTGTATGGGATTTTATGGGGTCTGTATGGGATTTATGGGGTTTGTGGGCTCTGTATGGGATTTTATGGGGTCTGTATGGGATTTTATGGGATTTTATGGGGTTTTGGGGTCTGTGGGGTCTGTATGGGATTTTATGGGGTTTGTGGGGTCTGGGTGGGATATATGGGGTTTTATGGGGGCTGTATGGGATTTATGGGGTTTGTAGGGTCTGTATGGGATTTTATGGGGTTTGTGGGGTCTGTATGGGATTTGTGGGGTCTGTATGGGATTTTATGGGATTTATGGTGTCTGTGGGGTCTGTATGGGATTTTATGGGATTTTATGGGGTTTATGGGGTCTGGATTGGATTTATGGGGTCTGGATGGGATTTTATGGGGTTTTGGGGTCTGTATGGGATTTTATGGGGTTTGTGGGGTCTGGATGGGATTTTATGGGATTTTATGCGGTTTTGGGGTCTGTATGGGATTTTATGGGGTTTGTGGGGTCTGGATGGGATTTTTGGGGTTTTGTGGGGTCTGGATGGGATTTTATGGGATTTATGGGGTCTGTATGGGATTTTATGGGGTTTTATGGGGTCTGTGGGGTCTGGATGGGGTTTGAATGGGATTTTATGGGGTCTGTGGGGTCTGTATGGGGTTTGTGGGGTTTTGGGGTCTGGATGGGGTTTGTGGGGTCTGGATGGGATTTTGTGGGATTTATGGGGTTTTATGGGGTCTGTATGGGATTTATGGGGTTTTGTGGGGGCTGTATGGGGTTTTATAGGGTTTTGGGGTCTGTATGGGATTTTATGGGGTTTTGGAGTCTGTATGGGATTTATGGGGTTTTGTGGGGCCTGTATAGGATTTTATGGGGTTTTGGGGTCTGTATGGGATTTATGGGGTCTGGATGGGATTTTATGGGGTTTTGGGGTCTGGATGGGATCTGTATGGGATTTTATGGGGTTTGTGGGGTCTGTATGGGATTTATGGGTTTTTTTATGGGGTCTGTATGGGATTTATGGGGTTTGTGGGGTCTGTATGGGATTTATGGGGTTTTATGGGGGCTGTATGGGATTTTATGGGGTCTGTATGGGATTTATGGGGTTTTATGGGGGGCTGTATGGGGTTTTGTGGGGTCTGTATGGGATTTTATGGGGTTTTGGGGTCTGTATGGGATTTTATGGGGCTTGGGGGTCTGTGGGGTCTGGATGGGGTTTGAATGGGATTTTATGGGGTCTGTGGGGTCTGTATGGGATTTTATGGGGTTTTGTGGGGTCTAGATGGGATTTTATGGGGTCTGTGGGGTCTGTATGGGGTTTTGGGGTCTGTATGGGATTTTATGGGATTTATGGGGTCTGTGGGGTCTATATGGGATTTATGGGGTTTTATGGGGTCTGTATGGGATTTTATGGGGTTTTGGGGTCTGTATGAGATTTTATGGGGTCTGTGGGGTCTGGATGGGATTTTATGGGATTTATGGGGTCTGTATGGCATTTTATGGGGTTTTGGGGTCTGTGGGGTCTGGATGGGGTTTGAATGGGATTTTATGGGGTCTGTGGGGTCTGTATGGGGTTTGTGGGGTCTGGATGGGATTTTATGGGATTTATGGGGTCTGTGGGGTCTGGATGGGATTTTATGGGGGCTGTGGGGTTTGGATGGGATTTTATGGGGTTTTGGGGTCTGTATGGGGTTTTGGGGTCTGTATGAGGTTTGTATGTGATTTTATGGGGTTTGTGGGGTCTGGATGGGATTTGTGGGGTTTGTATGGGATTTATTGGTCTGTATGGGGTCTGTATGGGGTTTATAGGTTCTGTATGGGATTTTATGGGGTTTTGGCGTCTATATGGTGTCTGTGTGGGGTTTGTGGTGTCTATATGGGATTTTATGGGGTTTTGTGGGGTTTTGGGGGTCTGTATGGGATTTTATGGGGTTTGTAGGGTCTGTATGGGATTTTCTGGGGTTTTGGGGTCTGTATGGTGTCTGTACGGGGTTTGTGGGGTTTGTGGGGTCTGTATGGGATTTTATGGGATTTTATGGGGTTTGTGGGGTCTGTATGGGATTTTATGGGATTTTTGGGGGTTTGTGGGGTCTGTATGGGATTTTATGGGGTCTGTATGGCATTTATGGGGTTTTATGGGGGCTGTATGGGATTTTATGGGGTCTGTATGGGATTTATGGGGTTTTATGGGGTCTGTATGGGATTTATGGGGTCTGTATGGGATTTTATGGGGTCTGTATGGGATTTATGGGGTTTGTGGGGTCTGTATGGGATTTTATGGGGTCTGTATGGGATTTTATGGGGTTTTGGGGTCTGTATGGGATTTTATGGGGTTTTATGGGGGCTGTATGGGATTTTATGGGATTTGTGGGGTCTGGATGGGATTTATGGGGTCTGTGGGGTCTGTATGGGGTTTTATGGGGTCTGTATGGGATTTTATGGGGTTTGTGGGGTCTGGGTGGGATTTATGGGGTCTGGATGCGGTTTTATGGGGTCTGTGGGGTCTGGATGGGGTTTTATGGGGGCTATATGGGATTTTATGGGATTTTATGGGGTCTGTGGGGTCTGTATGGGATTTATGGGGTTTTATGGGGTCTGTATGGGATTTATGGGGTCTGTATGGGATTTTATGGGGTCTGTATGGCATTTATGGGGTTTTATGGGGGCTGTATGGGATTTTATGGGGTCTGTATGGGATTTATGGGGTTTTATGGGGTCTGTATGGGATTTATGGGGTCTGTATGGGATTTTATGGGGTCTGTATGGGATTTATGGGGTTTGTGGGGTCTGTATGGGATTTTATGGGGTCTGTATGGGATTTTATGGGATTTTATGGGGTTTTGGGGTCTGTGGGGTCTGTATGGGATTTTATGGGGTTTGTGGGGTCTGGGTGGGATATATGGGGTTTTATGGGGGCTGTATGGGATTTATGGGGTTTGTAGGGTCTGTATGGGATTTTATGGGGTTTGTGGGGTCTGTATGGGATTTGTGGGGTCTGTATGGGATTTTATGGGATTTATGGTGTCTGTGGGGTCTGTATGGGATTTTATGGGATTTTATGGGGTTTATGGGGTCTGGATTGGATTTATGGGGTCTGGATGGGATTTTATGGGGTTTTGGGGTCTGTATGGGATTTTATGGGGTTTGTGGGGTCTGGATGGGATTTTATGGGATTTTATGCGGTTTTGGGGTCTGTATGGGGTTTGTATGGGGTTTTGTGGGGTCTGTATGGGATTTTATGGGGTCTGTGGGGTCTGGATGGGATTTTTGGGGTTTTGTGGGGTCTGGATGGGATTTTATGGGATTTATGGGGTCTGTATGGGATTTTATGGGGTTTTATGGGGTCTGTGGGGTCTGGATGGGGTTTGAATGGGATTTTATGGGGTCTGTGGGGTCTGTATGGGGTTTGTGGGGTTTTGGGGTCTGGATGGGGTTTGTGGGGTCTGGATGGGATTTTGTGGGATTTATGGGGTTTTATGGGGTCTGTATGGGATTTATGGGGTTTTGTGGGGGCTGTATGGGGTTTTATAGGGTTTTGGGGTCTGTATGGGATTTTATGGGGTTTTGGAGTCTGTATGGGATTTATGGGGTTTTGTGGGGCCTGTATAGGATTTTATGGGGTTTTGGGGTCTGTATGGGATTTATGGGGTCTGGATGGGATTTTATGGGGTTTTGGGGTCTGGATGGGATCTGTATGGGATTTTATGGGGTTTGTGGGGTCTGTATGGGATTTATGGGTTTTTTTATGGGGTCTGTATGGGATTTATGGGGTTTGTGGGGTCTGTATGGGATTTATGGGGTTTTATGGGGGCTGTATGGGATTTTATGGGGTCTGTATGGGATTTATGGGGTTTTATGGGGGGCTGTATGGGGTTTTGTGGGGTCTGTATGGGATTTTATGGGGTTTTGGGGTCTGTATGGGATTTTATGGGGCTTGGGGGTCTGTGGGGTCTGGATGGGGTTTGAATGGGATTTTATGGGGTCTGTGGGGTCTGTATGGGGTTTGTGGGGTCTGGATGGGATTTTATGGGATTTATGGGGTCTGTGGGGACTGTATGGGATTTTATGGGGTTTTGTGGGGTCTAGATGGGATTTTATGGGGTCTGTGGGGTCTGTATGGGGTTTTGGGGTCTGTATGGGATTTTATGGGATTTATGGGGTCTGTGGGGTCTATATGGGATTTATGGGGTTTTATGGGGTCTGTATGGGATTTTATGGGGTTTTGGGGTCTGTATGAGATTTTATGGGGTCTGTGGGGTCTGGATGGGATTTTATGGGATTTATGGGGTCTGTATGGCATTTTATGGGGTTTGTGGGGTCTGTATGGGATTTGTGGGGTCTGTATGGGATTTTATGGGATTTATGGTGTCTGTGGGGTCTGTATGGGATTTTATGGGATTTTATGGGGTTTATGGGGTCTGGATTGGATTTATGGGGTCTGGATGGGATTTTATGGGGTTTTGGGGTCTGTATGGGATTTTATGGGGTTTGTGGGGTCTGGATGGGATTTTATGGGATTTTATGCGGTTTTGGGGTCTGTATGGGGTTTGTATGGGGTTTTGTGGGGTCTGTATGGGATTTTATGGGGTCTGTGGGGTCTGGATGGGATTTTTGGGGTTTTGTGGGGTCTGGATGGGATTTTATGGGATTTATGGGGTCTGTATGGGATTTTATGGGGTTTTATGGGGTCTGTGGGGTCTGGATGGGGTTTGAATGGGATTTTATGGGGTCTGTGGGGTCTGTATGGGGTTTGTGGGGTTTTGGGGTCTGGATGGGGTTTGTGGGGTCTGGATGGGATTTTGTGGGATTTATGGGGTTTTATGGGGTCTGTATGGGATTTATGGGGTTTTGTGGGGGCTGTATGGGGTTTTATAGGGTTTTGGGGTCTGTATGGGATTTTATGGGGTTTTGGAGTCTGTATGGGATTTATGGGGTTTTGTGGGGGCTGTATGGGATTTTATGGGGTTTTGGGGTCTGTATGGGATTTATGGGGTCTGGATGGGATTTTATGGGGTTTTGGGGTCTGGATGGGATCTGTATGGGATTTTATGGGGTTTGTGGGGTCTGTATGGGATTTATGGGTTTTTTTATGGGGTCTGTATGGGATTTATGGGGTTTGTGGGGTCTGTATGGGATTTATGGGGTTTTATGGGGGCTGTATGGGATTTTATGGGGTCTGTATGGGATTTATGGGGTTTTATGGGGGGCTGTATGGGGTTTTGTGGGGTCTGTATGGGATTTTATGGGGTTTTGGGGTCTGTATGGGATTTTATGGGGCTTGGGGGTCTGTGGGGTCTGGATGGGGTTTGAATGGGATTTTATGGGGTCTGTGGGGTCTGTATGGGGTTTGTGGGGTCTGGATGGGATTTTATGGGATTTATGGGGTCTGTGGGGACTGTATGGGATTTTATGGGGTTTTGTGGGGTCTAGATGGGATTTTATGGGGTCTGTGGGGTCTGTATGGGGTTTTGGGGTCTGTATGGGATTTTATGGGATTTATGGGGTCTGTGGGGTCTATATGGGATTTATGGGGTTTTATGGGGTCTGTATGGGATTTTATGGGGTTTTGGGGTCTGTATGAGATTTTATGGGGTCTGTGGGGTCTGGATGGGATTTTATGGGATTTATGGGGTCTGTATGGCATTTTATGGGGTTTTGGGGTCTGTGGGGTCTGGATGGGGTTTGAATGGGATTTTATGGGGTCTGTGGGGTCTGTATGGGGTTTGTGGGGTCTGGATGGGATTTTATGGGATTTATGGGGTCTGTGGGGTCTGGATGGGATTTTATGGGGGCTGTGGGGTTTGGATGGGATTTTATGGGGTTTTGGGGTCTGTATGGGGTTTTGGGGTCTGTATGAGGTTTGTATGTGATTTTATGGGGTTTGTGGGGTCTGGATGGGATTTGTGGGGTTTGTATGGGATTTATTGGTCTGTATGGGGTCTGTATGGGGTTTATAGGTTCTGTATGGGATTTTATGGGGTTTTGGCGTCTATATGGTGTCTGTGTGGGGTTTGTGGGGTCTGTATGGGATTTTATGGGATTTATGGGGTCTGTGGGGTCTGGATGGGATTTATGGGGTTTTGTGGGGTCTAGTTGGGATTTTATGGGGTTTGTGGGGTCTGTATGGGGTTTTGGGGTCTGTATGGGATTTTATGGGATTTATGGGGTTTGTGGGGTCTGTATGGGATTTTATGGGGGCTGTGGGGTTTGGATGGGATTTTATGGGGTCTGTGGAGTCTGTATGGGGTTTTGGGGTCTGTATGAGGTTTGTATGTGATTTTATGGGGTTTGTGGGGTCTGGATGGGATTTGTGGGGTTTGTATGGGATTTATTGGTCTGTATGGGGTCTGTATGTGGTTTATAGGTTCTGTATGGGATTTTATGGGGTTTTGCGGTCTATATGGGGTCTGTGTGGGGTTTGTGGTGTCTATATGGGATTTTATGGGGTTTTGTGGGGTTTTGGGGGTCTGTATGGGATTTTATGGGGTTTGTAGGGTCTGTATGGGATTTTCTGGGGTTTTGGGGTCTGTATGGTGTCTGTACGGGGTTTGTGGGGTTTGTGGGGTCTGTATGGGATTTTATGGGATTTTATGGGGTTTGTGGGGTCTGTATGGGATTTTATGGGATTTTTGGGGGTTTGTGGGGTCTGTATGGGATTTTATGGGGTCTGTATGGCATTTATGGGGTTTTATGGGGGCTGTATGGGATTTTATGGGGTCTGTATGGGATTTATGGGGTTTTATGGGGTCTGTATGGGATTTATGGGGTCTGTATGGGATTTTATGGGGTCTGTATGGGATTTATGGGGTTTGTGGGGTCTGTATGGGATTTTATGGGGTCTGTATGGGATTTTATGGGATTTTATGGGGTTTTGGGGTCTGTGGGGTCTGTATGGGATTTTATGGGGTTTGTGGGGTCTGGGTGGGATATATGGGGTTTTATGGGGGCTGTATGGGATTTATGGGGTTTGTAGGGTCTGTATGGGATTTTATGGGGTTTGTGGGGTCTGGGTGGGATATATGGGGTTTTATGGGGGCTGTATGGGATTTATGGGGTTTGTAGGGTCTGTATGGGATTTTATGGGGTTTGTGGGGTCTGTATGGGATTTGTGGGGTCTGTATGGGATTTTATGGGATTTATGGTGTCTGTGGGGTCTGTATGGGATTTTATGGGATTTTATGGGGTTTATGGGGTCTGGATTGGATTTATGGGGTCTGGATGGGATTTTATGGGGTTTTGGGGTCTGTATGGGATTTTATGGGGTTTGTGGGGTCTGGATGGGATTTTATGGGATTTTATGCGGTTTTGGGGTCTGTATGGGGTTTGTATGGGGTTTTGTGGGGTCTGTATGGGATTTTATGGGGTCTGTGGGGTCTGGATGGGATTTTTGGGGTTTTGTGGGGTCTGGATGGGATTTTATGGGATTTATGGGGTCTGTGGGGTCTGGATGGGGTTTGAATGGGATTTTATGGGGTCTGTGGGGTCTGTATGGGGTTTGTGGGGTTTTGGGGTCTGGATGGGGTTTGTGGGGTCTGGATGGGATTTTGTGGGATTTATGGGGTTTTATGGGGTCTGTATGGGATTTATGGGGTTTTGTGGGGGCTGTATGGGGTTTTATAGGGTTTTGGGGTCTGTATGGGATTTTATGGGGTTTTGGAGTCTGTATGGGATTTATGGGGTTTTGTGGGGCCTGTATAGGATTTTATGGGGTTTTGGGGTCTGTATGGGATTTATGGGGTCTGGATGGGATTTTATGGGGTTTTGGGGTCTGGATGGGATCTGTATGGGATTTTATGGGGTTTGTGGGGTCTGTATGGGATTTATGGGTTTTTTTATGGGGTCTGTATGGGATTTATGGGGTTTGTGGGGTCTGTATGGGATTTATGGGGTTTTATGGGGGCTGTATGGGATTTTATGGGGTCTGTATGGGATTTATGGGGTTTTATGGGGGGCTGTATGGGGTTTTGTGGGGTCTGTATGGGATTTTATGGGGTTTTGGGGTCTGTATGGGATTTTATGGGGCTTGGGGGTCTGTGGGGTCTGGATGGGGTTTGAATGGGATTTTATGGGGTCTGTGGGGTCTGTATGGGGTTTGTGGGGTCTGGATGGGATTTTATGGGATTTATGGGGTCTGTGGGGACTGTATGGGATTTTATGGGGTTTTGTGGGGTCTAGATGGGATTTTATGGGGTCTGTGGGGTCTGTATGGGGTTTTGGGGTCTGTATGGGATTTTATGGGATTTATGGGGTCTGTGGGGTCTATATGGGATTTATGGGGTTTTATGGGGTCTGTATGGGATTTTATGGGGTTTTGGGGTCTGTATGAGATTTTATGGGGTCTGTGGGGTCTGGATGGGATTTTATGGGATTTATGGGGTCTGTATGGCATTTTATGGGGTTTTGGGGTCTGTGGGGTCTGGATGGGGTTTGAATGGGATTTTATGGGGTCTGTGGGGTCTGTATGGGGTTTGTGGGGTCTGGATGGGATTTTATGGGATTTATGGGGTCTGTGGGGTCTGGATGGGATTTTATGGGGGCTGTGGGGTTTGGATGGGATTTTATGGGGTTTTGGGGTCTGTATGGGGTTTTGGGGTCTGTATGAGGTTTGTATGTGATTTTATGGGGTTTGTGGGGTCTGGATGGGATTTGTGGGGTTTGTATGGGATTTATTGGTCTGTATGGGGTCTGTATGGGGTTTATAGGTTCTGTATGGGATTTTATGGGGTTTTGGCGTCTATATGGTGTCTGTGTGGGGTTTGTGGGGTCTGTATGGGATTTTATGGGATTTATGGGGTCTGTGGGGTCTGGATGGGATTTATGGGGTTTTGTGGGGTCTAGATGGGATTTTATGGGATTTTATGGCGTCTGTGGGGTCTGTATGGGATTTATGGGGTTTTGTGGGGTCTAGTTGGGATTTTATGGGGTTTGTGGGGTCTGTATGGGGTTTTGGGGTCTGTATGGGATTTTATGGGATTTATGGGGTTTGTGGGGTCTGTATGGGATTTTATGGGCGCTGTGGGGTTTGGATGGGATTTTATGGGGTCTGTGGAGTCTGTATGGGGTTTTGGGGTCTGTATGAGGTTTGTATGTGATTTTATGGGGTTTGTGGGGTCTGGATGGGATTTGTGGGGTTTGTATGGGATTTATTGGTCTGTATGGGGTCTGTATGTGGTTTATAGGTTCTGTATGGGATTTTATGGGGTTTTGCGGTCTATATGGGGTCTGTGTGGGGTTTGTGGTGTCTATATGGGATTTTATGGGGTTTTGTGGGGTTTTGGGGGTCTGTATGGGATTTTATGGGGTTTGTAGGGTCTGTATGGGATTTTCTGGGGTTTTGGGGTCTGTATGGTGTCTGTACGGGGTTTGTGGGGTTTGTGGGGTCTGTATGGGATTTTATGGGATTTTATGGGGTTTGTGGGGTCTGTATGGGATTTTATGGGATTTTATGGGGTTTGTGGGGTCTGTATCGGATCTGTATGGGGTCTGTGGGGTTTGTATGGGATTTGTGGGGTCTGGATGGGATTTTATGGGATTTATGGGGTCCCTATGGGATTTATGGGGTTTGCGGGGTCTGTATGGGATTTTATGGGGTTTGGGGGTCTGTATGGGATTTGTGGGGTCTGTACGGGATCTGTATGGGATTTATGCGGTTTGTATGAGATTTTATGGGGTTTCTGGGGTCTGTACGGGGTTTGTGGGGTCTGTATGGGATTTTATGGGGTTTTGGGGTCTGTATGGGATTTTTATGGGGTCTGTGGGGGCTGTATGGGATTTTATGGGATTTTATGGGGTCTATGGGGTCTGTGGGGTCTGTATGGGATTTGTGGGGTCTGTGGGGACTGTATGGGATTTGCATCGGGTTTGTGAGGTCTGTATGGGATCTGTGGGGTCAGAGGTCAGAGGTCAGAGGTCAGCCGTGTCCCCGTTGCCCCCAGGAGGCGGTGAGGCGGAGCCAGGTGCCGCCCAGCCAATGGCTGCGCGCCATGGAGGCGCTGCTGGAGGCGGGGCCATTGCACGGTGAGAGCCAATGAGCAGCTGAGCCTGCGGTCATGTGACCCCCCATTCACCCCCATTGCCCCCATTGCCCCCAATGACCCCATTGTGCCTATTGACCCCGTTGACCCAATGACCCTATTGTCACTAATGGCCCCATTGACCCCATTGACCCCATTGTCCCCAATGGCCCCATTGACCCCAATGACCCCAAGACCCCACTGACCCCAATATGAACACGTGACCCCAACTTCCCCCCATTGACCCCACTGACCCCATTGACCCCATTGACCCCACAGACCCCAATGTCCCCACTGACCCCGCAGACCCCAATGTCCCCATTGACCCCACAGACCCCAATGTCCCCATTGACCCCACAGACCCCAATGTCCCCATTGACCCCATTGTCCCCATTGACCCCATTGTCCCTATTGACCCCATTGACCTCATTGTCCCCATTGACCCCACTGACCCCATTAACTCCATCGACCTCATTGACTCCATTGACCCCACAGACCCCATTGACCCCAATGTCCCCCCCTTGACCCCAATGACCCCATTGTCCCCAATGACCCCACAGACCCCATTAACCCCATTAACCCCACTGACCCCATTGACCCCCATGACCCCAATGTCCCCCCATTGCCCCAATGATCCCAATGTCCCCATTGACCCCAATATGAACTCATGACCCCATTGACCCCATTGACCCCATCGACCCCATTGACCCCATTGTCCCAATGACCCCACTGACCGCAATGACCCTACTGACCCCACAGACCCCATTGACCCCATTGACCCCAATAAACCCCATTGACCCCCATGACCCCATTGCCCCCATTGACCCCACTGACCCCATAACCCCCAAACCCCATTGACCCCATTACGAACAAATGACCCCATTGACCCCAATGACCCCAATGGCTCCATTGACCCCAATGACCCCAAGACCCCACTGACCCCAATATGAACACGACCCCAACTTCCCCCCATTGACCCCATTGACCCCATTGACCCCACTGACCCCATTGACCCCATTGACCCCATTGACCCCACTGACCCCATTGACCCCATTGACCCCATTGATGCCATTGACCCCATTGGCCCCACAGACCCCATAACCCCCAAACCCCATTGACCCCATTACGAGCTAATGACCCCATTGACCCCATTACCCCCATTGACCCCGATGTCCCCGCTGTCCCCACTGACCCCAAAACCCCTTTGACCCCATTGACCCCATTGACCCCATTGACCCCATTGACCCCATTGGCCCCATTGTCCCCAATGACCCCATTGACCCCATTGACCCCATTGACCCCATTGGCCCCATTGTCCCCAATGACCCCATTGACCCCATTGACCCCATTGGCCCCATTGACCCCATTGACCCCATTAATCCCATTAATCCCATTAATCCCATTAATGGCATTGACTTCATTAATCCCATTAATCCCAATAATCCCAGTAATCCCCGTAATCCCATTAATCTCATTAATCCCATTGCCCCTATTAATCCCAGTAATCCCAATTATCCCATTAATCCCATTGACCCCATTAATCGCCCCATTAATCCCATTAATCCCACTAATTTTGTTAATCCCATAATCCCACTGACCCCAGGAATCCCATTAATTTTATTAATCCCATTAATCCCGTTAATCCCATTAATCCCATTAATGCCATTAATCCCATTAATGCCAATAATCCCCCCATTAATCCCAATTATCCCCCATTAATCCCGTTAATTATCCCATTAACCCCCCTAATCCCAATAATCATCCATTAATCCCACGAATCCCATTAACTCCATTTTTCCCAATTATCCCAATTAGCCCAATAATCCCCCATTAATCCCAATAATCCTATTGACCCCATTAATCCCATTAATTCCTATTAATCCCAATAATCCCTTTATTAATCCCGTTAATCCCATTATCTTTCTTAATCCCAATAATCCCAATAATCCCATTAATCCCCCCATTAATCAAATTAATCCCAATTATCCCCCAATAATCCCATTAATCCCATTGTCCCCATTAATCCCATTAATCCCAATAATCCCCCATTAATCCCATTAATCCCATTAATCCCAATAATCCCCCATTAATCCCATTAATGCCGTTAATCCCATTAATCCCATTAATCCTATTAATCCCATTAATCCCCCCATTAATCCCATTAATCCCATTAATCCCATTAATCCCCCCATTAATCCCCCATTAATCCCATTAATCCCCCATTAATCCCATTAATCCCATTAATCCCATTAATCCCAATAACCCCCATTAATCCCCCATTAATCCCCCATTAATCCCCCATTAATCCCATTAATCCCATTAATCCCATTAACTTTATTAATCCCATTAATCCCATTAATCCCATTGTCCCCATTAATGCCATTAATTCCCCCCATTAATCCCATTAATCCCATTAATCCTATTAATCCCATTAATCCCAATAATCCCATTGCCCCCATTAATCCTATTAATCCCATTAAATCCCATTAATCCCATCAATCCCCCATTAATTTTATTAATTGCCCAGTAATCCCATTAATGCCCCCATTAATCCCATTAATCCTATTAATCCCAATATTCCCATTAATCCTAATTATCTCATTAATCCCATTAATCCCATTCATCGCAATAATCCCATTAATCCCATTAATTTTATTAATCCCATTCATCCCATTAATCCCAATAATCCCCCCATTAATCCCAATAATCCCCCCATTAATCCCATTAATCCCATTAATTCCCCCATTAGTCCTATTAATCCCAATAATCCCATTAATCCCATTAATCCCCCATTAATCCCATTAATCCCAATATTCCCATTAATCCCATTAAATCCCATTCATCCCATTCATCCCAATTATCCCCCATTAATTCCATTAATCCCACCATTAATCCTTCATTAATCCAATTAATCCCATTGTCCCCATTAATCCCATTAATCCCAATAATCCTCCATTAATCCCCCATTAATCCCATTAATCCCAATTATCCCCCATTAATCCCATTAATCCCATTAACTTCATTAATCCCATTAATCCCATTGTCCCCATTAACGCCATTAATCCCATTAATCCCATTAATCCCAATAATCCCCCCATTAATCCTGTTAATCCCATTAATCCCATTATCCCTATAATCCCATGCCCCCATTAATCCCTCATTAATCCCAATAATCCCTCATTAACCCCATTAATCCCATTAATCCCAATAATCCCATTAACCCCATTAATCTGATTAATCCCATTAATCCCCATTAATCCCCCTATTAATCCCAATTATCCCCATTAATCCCATTAATCCCATTAATCCCCATTAATCCCATTAATCTCCCATTAATCCCATTAATCCCACTAATCTAATTAATCCCAATAATCCCCATTAACCCCATTAACCCCATTAATCCCATTAATCCCAATAATCCCCCCATTAATCCCATTAACTTTATTAATCCCATTAATCCCAATAATCCCTCATTAATCTCAATAATCCCATTAATACCCCCATTAATCTTATTAATCCCATTAATCCCCAATTAATCCCAATCATCCCATTAATCCCATTAATCCTAATTATCTCATTATTCCCATTAATCTCATTAATCCCATTCATCCCATTAATCCCAATAATCCCCCATTAATCCCATTAATGTAATTAATCCCATTAATCCCAACAACCCCATTAACCCCAACGACCCAATTAATTAATCTAATTAATCCCATTAATCCCAATTATCCCATTAATCCCAACAACCCCATTAACCCCAACGACCCTATTAATTAATCCCATCAATCCCAATTATCCCATTAATCCCAATCATCCCAATCATCCCACGCCCCCGTTAACCCCATCGACCCAATTAATTAATCTAATTAATCCAATTAATCCCATTAATCCCATTAATCCCAATCATCCCAAGCCCCCATTAACCCCAACGACCCAATTAATTAACATCGAATTAATTAAGCCCTCAGCCGCCCTCGGACGCCATGGAAGCTCCGCCGTCGTCGTCTGCGGTAATTAACGGCCGGGTTAATTAGCATGAACGATGTGGGGGGCGGTAATTAATCATTAATTAGGGAGCCGCGGCCCTCGGCTGTAATTAGCAGCAATTAATAATGCTGAATGAAGGGCAATTAATGCTGGATGAAGGGGGAATTAATGAGTTTGGGGTAATTAGGGGGGTAATGAGCGGGGTAATTAGTGGGGTAATTAGTGGGGTAATTAACGAAGAGAGGGGCAATTAATGACGAATAGCCTGGCAGTCGGCGCGGATGTTAATGAGGGTAATTAACGCAGGTGTGGGTAATTAGTGGGTTAATTAATGGGGATGGAGGCAATTAGTGACTAATGATGGCGTGGAGGAGGGATTTGTGAGGCAATTAGCGGGTGATTAATGGGGACGGGGGTAATTAGTGGGCACGAATGCAAGTAATGTGTTAATTAATGGTTTAATTAATGGCGTGGGTGTAATTAAGGGTAATTAGGGTAATAAGTGGAGGGTAATTAACGAGGAGTTATCAGAAGGAGGTAGAAGCCATTAATTAGCGGGTAGAGGGGTAATTAAGGTGGGTAATTAATGGGTATGAGTGTGGCTGGGGTGTCAATTAACGGCTTAATTAATAGGGGCAGGGTAATTAAGGGTAATTAGTGTAATAAATCGGGAGTAATTAATTAGGATCGGGGTTATTAATGGAGATTGAAGCCGTTAATGGGGCAATTAATGGGGGTGGGGGTAATTAACGTGGAAAAGCAATTAAGTCATGGGGTTAATTAACGAGGGAGTTAATAGGCTGTGCTAATTAATGGGGACGGGGTAATTAATGCAGATGGGCGACGACTGATGTGGTTAATTAAGGGCTTAATAGGTTAGCTAATGAGCCGAGCTAATTAATGGGGGATTGGGGTAATTAACGTGGCTGGGCGACGAGTTAATTAAGGGTGGGGTTAATTAGCTAATGGCCTCAGCAGGTTAATTAAAGGGTGGATTAGTAGCTTAATTAGCGGGCTGTGCTAATTAACGGGGTAATTAATGATGGGGTAATAAATGCAGATGGGTGACGACTCGTTAGGGGTTAATTAAGGTTGGTTAATGGGCTGTGCTAATTAATGGGGGCAATTAATGCGCACGGGTGTAATTAATGTGGTAATTAATGCGTAATTAAGACGGGAGTTAATAGGCGAGCTAATGGGGTTAATTAAGGACTTAATAGGTTAATTAATGAGCTGAGCTAATTAATGGGGAATGAGGGGTAATTAACGTGGGCGGGATTAATTAAGGGGTGAACTGATAGCTTAATTAACGGGCTGTGCTAATTAACGGGGATAATTAATGTGAATGGGGGTAATTAATGAGGATGGGTAATGACTGATGGCGTTAATTAAGTGGAGAATGACTAACTTCATTAGTGAGCTGTGCTAATTAATGTGGGTAATTAATGAGGATGGCTAATGATTGATGGGGTTAATTAAGGGGAGGATTGCTAGCCTAATTAATGAGCTGTGCTAATTAATGGGGGCAATTAACGCGGGTGGGGGTAATTAATGAGGATGGCTAATGACTCATGGGGTTAATTAAGGAAAGAATTACTAGCCTAATTAGTGAGCTGTGCTAATTAACGGGGGCAATTAACACGGGTGGGGGTAATTAATGAGAACGGCTAATGACTCATGGGATTAATTAAGTGGAGAATTAATGACTTAATTAGTGAACTGTGCTAATTAACGGGGGCAATTAATGTGGATGGGGGTAATTAATGAGGATGGGTAATGACTGATGGCGTTCATTAAGGGGAGAATGACTAACTTAATTAGTGAGCTGAGCTAATTAATGGGGATAATTAACGCGGGTGGGGGTAATTAATGTGGACTGGTAATGACTCATGGTGTTAATTAAGTGGAGAATTAATGACTTAATTAGTGAGCTGTGCTAATTCACGGGGATAATTAATGTGGATGGGGGTAATTAATGAGGATGGGTAATGACTGATGGCGTTCATTAAGGGGAGAATTAATAGCTTAATTAGTGAGCTGTGCTAATTAATGTGGGTAATTAATGAGGACGGGTAATGACTTATGGCGTTAATTAAGGAAAGAATTACTAGCCCAATTAGTGAGCTGTGCTAATTAATGGGGGTAATTAACGCGGGTGGGAGTAATTAATGCGGACAGCTAATGACTGATGGTGTTAATTAAGTGGAGAATTAATGACTTAATTAGTGAACTGTGCTAATTAACGGGGGCAATTAATGTGGATGGGGGTAATTAATGAGGATGGGTAATGACTGATGGCGTTAATTAAGAGGAGAATTAATAGCTTAATTAGTGAACCGTGCTAATTAACGGGGGCAATTAACGTGGATGGGGGTAATTAATGAGGACGGGTAATGACTGACAGGGTTAATTAAGGAAAGAATTACTAGCCTAATGAGTGAGCTGCGCTAATTAACAGGGGCAATGAAGGCAGATGAGGGTAATTAACGCAGGCAGGTCGCTAATTAACAGCCGTTAACGAGCTGATGAAGGGGGGGGGGGGGGGAGGCATGGAGGGAGGAGCTGCAGGCTGCCTTAATGAAGCAGCTCATTAATGAGCTGATGAACGAGCAGATGAAGGAGCTGATGAGGCAGCTGATGAGGCAGCTAATTAACGCGCTAATTAACGCCGCAGGTTCGTTAAGCCCCCGGCGGCGCTGCTGGAGGCGCTGAACACAGCGGCCCTACAAGCGGCTGCAGCTCTGCCCCAAATCCCCGCCGCCCCATGGATCCTCGTAGCGCCGGGGGGGGGCAGGAAGGTGCTGGGGGTCCTATGGGGTCCTATGGGGTCTTATGGGGTTTTGGGGGGGCCTATGGGGTCTTATGGGGTCCTATGGGGTCTTATGGGGTCTCTATGGGGTGTTATGGGGTCCTATGGGCCTCTATGAGGTCCTATGGGGTCCTATGGGATCCTAGCGGTTTCTATGGGTCTGTATGGGTCTCTATGGGTCTCTATGGGGCACTATGGGTCTCTATGGGGTTTTGTGGGGTCTCTATGTGGTCCTATGGGGTCTTGTGGGGTCCTATGGGGTCTCTATGGGGTCTTATGGGGTCCTTTGGGTCTCTATGGGCTGTTGTGGGGTTTCTATGGGGTCTTAGGGGTCTCTATGGGTCTCTATGTGTCCCTATGGGTCCCTATGGGTCCCTATGGGTCTCTATGGGTCCCTATGGGTCTCTATGGGTCTCTATGGGTCCCTATGGGTCTCTATGGGTCTCTATGGGTCTCTATGGGTCTCTATGGGTCTCTATGGGTCCCTATGGGTCTCTATGGGGCCCTACAAGCGGCTGCAGCTCTGCCCCAAATCCCCGCCGCCCCATGGATCCTCGTAGCGCCGGGGGGGGGCAGGAAGGTGCTGGGGGTCCTATGGGGTCCTATGGGGTCCGATGGGGTCCTATGGGGTCCCTTATGGGGTCTTATGGGGTTTCTATGGGGTGTTATGCGGTCCTATGGGGTTTTGTGGGGTCTTATGGGGTGTTATGGGGTCCTATGGGGTCCTATGGGGTGTTACGGGGTCCTATTGGGTCCTATGGGGTCCTATGGGTCCCTATGTGGTTCTATGGGGCTCTATGGGTCTCTATGGGGTCTTATGGGGTCTTATGGGGTCTTATGGGGTCTCTATGGGGTTTCTACGGGGTGTTATGGGGTCCTATGGGGTGTTATGGGGTCCTATGGGCCTCTATGAGGTCCTATGGGGTCCTATGGGATCCTAGGGGTCTCAATGGGTCTCTATGGGCTTTTATGGGATCTTATGGGTTCTTATGGGTCTCTATGGGGTGTTATGGGGTCCTATGGGGTGTTATGGGGTCCTATAGGTCTCTATCGGGTCCTATGGGGTCCTATGGGGTCTTATGGGGTCTTATGGGGTCCTATGGGGTCCTATGGGGTCTTATGGGGTCTTATGGGGTCTTATGGGGGCTTATGGGGTCTTATGGGGTCTCTATGGGGTCTCTATGGGGTTTCTATGGGGTGTTATGGGGTCCTATGGGGTCCTATGGGATCCTAGGGGTCTCTATGGGGTCCTATGGGGTCCTATGGGATCCTAGGGGTCTCAATGGGTCTCTATGGGGTTTCTATGGGGTCTTATGGGGTCTCTATGGGGTCTTATGGGTCTCTATGGGGTCCTATGGGGTTTTGGGGGGTCCTATGGGTTGTTACGGGGTCCTATTGGGTCCTATGGGGTCCTATGGGTCCTTATGTGGCTCTATGTGGCTCTATGGGGCTCTATGGGGTCTTATGGGTCTCTATGGGGTCCTATGGGGTTTTGGGGGGTCCTATGGGGTGTTACGGGGTCCTATTGGGTCCTATGGGGTCCTATGGGTCCTTATGTGGCTCTATGTGGCTCTATGGGGCTCTATGGGGTCTTATGGGTCCCTATGGGGTGTTATGGGGTCCTATGGGGTCCTATGGGGTCTTAGGTGTCTCGATTGGGTCTCTATGGGTCTCTATGAGTCCCTATGGTTCTCTATGGGTCTCTATGGGGTCTTATGGGGTCCTATGGGGTCCTATGGGGTCCTATGGGGTCTTATGGGGTCTTATGGGGTCCTATGGGGTGTTACGGGGTCCTATTGGGTCCTATGGGGTCCTATGGGTCCCTATGTGGTTCTATGGGGCTCTATGGGTCTCTATGGGGTCTTATGGGTCCCTATGGGGTGTTATGGGGTCCTATGGGTCCCTATGGGGTCTTATGGGGTCTGTATAGGGTCCTATGGGTCTCTATGGGGTCTGTATGCGGTGTTATGGGGTCCTTTGGGGTCTTATGGGGTCTCAATGGGGTGTTATGGGGTCTCTATGGGTCTCTATGGGGTTGTAGGGGGTCTTAGGGGTCCCTATGGGGTCCCTATGGGGTCTTTATGGGATCTCTGTGGGTCTTTATGGGTCTCTATGGGGTCTTGTTGTGTCCTATGGGTCCCTATGGGTCTGTATGGGGTTTTATGGGGTCTCTATGGGTCTCTATGGAGTGTTATGGGGTTCCTATGGGGTCTCTATGGTGTCCTGTGGGTTTCTATGGGGTGTTATGGGGTCTCTATCGGGTTTTATAGGGTCTCTATGGGTCCCTTTGGGTCTCTGTGGGCCCTTATGGGGTTGTATGGGACTCTATGGGGTCCTATGGGTCTCTATGGGTCTCTATGGGGTCGTAGGGGGTCTTAGGGGTCTCTATGGGGTCTCTATGGGGTCCTATGGGTCTCTATGGGGTTTAATGGGGTCTCTATGGGTCTCTATGGGGTCCTTTGGGGTCCTTTGGGGTCCTATGGGTCTCTATGGGTTTCTATGGGTTCCTATGGGGTCTCAATGGGTCTCTATGGGTCTCTATGGGGTCTTGTTGTGTGCTATGGGTCCCTATTGGTCTCAATGCGGTGTTATGGGGTCTCTATGGGTCTCTATGGGGTCGTAGGGGTCTTGGGGTCTCTATGGGGTCTCTATGGGTCTCTGTGGGTCCCTATGGGTCTCTGTGGGTCCTTATGGGGTTGTATGAGTCTCTATGGGTCTCCATGGGTCTCTATGGATCTCTATGGGGTCTTGTGGGTCTCTATGGGGTGTTATGGGGTCTCTATGGGTTGCTATGGGGTTTTATGGGGTCTCTATTGGGTCTCTATGGATCTGTATGGGTCCCTATAGGGTCCCTATGGGGTCCCTATGGGGTCTTTATGGGATCTCTATGGGTCTCTATGGGGTCTTGTTGTGTCCTATGGGTCCCTATTGGTCTCTATGGGGTTTTATGGGGTCTCTATGGGTCTCTATGGAGTGTTATGGGGTTCCTATGGGGTCTCTATGGGGTCCTGTGGGTTTCTATGGGGTTTTATGGGGTCTCTATGGGGTCTCTATGGGTCTCTATGGGTCTCTATGGGGTTTTATGGGGTCTCTATGGGTCTCTATGCGTCTCTATGGGTTCTTATAGGGTCTCTATGGGTCTCTATGGGGTCCTATGGTGTCTTATGGGGTCCTTATGGGGTCTCTATGGGGTCCTATGGGGTGCTATGGGGTGTTATGGGGTTTCTATGGGGTCCTATGGGGCTTTATGGGATCTCTATGGGTCCCTATGGGTCCCTATGGGTCTCTATGGGTCTCTGTGTCTCTATGGGCCCCTATGGGTCTCTATGGGTCCCTATGGACTAATTAATCCCGGCTCTAATTAGCCTCTAATTGCAGACGAAAGATGCGATGGCGCTGGTGGCGCTGCTGGGGCGGAGCCTGGCTTTAGGGGCGGAGCTTCGCCTGTGTGGGAGGGACCGAACCGTAGCCCCGCCCCTTCCGCCCCTCGGACCAATGGGGCTCCTGGGGGCGGTGCGAGGCCTGCGGCAGCAAATGGAGGTGAGGGGGCGGGGCTTCGAGGGGGCGGGGCTTCGAGGGGGCGGGGTCAAAGGAGGAAGTGGGCTGGGTTAAGTAGAAGGGGGGCGGGGTTTCATGTATTGGGGGCGGGGCTTAAAGGGTGGGCGTGGTTTGAAGGGAGGGGGCGTGGCTTGAAGGGAGTGGGCGTGGCTTATCGGTTTAAACTTGGATACGGGGAAAGGGGCGGGGCTTAAAGGTGGGCGGGGCTAAGGGAAAAGGGGGCGGGGCTTAAATCATTGAAGCTGGGAGATGAGGAGGGGCGTGGCTTAATGAAAAGTGGGCGGGGCCTCGGGGTGGGGCGTGGCTTAAATGAAGTGGGCGGTGATACGGGGGGCAAGGGGGCGTGGCTTAAACGAAGGGGCGGGGCTACAGAGTGGAGGGGCGGGGCTTAACGGAAAGAACGGGATTACAGGACAGAGGGGGCGTGGCTTCACTAAAGGGGCGGGGCTACAGGGCTGGAGGGCGTGGCTAAACCGAAAGGGCGGGGCTACGGACGGGGGCGTGGCTTAAGCGAAGGGGCGGGGCTATAGGCCACGGGGGCGTGGTTTAACCGGAAGGGCGGGGCTTAGTGGCAGGAGGGGGCGTGGCTACACAGCGGAGGGGGCGTGGCTTAACTGAAGGGATGAGGCTTAAATGAAGGGGTGGGGCTACAAGACCGAGGGGGCGTGGCTTAAAGGAGGGGCGTGGCTATAGACCGGAGGGGGGCGTGGCTTAAGTGAAGGGGCGGGGCTACGGAGCAGAGGGGCGTGGCTTAAACGCAGAGCATTGGTATAAGGAGGAGGGGCGTGGCTTTAAGGGGTCAAGTGGGCGGGGCTAGGTGACAAGGGGGCGTGGCAATGAGTGAGGGGCGTGGCTAAATGAATTGGGCGGGGCTTAGGAGCGGAGGGGGCGGGGCTTAAGTGCCGGGCTGGGCTTGGATAAGGCTGGGCCTGGCTTGAATGCAGAAGTGGGCGGGGTTAAGGAGGAAGGGGCGGGGCTTGGGGACGGAAGTGGGCGGGGTTAAGGTGGAAAGGGGCGTGGCTCGCGTTTGGCCCCGCCCCCTCCCGTTGCAGGCGATGGAAGATGGCGGCGACGCGAGCGACGTCATCTGGGAGCTGGTGGAGAGCGGGAGGGAGGTGGGGGAGGGGTCACGTGACCTCGCTGATCACGTGATGAACACAGATGACCCCCCCCCCCCCCCCCCCCGGGTCATGTGGGTGGCCAAGATGGCGGCGCCCACTTGTCCCATCTGTGCCCCATTGATCCCAAAACCCCAATGACCCCATTGATCCCATTGACCCCATTGACCCCAAAACCCCATTGACCCCATTGATCCCATTGATCCCCATTGACCCCATTGACCCCATTGATCCCAATTGACCCCATTGATCCCCATTGATCCCCATTGACCCCATTGACCCCAGTGATCCCAGTGATCCCAAAACCCCATTGACACCATTGACCCCAAAACCCCAAAACCCCATTGACCCCATTGACCCCATTGACCCCAATGTCCCCATTGACCCCATTGACCCCATTGACCCCACTGACCCCAAAACCCCACTGACCCCACTGGCCCCAATTGACCCCAATTGACCCCAATGACCCCAATGATCCCATTGACCCCATTGATCCCATTAACCCTACTGACCCCATTGTCCCCAATGTCCACATTGACCCCAATGATCCCCGTTGACCCTATTGACCCCAAAACCGCATTGACCCCATTGATCCCCATTGACCCCATTGATCCCCATTGACCCCAAAACTCCACTGACCCCATTGATCCCATTGACCCCAAAACCCCATTGATCCCCATTGACCCCATTGTCCCCATTGACCCCATAACTCCATTGACCCCAATGATCCCATTGACCCCATTGATCCCCACTGATCCCATTGACCCCATGGATCCCCGTTGACCCCAAAACCCCATTGATCCCACTGACCCCACTGACCCCATTGACCCCATTGACCCCAGTTGACCCCAGTTGACCCCATTGACCCCAAAACCTCCTTGACCCCATTGATCTCCATTGATCCCACTAACCCCAAAACTCCACTGACCCCATTGACCCCATTGATCCCCATTGACCCCATTGACCCCATTGATCCCATTGCCCCATAGACCCCATTGTCCCCAATGTCCGCATTGACCCCAAAGTCCCCATTGACCCCATTGACCCCATTGACCACATTGACCCCATTGACCCCAAAACTCCCATTGACCCCATTGACCCTGAAGCCCCCACTGACCCCAAAGCCCCCATTGTCCCCATTGACCCCATTGACCCTGAAGCCCCCACTGACCCCAAAGCCCCCATTGTCCCCATTGACCCCATTGACCCTGAAGCCCCCACTGACCCCAAAGCCCCCATTGTCCCCATTGACCCCAATGACCCCATTGTCCCCATTGACCCCAATGTCCCCATTGACCCCAATGATCCCATTGACCCCATTGATCCCATTAACCCTACTGACCCCATTGTCCCCAATGTCCACATTGACCCCAATGATCCCCGTTGACCCTATTGACCCCAAAACCGCATTGACCCCATTGATCCCCATTGACCCCAAGACTCCACTGACCCCATTGACCCCATTGATCCCATTGGCCCCAAAGCCCCCATTGACCCCACTGACCCTATTGAGCCCCTTTCACCCCAGTGTTGCCATTGACCCCATTGACCTGATGTCCCCTATTGACCCCATTGACCCCATTGACCCCAATGTCCCCACTGACCCCGTTGACCCCATTGACCCTATTGACCCCAAAGCCCCCATTGTCCCCATAGACCCCAATGTCCCCAAAGCCTCCATTGCCCCCACTGACCTCAAAGCCCCCATTGACCCCATTGATCCCAAAGCTCCCATTGACCCCATTGACCTCATAGACCCCATTGATCCCAAAGTCCCCATTGCCCCCCATTGTCCCCACTGCCCCCACTGACCCCAAAGCCCCCATTGACCCCAATGACCCCATGGACCCCATTGTCCCCATTGACCCCAAAACTCCCATTGACCCCATTGACCCTGAAGCCCCCACTGACCCCAAAGCCCCCATTGTCCCCATTGACCCCACTGACCCCATTGACCCCAATGTCCCCATTGACCCCATTGATCCCCGTTGACCCCATTGATCCCATTGACCCCACTGACCCCAAAACCCCACTGACCCCACTGACCCCACTGGCCCCAATTGACCCCAATTGACCCCATTGACCCCAATGTCCCCATTGTCCCCAAGCCCCCACTGCCCCCACTGACCCCAAAGTCCCCATTGCCCCCATTTCCCCCATTTCCCCCATTTCCCCCATTTCCCCCATTGCCCCCATTGCCCCCATTTCCCCCATTGCCCCCATTGCCCCCATTGCCCCCATTTCCCCCATT
Source organism: Phasianus colchicus (assembly GCF_987193195.1). Classification (NCBI taxonomy): domain Eukaryota; kingdom Metazoa; phylum Chordata; class Aves; order Galliformes; family Phasianidae; genus Phasianus; species Phasianus colchicus. The sequence continues at coordinate 839,024 of NC_143474.1, read as the reverse complement.
GCCCCCATTGCCCCCATTGCCCCCATTTCCCCCATTTCCCCCATTGCCCCCATTGCCCCCATTGCCCCCATTGCCCCCAATGCCCCCATTGCCCCCATTGCCCCCATTGCCCCCAATGCCCCCATTGCCCCCATTGCCCCCATTGCCCCCATTTCCCCCATTGCCCCCATTGCCCCCATTGCCCCCATTTCCCCCATTGCCCCCATTGCCCCCATTGCCCCCATTTCCCCCATTTCCCCCATTGCCCCCATTGCCCCCATTGCCCCCATTGCCCCCAATGCCCCCATTGCCCCCATTGCCCCCATTGCCCCCAATGCCCCCATTGCCCCCATTGCCCCCATTTCCCCCATTGCCCCCATTGCCCCCATTGCCCCCATTGCCCCCATTGCCCCCAATGCCCCCATTTCCCCCATTCCCCCCATTGCCCCCAATGCCCCCATTGCCCCCATTGCCCCCAATGCCCCCACTGACCCCATTGACCCCAATGTCCCCAATGCCCCCATTGACTCCAAAGCTCCCATTGACCCCATTGACCCCATGGTCTTCAATTCACCCTATTGACCCCATTGTCCCCATTGCCCCCATTGCCCCTATTTCCCCCATTGCCCCCATTTCCCCCATTGACCCCACTGCCCCCCCCCCAGGTATCGGTGCTGCTGCTGCTCTGCCCCACACTTCCGCCCCCCAACATAATGGAGCCGCTCCGCTTCCTGCGCAGCCGTCGGACCCACAGCATCACCTTCGTTGTTGTCACCGCCCGACCCACAGCGTGAGCCCCACTGCGCCCCATAGCGCCCCATAGAGACCCATAGAGCCTCATACAGCCCCATAGCGCCCCATAGAGACCCATAGAGCCCCATAAAGACCCATAAGGACCAATAGGGACCCCATAGAGCCCCACAAAACCCCACAGAGCCCCATAGAGGCCCCATAGAGACCCATAGAGCCCCATAGACCCCATAGAGACTCCATAGAGCCCCATAGAAACCCCATAGAGACCCATAGAGACCCATAGAGAATCATAGAAACCCCACAGAGCCCCATAGAGACCCCATAGAGCCCCATAGAACCCCATAAAACCCCATAGAGCCCCACAGATCCCCACAGAGCCCCATACAGCCCCATAGTGACCCCATAGAGACCCCACAGAGCCCCACAGAGCCCCACAGAGCCCCATAGAAACCCCTTAGAGCCCCATAGAGCCCCATAGAGCCCCATAGGGACCCCATAGAGACCCATAGATCCCCACAGAGCCCCATAGAAACCCCATAGAGACCCATGGGAACCCCACAGATACCCACAGAGACCCCATAGAGACGCATAGAGTACCACAGAAACCCCATAGTTACCCCATAGAGCCCCATAGAGACCCCATAGAGACCCCATAGAGACCCATAAGGACCAATAGGGACCCCTAGAGCCCCATAGAGACCCCATAGAAACCCCATAGAGACCCATAGACCCCATAGAGCCCCATAGAGCCCCCATAGAAACCCATATCTCCCCATAGTGCCCCATAGATCCTCATAGAGCCCCATAGAAACCCCACGGATCCCCATAGAGACCCCATAGAGACGCATAGTGACCCTATAGAGACTCCATAGAGCCCCATAGAGAACCATAGAAACCCCATAGAGCCCCACAGAGCCCCATAGAGACCCCATAAAGACCCATAGGACCCCATAGAGCCCCATAGAAACCCCATAGTTACCCCATAGAGCCCCATAGAGACCCCATAGAACCCCATAGAGACCCATAGAGACCCCATAGATCCCCATAGAGACCCCATAGAGACCCATAAGGACCAATAGGGACCCCTAGAGCCCCATAGTCCTCATAGAGCCCCATACAGACCCCATAGAGCCCTATAGAGACCCATAAGGACCCACAGAGACCCATAGGGACCCATAGGGACCCATAGAAATTCCATAGTGACCCCATAGTGCCCCATAGAGACCCATAGAACCCCATAGAAAGCCCATAGAGACCCATGGAGACCCCATAGAAACCCATATCTCCCCATAGTGCCCCATAGATCCTCATAGAGCCCCATAGAAACCCCACGGATCCCCATAGAGACCCCATAAAGCCCCATAGTGACCCCATAGAGCCCCATAGAAACCCCATAGACCCCACAGAGCCCCATAGAGCCCCATAAAGACCCATAAGGACCAATAGGGACCCCATAGAGCCCCACAAAACCCCACAGAGCCCCATAGAGGCCCCATAGAGACCCATAGACCCCATAGAGTCTCCATAGAGCCCCATAGAAACCCCATAGAGACCCCATAGAGACCCACGGGAACCCCATAGAGACCCATAGAGAACCATAGACAACCATAGAAACCCCACAGAGCCCCACAGAGCCCCATAGAGACCTCATAGAGACCCATAGCTCCCCATAGTGCCCCATAGATCCCCATAGATCCCCATAGAGCCCCATAGAGACCCCATAAAGACCCATAGGACCCCATAGAGCCCCATAGAAACCCACAGAGCCCCATAGAGACCCCAAAGAGACCCATAGGGACCCCTAGAGCCCCATAGATCCCCATAGAGCCCCATAGAGCCCCATAGAGACCCATAGAGTCCCATAGAGACCCATAGGGACCCATAGGGACCCATAGATCCCCATAGAGCCCCTCAGATCCCATAGATCCCCATAGAGCCCCATAGAGCCCATAGAGACCCATAGCGCCCCATAGAGCCCCATAAAGCCCCATAGAGACCCATAGAGACCCATAGCGCCCCATAGAGCCCCATAGAGCCCCATAGAGCCCCATAGAGACGTATACACCCCCATAGAGCCCCATAGAGTCTCATAGAAACCCTTAGCGCCCCATAGAGCCCCATAGAGACCCACAGAACCCCATAGGGACCCATAGAGCCCCATGGAGACCCCATAGAGCCCCATAGTGCCCCATACAGACCCATAGCACCCCATAGAGACCCATAGAGACCTCCTAGCGCCCCATGGAAGCCTGCAGAGACCCATAGATCCCATAACACCCCATAACACACCACAGTGCCCCATAGAACCCCATAGAGACCCCATAGAGCCCCACAGACCCCTATAGTGCCCCACAGACCCCCTAGAGACCCTATAGAGCCCCATAAAAACCCCATAGACCCCCACAGACCCCATAGAGTCCCTATAGAGCGAGATAGAAACCCCATAGAGCCCCACAGACCCCTATAGTGCCCCACAGACCCCATAAAGAGCCTATAGAGCCCCATAGAAACCCCATAGAGACCCACAGACCCCTATTGTGCCCCACAGACCCCATAGAGCCCCACAGAACCCATAGAGACCCACAGAACCCATAGAGCCCCATTGAGACCCCATAAAGCCCCACAGACCCCATAGAACCTCACAGACCCCCTAATGCCCTACAGACACCATAGAGACCCTATAGAGCCCCATAGAGATCCCTATAGTGCCCCACAGACCCCATAGAGACCCCATAAAGCCCCATAGAGCCCCACAGACCCCATAGAGACCCCATAGAGCCCCATAGAGACCCTATAAAGCCCCACAGACCCCATAGAGCCCACAAACCCCATAGAACCTCACAGACCCCCTAATGCCCTACAGACACCATAGAGACCCTATAGAGCCCCATAGAGATCCCTGTAGTGCCCCACAGACCCCACAGAGACCCACAGATCCCCATGGAGCCCCACAGACCCCATAGAGCCTCATAGACCCTGTAATGACCCATAGAGCCCCATAGAGACCCCATAGAGCCCCAGAAACCCCATAGAACCTCACAGACCCCATAGAACCTCACAGACCCCCTAATGCCCTACAGACCCCATAGAGACCCTATAGAGCCCCATAGAGACCTCATAGAGCCTCACAGACCCCATAGAGACCCCCAGACCCCATAGAGACCCCATAGAGCCCCACAGACCCCTATTGTGCCCCACAGACCCCATACAGACCCCATAGAGCCCCATAGAGACCCCATAGATCCCCACAGGCCCCATAGACACCCACAGACCCCTATAGTGCCCCACAGACCCCATAAAGACCCCATAGAGCCCCACAGAGCCCAAAGAGACCCCATAGAGCCCCATAGAGACCCCATAAAGCCCCACAGACCCCATAGAGCCCACAAACCCCATAGAACCTCACGGACCCCCTAATGCCCTACAGACCCCATAGAGACCCTATAGAGCCCCATAGAGACCTCATAGAGCCTCACAGACCCCATAGAGACCCCCAGACCCCATAGAGACCCCATAGAGCCCCACAGACCCCTATTGTGCCCCCACAGACCCCATAGAGCCCTACAAACCCCATAGAACCTCACAGACCCCCTAATGCCCTACAGACACCATAGAGACCCTATAGAGCCCCATAGAGATCCCTATAGTGCCCCACAGACCCCATAGAGACCCCATAAAGCCCCATAGAGCCCCATAGAGACCCCATAGAGACCCCATAGAGCCCCATAGAGACCCTATAAAGCCCCACAGACCCCATAGAGCCCACAAACCCCATAGAACCTCACAGACCCCCTAATGCCCTACAGACCCCAGAGAGACCCTATAGAGCCCCATAGAGATCCCTATAGTGCCCCACAGATCCCATAGAGACCCACAGACCCCATAGAGACCCCATAAAGCCCAATAGCGCCCCACAGACCCCACAGAGATCCCACAGACCCCATAGAGACCCCGTAGAGCCCCATAGAGACCCCATAAAGCCCCACAAACCCCATAGAACCTCACAGACCCCCTAATGCCCTACAGACCCCATAGAGACCCACAGACCCCATAGAGACCCCATAGAGACCCATAGGGACCCCATAGAGCCCCACAGACCCCTATAGTGCCCCACAGACCCCCTAATGCTCCACAGACCCCATAGAGACCCCATAGAGCCCCATAGAGACCCCATAGAACCTCATAGACCCCCTAATGCCCTACAGACCCCATAGAGACCCCGTAGAGACCCATAGGGACCCCATAGAGCCCCACAGACCCCATAGAGCCCCTATAGAGCCCCATAGAGACCTCATAGAATCTCACAGACCCCCTAATGCCCTACAGACCCCATAGAGACCCTATAGAGCCCCATAGAGATCCCTATAGTGCCCCACAGATCCCATAGAGACCACAGACCCCACAGAGACCCCATATAGCCCCATAGAGCCCCACAGACCCCATAGAGACCCCATAGAGTCCCATAGAGACCCCATAAAGCCCCACAAACCCCCTAGAACCTCACAGACCCCCCTAATGCCCTACAGACCCCATAGAGACCCACAGACCCTATAGAGACCCCGTAGAGCCCCATAGAGACCCCATAGAGCCCCACAGACCCCTATAGTGCCCCACAGACCCTATAGAGCCCCACAGACCCCTAATGCTCCACAGACCCCATAGAGACCCCATAGAGCCCCATAGAGACCCTATAAAGCCCCACAGACCCCCTAATGCCCTACAGACCCCATAGAGATCCCATAAAGCCCAATAGCGCCCCACAGACCCCACAGAGACCCCATAGAGCCCCATAGAGACCCCATAGAGCCCCACAGATCCCATAGAGACCTGCAGACCCTATAGGACCCCATAGAGCCCCACAAACCCCATAGAGAGCCCACAGAGCCCCATAGAGACCCCATAGAGCCCCATAGAACCCCACTGACCCCATAGAGACCTGCAGACCCCATAGGACCCCATAGAGCCCCACAAACCCCATAGAGACCCCATAGAGCCCCATAGAGACCCCATAAAGCCCCACAGATCCCATAGAGACCTGCAGACCCATAGGACCCCATAGAGACCCCACAGACCCCATAGAGACCCCATAGAGCCCCACGGACCCCATAGAGACCCCACAGACCCCATATAACCCCATATAACCCCATAGATCCCGCCCACACCCCTAAGCCCCGCCCCCCGTCGTTAAGCCACGCCCCCTCCCGTTTCCCAGCGTGCCCTGGGAGCCGCGCAGCGACAGCTTCCTATTGGCCGGCTTCAACGAATCAGTGCTCAGGTGGGCGGGGCTTTAAAAACAAACCCAAAGGGGGAGGGGGAGGCGTGGCTAATACCGGAAGTGGGCGTGGCTTGTGGTGAAGACCACACCCACTTCCGGTTTTGACCCCGCCCACAATCAGGTTCGTGGCCGAAGGGGACGCGGCAGCCATGTTGGCTCAGGTGGAGGCTGGCCCCGCTCACTACGGCTTGGCCCCGCCCACCGCCCCGCCCCCAACCCGGGAAACGGGGTTGGCTCCGCCCCCTCCGCTGCCTGTGATTGGGTGAGGAGCTGGGAGGAATGGGATCAATGGGATCAATGGGGTTATGGGGTCTGTGGGGTCAGGGGGGACAATGGGGTCATTGGGGTCATTGGGGTCAATGGGGTCATTTGGGGTCAATGGGGATTTTGGGGTCAATGGGGGTCGTTGGGGTCAGTGGGGTCAATGGGGTCAATGGGATCAATGGGGTCATTTGGGGTTATGGGGTCAATTTGGGGCATTGGGGTCAGTGGGGTTAATGGGGTCAATGGGATCAATGGGGTCAGTGGGGTCAGTGGGGACATTTGGGGTCAATGGGGTCAATGGGGGGCATTGGGGTTATGGGGTCTGTGGGGTCAGGGGGGGACAATGGGGTCATTGGGAGCAATGGGGTCAACGGGATCAATGGGGTCATTTGGGGTTATGGGGTCAATTTGGGGCATTGGGGTCAGTGGGGTTAATGGGGTCAATGGGATCAATGGGGTCAGTGGGGACATTTGGGGTCAATGGGGATTTTGGGGTCAATGGGGGTCGTTGGGGTCAGTGGGGTCAATGGGGTCAATGGGGTCAGTGGGGACATTTGGGGTCAATGGGGATTTTGGGGTCAATGGGGGTCAATGGGGTCATTGGGGGCAGTGGGGTCAATGGGGTCAGTGGGGTCAGTGGGGACATTTGGGGTCAATGGGGTCAATGGGGGTCATTGGGGTCAGTGGGGTCAATGGGGTCAGTGGGGTCAGTGGGGACATTTGGGGTCAATGGGGTCAATGGGGGGCATTGGGGTCAGTGGGGCCAGTGGGGACATTTGGGGGCAATGGGGTCAATGGGATCAATGGGGTCATTTGGGGTTATGGGGTCAATTTGGGGCATTGGGGTCAGTGGGGTTAATGGGGTTATTGGGATCAATGGGGGGCATTGGGGTCATTGGGGTCAGTGGGGGCAATGGGGATTTTGGGGTCAATGGGGGCAGTGGGGTCATTGTGGGTTATGGGGTCAATGGGGTCAATGGGTTCATTGGGGTCAGTGGGGACATTTGGGCTCAATGGGGTCGTTGGAGTTCAATGGGGTCATTGGGATCAATGGGGTCATTTGGGGTTATGGGGTCAATTTGGGGCATTGGGGTCAGTGGGGTTAATGGGGTCAGTGGGGTCAATGGGAGGCATTGGGGTCATTGGTGTCATTGGGGTCAAATGGGTCATTTGGGGTTATGGGGTCAATGGGGATTTTGGGGTCAATGGGGGTCGTTGGGGTCAGTGGGGTTAATGGGGTCAATGGGATCAATGGGGGGCATTGGGGTCAGTGGGGACATTTGGGGTCAATGGGGATCTATGGGGTCAATGGGGTCAATGGGGGGCATTGGGGTCAGTGGGGTCAGTGGGGACATTTGGGGTCAATGGTGTGAATGGGGTCATTGGGGTCAATGGGGTCATTGGGGACATTTGGGCTCAATGGGGTCAGGGAGTTCAATGGGGTCAATGGGATCAATGGGGTCATTTGGGGTTATGGGGTCAATTTGGGGCATTGGGGTCAGTGGGGTGAATGGGGTCAGTGGGGTCAATGGGGTCAATGGGGGCAGTGGGGGTTATGGGGTCAATGGGGTCATTGGGGTCAATGGGGTCATTGGGGTCATTTGGGGTTATGGGGTCAATGGGGTCATTGGGGTCAATGGGGGTTGTTGGGGTCAGTGGGGTCAATGGGGTCAATGCGATCAATGGGGTCAATGCGGGTCAGTGGGGACATTTGGGGTCAATGGGGATTTTGGGGTCAGTGGGGTTAATGGGGTCAATGGGATCAATGGGGACATTGGGGTCATTAGGGGCAGTGGCGACATTTGGGGTCACTGGGGATATTTGGGGTCAATGGGGTCAGTGGGAACATTGGGGTCAGTGGGGACTTTGGGGTCAATGGGGTCATTGGGGTCATTGGGATCAATGGGGGCAGTGGGGACAATGGGGTCATGGGTGACATTTGAGGTCATTGGAGTCAGTGGGGACAATGGGGTGATTGGGATCAATGGGGTCACTGGGGACATTTGGGGTCATGGGGGTCAGTGGGGTCAATGGGGACATTGGGGGTTATGGGGTCAATGGGGGTATTGGGGTCAGTGGGATCTGATGCGCTCTAACGGGCTCTAATGGGATCTGATAGGATCTGATGGGATCTAACGAGTTCTAATGAGCTCTAATGAGCTCTAATGGGCTCTAATGGGATCTGATGGACTCTAATGAGCTCTAATGGGATCTGATGGGATCTGATGGGCTCTAACGAGCTCTAACGAGCTGTAATGGGATCTGGTAGGCTCTAATGATCTCTAAGGGGATCTGATGCGCTCTAACGAGCTCTAATGGGCTCTAATGGGATCTGGTGGGCTCTAATGAGCTCTGATGGGCTCTAATGGGATCTGATGCACTCTAATGAGTTCTATACAAGCTCTAATGGGATCTGATGGGATCTGATGCACTCTAATGAGCTCTAATGAGCTCTAATGGGATCTGATGGGCTCTAATGGGATCTGGTGGGCTCTAATGAGCTCTAATGGGCTCTAATGGGATCTGGTGGGCTCTAATGAGCTCTAATGGGCTCTAATGGGATCTGATGGGCTCTAACGAGCTCTAGTAGGATCTGATGCACTCTAATGAGCTCTAACGGGCTCTAATGGGATCTGATGGGCTCTAATGAGCTCTAATGGGATCTGATGGGATCTGGTGGGCTCTAACGAGCTCTAATAGGCTCTAATGGGCTCTAATGGGATCTGATGGGCTCTAACGAGCTCCAATGGGCTCTAATAGGATCTGATGGTCTCTAACGAGCTCTAATGGACTCTAATGGGATCTGATGCACTCTAACGAGCTCCAATGAGCTCTAATGGCATCTGATGCACTCTAATGAGCTCTAATGGGCTTTGATGGGCTCTAATGAGCTCTGATGGGCTCTAATGGGATCTGATGGGCTCTAATGAGCTCTAATGTTATCTGATGGGATCTGGTGGGCTCTAACGAGCTCCAATGGGCTCTAATGGGATCTGATGGGATCTGATGCACTCTAATGAGCTCTAATGGGCTCTAATGGGATCTGATGGGCTCTAATGGGCTCTAATGGGATCTGGTGGGCTCTAATGAGCTCTAATGGGATCTGATGGGATCTGGTGGGCTCTAATGAGCTCTAATGGGATCTGATGCGCTCTAATGAGCTCTAATGGGCTCTAATGGGATCTGATGGGCTCTAATGAGCTCTAATGGGCTCTAATGGGATCTGATGGGCTCTAATGGGATCTGATGGGCTCTAACGAGCTGTAATGGGATCTGATGGGCTCTAATGGGATCTGATGGGCTCTAATGGGCTCTAATGAGCTCTAATGGGATCTGGTGGGATCTGATGGGCTCTAACGGGCTCTAATGGGATCTGGTGGGCTCTAATGAGCTCTAATGGGATCTGATGGGATCTGGTGGGCTCTAATGAGCTCTAATGGGCTCTAAGGGGATCTGATGGGCTCTAACGAGCTCTAATGGGCTCTAATGGGATCTGATGCGCTCTAACGAGCTCTAACGAGCTCTAATGGGATCTGATGGGATCTGATGGGCTCTAATGGGATCTGATGGGATCTGATGCACTCTAACGAGCTCTAATGGGCTCTGATGGGCTCTACCGAGCTCTAACGGGCTCTAATTGCCTGCGATGGCCTCTAATTGCCTCTAATTGCCTGTGCCGCGCAGGCGCTGGCGCACCGTCCGCCTCTTCCTGTCGTCCACGTTCGCCGACATGGCGGCCGAGCGCGACGCCCTGGTGAGGGCGGCGCTGCCGAGGCTGCGGGCGATGGCTGCCCCACACGGCGTGGGGCTGAGCGAGGTGGATCTGCGTTGGGGGGTGGAGGATCCCGACCCACGGAGGTCAGCCGGGGACAGCAGGGGGTGACCTTTGACCTCTGGGACCCCCTTCTTTGATCCCATGACCCTAATGATGTCACCCGACCCCAAAGACCCCAATGACCCCAAAGACCTCAATGGCAGCACCCAAAGACCCCAACGATCCCAGTGATCCCATAGACCCCCATTGACCCCAATGACCCCATGACCCCAATGACGTCACCCAACCCCAGTGGTCCCCATTGACCCCAAAGACCCCAGTGACCCTATTGACCCTATGACCCCATTAACCCCCGTGACCCCAAGGACATTAATCAACCCCATTGACCCCAATGACCCCATTGAACCCAATGGCTGCACCCAACCCCAAGGATCCCCACTGACCCCATGACCCCAATGACCCCAATGACATTAATCAACCCCAAAGACCCCAGTGACCCCAATGACCCCAATGACGTCACCCAACCCCAAAGACCCCAATGACCCCAAAGACCCCAATGGCAGCACCCAAAGACCCCAACGATCCCAGTGACCCCATAGACCCCCATTGACCCCAATGACCCCATGACCCCAATGACGTCACCCAACCCCAGTGGTCCCCATTGACCCCAAAGACCCCAGTGACCCTATTGACCCTATGACCCCATTAACCCCCGTGACCCCAAGGACATTAATCAACCCCATTGACCCCAATGACCCCATTGAACCCAATGGCTGCACCCAACCCCAAGGATCCCCACTGACCCCATGACCCCAATGACCCCAATGACATTAATCAACCCCAAAGACCCCAGTGACCCCAATGACCCCAATGACGTCACCCAACCCCAAAGACCCCAATGACCCCAAAGACCCCAATGGCAGCACCCAAAGACCCCAACGATCCCAGTGACCCCATAGACCCCCATTGACCCCAATGACCCCATGACACCAATGATGTCACCCGACCCCAATGATCCCCAAAGACCCCATAACCCCAGTGCCTTCACCCAACCCCAAAGACCCCAATGACCCCATTGACATCACTCAGCCCTATTGACCCCCATTGACCCTGTGACCCCAATGACATCACCTGACCCCAATGATCCCCATTGACCCCATGACCTCAATGACCCCAATGACCCCAATGACTTTAATCAACCCCATAGACCCCCATTGACCCCAATGACCCCATGACCCCAATGACGTCACCCAACCCCAATGATCCCCATTGACCCCAAAGACCCCAGAGACCCTATTGACCCCATGACCCCATTAACCCCCGTGACCCCAAGGACATTAATCAACCCCATTGACCCCAATGACCCCAATGGCTGCACCCAACCCCAAAGACCCCACTGACCCCATAGACCCCAAAGACCCCAATGACCCCATGACCCCAATGACTTCACCCAACCCCAAGGACCCCAATGACCCCAAAGACCCCAATGATCCCCGTGACCCCATAGACCCCCATTGACCCCAATAACCCCATGACCCCGATGACCCCAATGACATTAATCGACCCCATAGACCCCATTGACCCCAATGACGTCACCCAACCCCAAGGATCCCCATTGACCCCATAACCCCAATGACCCCAATGACCCCAATGACTTTAATCAACCCCATAGACCCCCATTGACCCCAATGACCCCATGACCCCAATGACGTCACCCGACCCCAATGATCCCCATTGACCCCAAAGACCCCAGTGACCCCATTGACCCCATGACCCCATTAACCCCCGTGACCCCAAGGACATTAATCAACCCCATTGACCCCAATGACCCCAATGGCTGCACCCAACCCCAAAGACCCCACTGACCCCATAGACCCCCATTGACCCCAATGACCCCATGACCCCAATGACTTCACCCAACCCCAACGACCCCAATGACCCCAAAGACCCCAATGATCCCCGTGACCCCATAGACCCCCATTGACCCCAATGACCCCATGACCCCGATGACCCCAATGACATTAATCGAACCCATAGACCCCATTGACCCCAATGACGTCACCCAACCCCAAGGATCCCCATTGACCCCATAACCCCAATGACCCCAATGACCCCAATGACTTTAATCAACCCCATAGACCCCCATTGACCCTAATGACCCCATGACCTCAGTGACGTCACCCAACCCCAAAGACCCCAATGACCCCAAAGACCCCAGAGACCCTATTGACCCCATGACCCCATTAACCCCTGTGACCCCAAGGACATTAACCAACCCCATAGACCCCCATTGACCCCTGACCCCAATGACGTCACCCAACCCCAGTGACCCCATTGACCCCAAGGACGTCACCCGACCCCAATGATCCCCATTGACCCCAAAGACCCCCAATGACTGCATTGACCCCATGACCTCATCGACCCCAATGACCCCAATGACATTAATCAACCCCATAGACCCCATTGACCCCAATGACCCCAATGACGTCACCCAACCCCAAAGACCCCAATGACCCCATTGACTTCACTCAACCCTATTGACCCCCATTGACCCCGTGACCCCAATGATGTCACCCGACCCCAAAGACCCCAATGACCCCAATGATCCCAATGACATCACCCAACCCCAATGATCCCAGTGACCCCATAGACCCCCATTGACCCCATTGACCCCATGACCCCAATGATGTCACCCAACCCCAAAGACCCCAATGACCCCATTGACATCACTCAACCCTATTGACCCCCATTGACCCCGTGACCCCAATGATGTCACCCGACCCCATAGACCCCAATGACCCCAAAGACCCCAATGGCAGCACCCAATGACCCCAATGACCCCAAAGACCCCAATGACTTTAATCAACCCCATAGACCCCCATTGACCCCAATGACCCCATGACCCCAATGACGTCACCCAACCCCAATGATCCCCATTGACCCCAAAGACCCCAGAGACCCTATTGACCCCATGACCCCATTAACCCCCGTGACCCCAAGGACATTAATCAACCCCATTGACCCCAATGACCCCAATGGCTGCACCCAACCCCAAAGACCCCACTGACCCCATAGACCCCAAAGACCCCAATGACCCCATGACCCCAATGACTTCACCCAACCCCAAGGACCCCAATGACCCCAAAGACCCCAATGATCCCCGTGACCCCATAGACCCCCATTGACCCCAATAACCCCATGACCCCGATGACCCCAATGACATTAATTGACCCCATAGACCCCATTGACCCCAATGACGTCACCCAACCCCAAGGATCCCCATTGACCCCATAACCCCAATGACCCCAATGACCCCAATGACTTTAATCAACCCCATAGACCCCCAATGACCCCAATGACCCCATGACCCCAATGATGTCACCCAACCCCAATGATCCCCATTGACCCCAATGACCCCCAATGACTCCTTTGACCCCATGACCCCAATGACCCCCTGTGACCCCATAGACTCCCAATGACCCCATAACCCCCACTGACCCCAATGACCCCATTGACCCCATTTCCCCTATTCACCCCATAACCCCCACTGACCCCATTGACCCCATAACGCCACAAACCCCACAGACCAACCCCACAGACCCCACAGCCCCCATTTCCCCCATAGCCCCATTTCCCCCACAACCCCCCGCTGACCCCACAAACCCCACAAACCCCACAAACCCCACAGACCCCACAAAAAACCCCACAAAAACCCCCAATGACCCCATTGCCCCCAATGACCCCATAACCCCCAATAATCCCATAATCCCCATTGACCCCATTGACCCCATTGACCCCATTTCCCCTGTTCACCCCATAACCCCCACTGACCCCATTGATCCCATTGCCCCCAATGACCCCATAAACCCCATTGACCCCATGATCCCATTGCCCCCATGACCCCATTTCCCCTATTCACCCCATAACCCCCAATGACCCCATTGACCCCAATGACCCCAATGACATTAATCGACCCCATTTACCCCATTGATCCCAATGACCCCAATGACCCCTCCCAACCCCACTGACCCCAATGACTCCATCGACCCCAATGACCCCCGTGACCCCAATGACCCCAAAGACCCCACAGCCCCATGACCCCACAACTTCAGTGACCCCAATGACCCCATAACCCCTGACCCCATAACCCCTGACCCCATAACCCCTGACCCGTGATCCCGTGACCCTTGACCCCATAGCCCCCCCAATCCCATAACCACTCCCCCTATGACCCTTGACCTCGCGATCCCACAGCCCTTGAACCCCGTGACCCCTGACCCCGTGACCTCCTGACCTCTGACCCCACGACCTCTACCCCCGGTGACCCCCATGACCCCCAATGACCCCACAACCCCAATGACCTCAATGATCCTGTAACCTCCATGACGCCTTCGCCCCTGACCCCGTGACCTCTGACCCCGTGACCTTTGACCCCCAGGCAGGTGGAGCTGTGCCTGGAGGAGGTGACACGCAGTGACATCATCGTGGGGGTCCTGGGGGAGCGCTATGGGGCGCGGGCACCAAACCCCCCCCCACAGGTGACCCCATTGACCCCATTGAACCCATTTGACCCCAATGACCCCATGTGACCCCATGTGACCCCATTGTCCTTATTTTCTCCCATTGTCCCCACTGACCCCAATGGCCCCACTGTCCTTATTGACCCCATTATCCCCATTGATCCCACTGACCCCATTGGCCCCATTGACCCCATTTGACCCCATTGATCCCACTGACCTCAGTGTCCCCATAGACCCCAAATGTCCCCCATTGACCCCGTTGCCCCCATAGACCCCATTGACCCCACTGTCCCCTATGACCCCATAGACCCCACTGACCCCATTGACCCCATTGTCCCTATTGACCCCATTGACCCCATTTGACCCCATTGTCCCCATTGCCCCCATTGACCCCATTGCCCCCATTGTCCCCATTGACCCCACTGCCCTCATTGTCCCCATTGACCCCATTGACCCTAAATCTCCCCACTGACCCCATTGACCCCATTGTCCCCATTGATCCCACTGACTCCATTGACTCCAGTGACCCCATTGACCCCAATGACCCCATTGATCCCATTGACCCTAAATGTCCCCACTGGCCCCATTGTCCCCATTGATCTGAATTACCCCAATGTCCCCATTGACCCCATTGACCCTATTGATCCCAATGACCCCATTGTCCCCCCTGATCACATTGTCCCCACTGACCCCATTGTCCCCACTGGCCCCACTGACCCCATTGACCCTAAATGTCCCCATTTACCCCACTGACCCCACTGACCCCATTGTCCCCATTTACCCCATTGACCCCAATGACCCCATTGACCCCACTGACCCCATTGACCCTGCTGACCCCACTGACCCTAAATGTCTCCACTGACCCCATTGCCCCCATTGCCCCCGCTGACCCCACTGACCCCATTGCCCTCATTGCCCCTATTGCCCCCATTGCCCCTACTGACCCCATTGACCCCATTGCTCCCAATGCCCCCAATTTCCCCTATGCCCCCATTGCCCCCATTCACCCCATTGCCCCCACTGCCCCCACTGACCCCATTGACCCTGCTGACCCCATTGCCCCCACTGACCCCATTGACCCCATTCACCCCATTGCCCCCACTGACCCCAGTGACCCCATTGCTCCCATTCACCCCATTGTCCCCATTGCCCCCACTGACCCTGCTGACCCCACTGACCCCGCTGACCCCATTGCCCCCAATGCCCCCATTGACCCCACTGCCCCTAATTCCCCCTATGCCCCCATTGACCCCGCTGACCCCGCTGACCCCACTGACCCCATCGACCCCATCGACCCTATTGACGCCATTGCCCCCATTGACCCCACTGACCCCACTGACCCCATTGCCCCCATTGACCCCATTCACCCCATTGTCCCCACTGACCCCATTGACCCCATTGCCCCCACTGACCCCGCTGAGCCCATTGCCCCCAATGCCCCCATTGCCCCCATTGACCCCGCTGACCCCACTGACCCCGCTGACCCCATTGCCCCCATTCACCCCATTGTCCCCATTGACCCCATTGTCTTCAATTCACCCTATTGCCCCCATTGCCCCCATTGCCCCCATTGACCCCGCTGCCCTCATTGACCCCATTGCCCCCACTGACCCCACTGACCCCATTGTCCCCATTGACCCTATTGACCCCACTGACCCCATTGCCCCCATTCACCCCACTGACCCCGCTGACCCCATTAACCCCACAGACCCCACTGACCCCATTGCCCCCATTGACCCCATTGCCCCCATTGCCCCCGCTGACCCCCCTGACCCCACTGACCCCATTGACCCCATTGTCCCCACTGTCCCCATTGACCCCACTGACCCCACTGACCCCATTGCCCCCATTGCCCGCATTGCCCCCATTGACCCCACTGCCCCTAATTCCCCCATTGTCCCCATTGACCCCGCTGACCCCACTGACCCCATTGACCCCATTGTCCCCATTCACCCCATTGCCCCCACTGACCCCACTGACCCCGCTGACCCCGCTGACCCCATTGACCCCGCTGACCCCGCTGACCCCGCTGACCCCGCAGGGTTTCCCCCCCGGCCGCTCAGTGACAGAACTGGAGCTGCGCATTTTCCTGCAGCGCTGGAGCTCCGCCCCCGGCCCCGCCCCCGCCCTCATTTACATACGAGACCCCGCCTTCCTCAAGTAAGGGCGACGGGAGGGGGGCGTGGCCTGGGTGAAGGGGGCGTGGCCAAAAAAGCACGGACCCAATGGGGGGGCGTGGCCTATTTGTAGGCGTGGCCTAAATGTAGAGGGGGCGGGGCTTTGGAGGGGCGTGGCCTATGTGTGGGTGCATCGTCCAATCAGCAGGCGGCGTGGTGTTAAATGGGGGCGTGGCCTGATTGCGGAGGGGGCGGGGCTTAGAAGTAGGGGGCGTGGCCTCAAAATGGAGGGGCAGCAATGGGGTGAATGGGGGCTGTGGGGCCGATGGGGATTTGGGGGTTTGTGGGGGAATTTGGGGTCAGTGGGGGACATTGGGGTCAAGGGGGGCTGTGGGGTCAATGGGGTCATTGGGGTCAATGGGGGCTGTGGGGTCGTTGGGGGCATTGGGGTCAATGGAGACTTTGGGGTCAGTGGGGGACATTGGGGTCAATGGGGGCTTTGGGGTCAATAAGGGACTGTGGGGTCAATGGGAGCTGTGGGGTCACTGGGGGACCTTGGGGTCAATGTGGGACATTGGGGTCAATAAGGGACAATGGGGTCAATGGGAGCTGTGGGGTCACTGGGGGACCTTGGGGTCAATGTGGGACATTGGGGTCAATAAGGGACAATGGGGTCAATGGGGGCTGTGGGGTCAATGGGGTCAATGGGGACATTGGGGTCAATGGGGGCTTTGGGGTCAACGGGGGTCATTTGGGTCAGTGGGGACACGGGTCAGTGGGACATTGGGGTCAAGGGGGACTTTGGGGTCAATGGGGGCTGTGGGGTCAATGGGGACATTGGGGTCAATGGGGACATTGGGGTCATTGGGGGCATTGGGGTCAAGGGGGGCTGTGGGGTCAATGGAGAGTTTGGGGTTTGTGGGGGACATTGGGGTCAGTGGGGACTTTGGGGTCAGTAAGGGACAATGGGGTCAGTGGGGGCTGTGGGGTCAGTGGGGACATTGGGGTCAGTGGGGACATTGGGGTCTGTGGGGACAATGGGGTCAATAAGGGACAATGGGGTCAATGGGGGCTGTGGGGTCAATGGGGGACATTGGGGTCAATGGGGTTTTGGGGTCAATGAGGACATTGGGGCCAATAAGGGACAATGGGGTCAACGGGGGTCATTGGGGTCATTGGGGACATTGGGGTCAATGGGGACTTTGGGGTCAATAAGGGACATTGGGGTCAATGGGGGCTGTGGGGTCAATGAGGGACATTGGGGTCATTGGGGTTTTGGGGTCAATGGGGACATTGGGGTCAGTGGGGACATTGGGGTCAATGGGGACATTGGGGTCAACGGGGGCTGTGGGGTCAATGGGGACAATGGGGTCTATGGGGGACATTGGGGTCAATGGGGGCTTTGGGGTCAGTGGGGACATTGGGGTCAACGGGGGACAATGGGGTCAATGGGGACAATGGGGTCAATGGGGACATTGGGGTCCCTGGGGACTTTGGGGTCACTGGGGACATTGGGGTCAATGGGGTCAATGGGGGACACTGGCGTGTAAGGGGTCGAGCCGGGGGGCGTGGCCTTGTGGAAGAGTGGGCGGAGCCTCGAAGATCGGGGGCGTGGCCAATGTGGGGGCGTGGCCTCCGAGGGACGTGGCTTCATATTACACGAGGGGCGTGGCCAAAAGGGCTGAGGGCGTGGCCTTAGTGGGCGTGGCCTGTAGGAAAGGGGGCGTGGCTTTGGTGCTACTGGGGGCGTGGTCTCAAGGCTTTGGGGGCGGGGCTTAAGGAAACGGTGCGGCCTCGATGGGGGCGGGGCTTGAAGCAGAAGGGGGCGTGGCCTGGTGGAAAGGGGGCGTGGCTACGGTGCATATGGGGGCGTGGCCTCAATTGGGGCGTGGTCTGAAGGCGTTGTGGGCGGGGCTTCAGCGAATGGAGGCGTGGATTTAAGGATGAGGGGGCGTGGCCTGGAGGTGGGCGTGTCCCAAATCAGCCAATGGGGTGGCAGGGCGGTGCCGGAAGAGCTGCGCGGGATTTATGGGGCGGAGTCGGAAGAGGCGGCGGCCAAAATGGCGGCGCTGAAGGAGGAGCTGAGGGGGAACCCGGCCGTCGGGGCCCTGAGGAGGTGACACAGCTGTGGGGTCGGGGGGGTTTTATAGGGTCAGGGTGGGCCTATGGGGTCAGGGTTGGTCTATGGGGTCAGGGTGGGCCTATGGGATCACGGTGGTCCTATAGGGTCAGTTATGGTCTATGGGGTCAGAATTGCCCTATGGGGTCGGGATGATCCTATGGGGTCAGGGTTGTCCTATGGGGTCAGGGTTGTCCTATGGGGTCAGGGTGGTCCTATGGGGTCAGGGTGGTTCTATGGGGTCAGGATGGTCCTATGGGGTCAGGGTGGTCCTATGGGGTCAGAATTGCCCTATGGGGTCGGGGGGGTTTTATAGGGTCAGGGTGGTTCTATGGGGTCAGGGTGGTTTTATAGGGTCAGGGTGGTTCTATGGGGTCTGGATGGATCTATGGGGTCAGCGTGGTTTTATGGGGTCAGGGTGGTTCTATGGGTTCAGGGTGGTTTTATAGGGTCAGGGTGGTTCTATGGGGTCGGGGTGGTTCTATGGGGTCACAATGGTTCTATGGGGTCAGGGTGGTTCTATGGGGTCAGGGTGGTCCTATGGGGTCAGAATTGCCCTATGGGGTCAGGGTGGTTTTATAGGGTCAGGGTGGTTCTATGGGGTCAGGGTTGTCTTATGGGGTTACCAGTGGGCTATGGGGTCAGGATTGTCCTATGGGGTCAGGGTGGTTTTATAGGGTCAGGGTGGTTCTATGGGGTCACCAATGGCCTATGGGGTCAGGATTGTCCTATGGGGTCAGGGTGGGCCTATGGGGTCAGGATGGTTCTATGGGGTCAGGGTGGTTCTATGGGGTCAGGATTGTCCTATGGGGTCGGGATGATCCTATGGGGTCAGGGTGGTTTTATAGGGTCAGGGTGGTTCTATGGGGTCAGGGTGGGCCTATGGGATCAGGGTGGTCCTATAGGGTCAGTTATGGTCTATGGGGTCAGAATTGCCCTATGGGGTCACAAATGTCCTATGGGGTCAGGGTGGGCCTATGGGGTCAGAATTGCCCTATGGGGTCAGGATGGTTCTATAGGGTCAGGGTGGTCCTATGGGGTCAGGATTGTCTATGGGGTCAGCTAGGGTCTATGGGGTTAGAATTGCTCTATGGGGTCACAAATGTCCTATGGGATCAGGGTTGTCTTATGGGGTCAGTATTGTCCTTTGGGGTCGGGATGATCCTATGGGGTCAGTGTTGGTCTATGGGGTCAGAATTGCTCTATGGGGTCACAAATGTCCTATGGGGTCAGGATTGCCCTATGGGGTCGGGATGGTCCTATGCGGTCATGGTTGGTCTATGGGGTCAGGATGGTTCTATGGGGTCAGGGTTGTTCTATGGGGTCAGGATTGCCCTATGGGGTCAGCTATGTTTTTATGGGGCCAGGATGGTCTCATGAGGTCAGGATTGCCCTATGGGGTCAGGGTGGTTCTATGGGGTCAGGATGATCCTATGGGGTCAGGGTGGTTTTATAGGCTCAGGGTGGTCCTATGGGGTCAGGATGATCTATGGGGTCAGTTATGGTGTATGGGGTCAGGATGGCCCTATGGGGTCGGGATGATCCTATGGGGTCGGGGTTGGTCTATGGGGTCAGGGTGGTGTTATAGGGTCAGGGTGGTCCTATGGGGTCGGGATGGTTTTATAGGGTCAGGATGATCCTATGGGGTCAGGATTGCCCTATGGGGTCACAAATGTCCTATGGGATCAGGGTTGTCTTATGGGGTCGGGATGATCCTATGGGGTTAGTGTTGGTCTATGGGGTCAGGGTGGTTCTATAGGGTCAGGATGGTTCTATAAGGTCAGGATGGTCCTATGGGGTCAGGATGGTTCTATGGGGTCAAGATTGCCTTATGGGGTCAGCTATGGCCTATGGGGTCAGGATTGCCCTATGGGGTCACAAATGTCCTATGGGGTCAGGGTGGTTCTATGGGGTCAGGGTTGTCTTATGGGGTCACAAATGGCCTATGGGGTCAGGATTGTCCTATGGGGTTGGGATGATCCTATGGGGTCAGGGTTGTTCTATGGGGTCAGGATGACCCTATGGGTTCAGGGTGGTTTTATAGGGTCAGGGTGGTTCTATGGGGTCAGGGTGGTTTTATGGGGTCAGGGTGGTTCTATAGGGTCAGGATTGTCCTATGGGGTCGGGATGATCCTATGGGGTCAGGGTTGGTCTATGGGGTCGGGATGGTTCTATGGGGTCAGCTATGGTCTATGGGGTCAGGATGGCCCTATGGGGTCAGGACCCCATTGCCCCCATTGTCCCCATTGTCCCCATTGCCCCCTTGACCCCACTGATCCCCATTGACCCCATTGACCTCACTGACCCCATTACCCCCCCATTACCCCCCATTGACCCCAATGCCCCCATTGCCCCCATTTTCCCCACTGACCCCACTGAACCCATTGACCTCATTAACCCCCCTGACCCCAATCCCCCTTTGACCCCATTGATCCCATATCCCCCAATGCCCCCATTTCCCCCATTGCCCCCATTGCCCCCATTGTCCCTACTGACCCCATTGACCCCATTCACCCCAAAGCCCCCATTGACCCCATTGACCCCAATTCCCCCAATCCGCCATTGCCCCCATTGCCCCCATTTCCCCAATGCCCCCCATTCCCCCCAATGACCCCAATGACCCCATTTTCCCCATTGACCCCAATCCCCCATTGCCCCCATTGCTCCCACTGACCCCAGTGACCCCATTGCCCCCATTGACCCCAAGTCCCCCAATCCCCCATTGACCCCAAAGCCCCCATTTCCCCCATTGCCCCCCCTGACCCCCCTGACCCCGCTGCCCCCGCTGACCCCACAGCTATAGGTGCGGTTGGGGGCCGGACGGCCCCACAGTTCTGGAGGATTTCGTGGCTCAGGTGGTGGCCGACGTTTGGGACGTCCTGCAGCGGCACTTCCTGCATGTGGGTCACCCCATAGACCCCACTGACCCCACTGATGGCCCCATTGACCCCACAGACCCCACTGATGGCCCCATAGACCCCACTGACCCCACTGATGGCCCCATTCACCCCATTGACCCCATTGATGGCCCCATTGACCCCATTGACCCCATTGACCCCCATCAGCCCTATAAACCCCAATGTTCCCAGTATCCCCCAGTATCCCCCAGTGTCCCCATAGACCCCAATGCCCCCCATTGACCCCATTGACCCCACAGCCCCCATTCACCCCATTCACCCCAATGTCCCCAATGTCCCCATTGACCCCATTGACCCCATTAACCCCCATGCCCCCCATTATCCTTATTGACCCCACTGCCCCCATTGACCCCAATGTCCCCATTGACCCCATTGACCCCAATGTCCCCATTGACCCCATTGCCCCCATTGTCCCCGATGTCCCCACAGCCCCCATTGACCCCATTGACCCCTATGCCCCCATTGTCCCTATTGACCCCATTCACCCCAATGCCCCCCACTGACCCCACTGACCCCATTGTCCCCATTGTCCCCATTGACCCCATTGTCCCCATTGACCCCACAGCCCCCATTGACCCCATTGTCCCCATTCACCCCAACGCCCCCCATTGTCCCCATTGACCCGAATGTCCCCATTGACCCCAATGTCCCCATTGTCCCCGATGTTCCCACAGACCCCACAGCCCCCATTGACCCCATTGACCCCATTGACCCCATTGACCCCATTGACCCCAAAGCCCCCATTGACCCCATTGACCCCATTGACCCCATTGTCTCCACTGACCCCAATGCCCCCCATTGTCTCCATTGACCCCAATGTCCCCACAGCCCCCATTGACCCCATTCATCGCATTGACCCCATTGTCCCCATTGACCCCAATGCCCCCCATTGACCCCATTCACCCCAATGTCCCCACAACCCCCATTGACCCCAACGCCCCGCATTGTCCCCATTGTCCCCATTGACCCCATTGACCCCACTGACCCCAATGCCCCCCATTGTCCCCATTGACCCCACAGCCCCCATTGACCCCATTGTCCCCATTCACCCCAACGCCCCCCATTGACCCCATTGACCCCAAAGCCCCCATTGACCCCAATGTCCCCATTGTCCCCAATTGTCCCCCTTTATCCCATTGACCCCATTGTCCCCATTGACCCCATTCACCCCATTGTCCCCATTGATCCCAATGTCCCCATTGACCCCATCGACCGCATTCACCCCAACGCCCCCCATTGACCCCATTGTCCCCATTGTCCCCGATGTCCCCACAGCCCCCACTGACCCCATTGTCCCCATTGTCCCCATTGTCCCCATTGACCCCGATGTCCCCACATCCCCCCTCTCTCCCCCTCCCCCCCTTACCAAAACCCCCTCAGTCCTCCAATCCGCCCTCCGTCCACCAGGGGGCGCCGCCATCCGTTCAGGATTCCTTTCTGGCAGCCCAGCTGGCCCTGGGTCCAGTTGCCAGATCCCGTTTGTTGGTAGCCACGGCCTCGGCCATCCGGAGGGGGGAAGGCAACCGACTGCTGCTGACGGGGGAACCGGGAGTGGGGAGGACTGTCTTCATGGTGGGAGGGGGCAAAGGGCCATATATGGGCATGGGGGAGGGGCTTAAAGGGGGGGAACAAGTCCATATATGGGCATGGGGGAGGGGCTAAAAGGGGACGGGGTCCATATATGGGCATGGGGGAGGGGCTAAAAGGGGACGGGGTCCATATATGGGCATGGGGGAGGGGCTTAAAGGGCTCTTGGCCATATATGGGCATGAGGGAGGGGCTTAAAGGGGGAACAAGTCCATATATGGGCATGGGGGAGGGGCTTAAAGGGCTTTTTGGCCATATATGGGCATGGGGGAGGGGCTTAAAGGGGGAACAAGTCCATATATGGGCATGGGGGAGGGGCTTAAAGAGGCTTTTTGGCCATATATGGGCATGGGGGAGGGTCCTTAAAGGGGACTGGGACCTTATATGGGTATTGGGGAGGGGCTTAAAGGGGCTTTTGTCCATATATGGGCATGGGGAAGGGGCATAATGGGGCTTTTGTCCATATATGGGCATGGGGGAGGGGCCTTAAAGGGGAATGTGTCCATATATGGGCATGGGGGAGGGGCTTAATGGGGATGTAGTCCATATATGGGCATGGGGGAGGGTCCTTAAAGGGGACTGGGTCCTTATATGGGTATTGGGGAGGGGCTTAAAGGGGCTTTTGTCCATATATGGGCATGGGGGAGGGGCTTAAAGGGGCTTTTGGCCATATATGGACGTGGGGGAGGGACTTAATGGGGGACCAAGTCCATATATGGGCATGAGGGAGGGGCTAAAAGGGGCTTTTTTCCATATATAGGCATGGGGGAGGGGCCTTTAAGGGGCTTTTGTCCATATATGGGCATGCGGGTGGGGCTTAAAGGGTTTTTTGGCCATATATGGGTGTGGGGGAGGGCCTTAAAGGGGGCTTTTGGCCATATATGGGCATGGGGAGGGGCTAAAAGGTGCTTTTGGCCATATATGGGCATAGGGGAGGGGCATAATGGGGCTTTTGTCCATATATGGGCATGGGGGAGGGGCCTTAAAGGGGCCTGGGTCCATATATGTCTATGGGGGAGGGGCTAAAGAGGCTTTTGTCCATATATGGTCTTGGGGGGGGCCTTAAAGGGGGACTGGGTCCATATATGGGCATGGGGGAGGGGATTAAAGGGGACTAAGGGCCATATATGGGCATGGGGGTGGGGCCTAAAAGGGGACTGTGTCCATATATGGGCATGGGGGGGCTTAAAGCAGCTTTTGTCCATATATGGGCATGGGGGAGGGGTTTGAAGTGGCTTTTGCCCATATATGGGCGTTGGGGAGGGGCGTAATGGGGACCAAGTCCATATATGGGCATGGGGGAGGGGCTAGAAGGAGATTATGTCCATATATGCGCGTGGGGGAAGAGTCTTAAAGAGGACTGGGTCCATATATGGGATTGGGGGAGGGGCTTAAAGGGGCTTTTGTCCATATATGGGCATGGGGGAGGGGCTTAAAGGGGGGTGTTATCCATATATGGGCATGGGGGAGGGGCTAAAAGGAGACTCGGTCCATATATGGGCAAGGGGAGGGGCTTATGACCATATATGGTCACATGGGGCGGGGCTTGAAAGCAGCCCATGTCCATATATGGGCATGGGGGAGGAGACAAAAAGTTCCATTCGCTCATATGTACCCCTTAACCCCGCCCACAGGCCGCCCTGATTGGTGCCCTGCAGCAAGCCCCGCCCCTTTCCGCCTCCAAGCCCCTCCCCCAGTGCTTGGTAGCCTATCACTTCGCATCCGCCCGCCCCGACCAATCAGACGCCAGAGTGGCCCTGGCTCAACTCTGCACCCGATTGGAGGAACTGTTGGGGAAGGCAAACCCCGCCCCCTCGGAAGGATCCACCTATCAGTGAGCTCCACCCCCCCCCTTTTCTTTTTTAAGCCCCGCCCACAACCAGCTTGGCTCCGCCCACTCACGCGCCTCGCGTCACGTGACCAGGGAGCTGAGGCCACGCCTCCTGGCTCTGTTGGCCACGCCCCCTCCGAAGGGGCGGCGCCTGGCGCTGTTGATTGACGACGCCCACTTCCTGCACGTGGGCGGGACCGTGCGATCCGATTGGCTGCCGACCGCCGTCCATCCGGTGAGAGGGGGCGGGGCTTAAAGGAGGGGGGGGAGGGGCTGATTTTGGGGGGGTTTTGGGGTTTTTTGGGGGATTTTTGGGGTTTTTGGGGATATTTTGGGGGGATTTTGGGGGATTTTGGGGGATTTTATGGGGTTTTGGGGGGATTTTGGGGGATTTTGGGGGGTTTTTGGGGAGATTTTCGGGGAATTTTGGGAATTTTGGGGGATTTTAAGGGGTTTTTGGGGAATTTTTGGGGTTTTTTGGGGGGTTTTGCGGTTTTTTGGGGGGTTTTAAGCGGTTTTTGGGGAGATTGTGGGGGAATTTTGGGAATTTTGGGGGATTTTGGGGGGATTTGAGGAATTTTGGGAGATTTTAATGGGTTTTTGGGGGAATTTTGGGGGGATTTTGAGAATTTTGGGAATTTTGGGGGATTTTATGGGGTTTTGGGGGGAATTTTTGGGGTTTTTTGGGGGGTTTTTGGGGTATTTTGGGGGGAATTTGGGGGTTTTGGGGGAGATTTTGGGGGGATTTTGGGAATTTTGGGGAATTTTATGGGGTTTGGGGGGGATTTGGGGGGATTTTGGGGTTTCTTTGGATTTTATGGGGATTTTAAGGGGTTTTGGGGGGAATTTTTGGGGTTTTTTGGGGGGTTTTGCGGTTTTTTGGGGGTTTTTAAGGGGTTTTTGGGGAGATTTTTTTGGGATTTTGGGAATTTTGGGGGATTTTATGGGGTTTTGGGGGAACTTTAGGGGATTTTGGGGGGATTTAAGGGGTTTTTTGGGGGGGAATTTTGGGAATTTTGGGAATTTTGGAGGATTTTATGGGGTTTGGGGGGGATTTGGGGGAATTTTGGGGAATTTGGGGGGTTTTAAGGGTTTTTTTGGGAGATTTTGGGGGAATTTTGGGATTTACGGGAATTTTGGGGGATTTTATGGGGTTTTCGGGGGATTTTGGGGGGTTTTAAGGGGTTTTTGGGGAGATTTTGGGGGGATTTTGGGAATTTTGGGGGATTTTATGGGGTTTTTGGGGATTTGGGGGGGCTTTGAGGAATTTTGGGGGGTTTTAAGGGGTTTTTGGGGGAATTTTTGGGGTCTTTTGGGGGGAATTTGGGGTATTTTGGGGGGTTTTAAGGGGTTTTGGGGGAGATTTGGGGGGGGGGTGGGAATTTGGGGGGATTTTAAGGGGTTTTGGGGGGAATTTTTGGGGTTTTGGGGGGGATTTTGGGGGGATTTGGGGAATTTTGGGAATTTTGGGGGGATTTTATGAGGTTTTGGGGGGGCTTTGGGGGATTTGGGGGGGAATTTTTGGGGGGATTTTTGGGGATATTTGAGCATTTAGGGGAAGTTTTGGTGGATTTGGGGAGATTTGGGGGTTTCTTCGGGTTTTTTGGGGGAATTTTTCGGGACTTTGGGGGATTTTGTGGGTTTTT
Organism: Phasianus colchicus; assembly: GCF_987193195.1. NCBI lineage: Eukaryota > Metazoa > Chordata > Aves > Galliformes > Phasianidae > Phasianus > Phasianus colchicus. The sequence continues at coordinate 812,240 of NC_143474.1, read as the reverse complement.
AAGGGGTTTGGGGGGAATTTGTGGAGATTTTGGAGATCTTGGGGCAATTTTAGGGGATATTGGGGGGTTTTAAGGGTTTTGAGGGGGATTTTGGGGAATTTTGGGGGATTTTTAAGCATTTAGGGGAAATTCTGCGTGATTTGGGGAGATTTGGGGGATTTTGTGGGGATTTTTCTGGACTTTGGGGGATTTTGTGGGGTTTTAAGGGGTTTGGGGGGGGAATTGGGGGGATTTTGGGAGATTTTGGGGAATTTGGGTGGATTTTGGAGGTTTTGGGGGCAATTTTAGGGGATATTGGGGGGTTTAAAAGGATTTTGAGGGGGATTTGGGGGAATTTTGGGGGATTTTTAAGCATTTAGGGGAAATTCTGCGGGATTTGGGGAGATATGCGGGATTTTGTGGGGATTTTTCGGGACTTTGGGGGATTTTGTAGGGTTTTAAGGGGTTTTGGGGGGGAATTGGGGGGATTTGGGGGGTTTTGGGGGCAATTTTAGGGGATATTGGGGGGTTTTAAAGGGTTTTGAGGGGGATTTTGGGGAATTTTGGGGGATTTTTAAGCATTTAAGGGAAATTCTGCGGGATTTGGGGGGTTTGGGGGACAATTTTAGGGGATTTTGGGCGGTTTTAAGGGGATTTGGGGGGGATTTGGGGAATTTTCTGGGTGTTTTTGGGGACATTTGAGCATTTAGTGGAAATTCTGTGGGATTTGGGGGGATTTTAGGGGATTTTTGTGGATTTCTGAGGATTTGTGGTGATAATTCGGGACACGGGTGGATTTGGGGGCGATTTTGGGGCGTTTTTAGGGTGAATTTGGCTCCAATTTCCCCCAATTAAACACCGCAAATATCAGCTTCGGTGCCGCCGCGATGAACCGCGGCTCCCGATTGGCTGCCGCTAAGCCCGCCCCCTTTTTACCTTACAGCGCGTCTCATTGGTCCTCAGCGCCCCCGCCGACACAAGCCCCACCCACTTCCCGGAAGTGGGCGGGGCTTGGACGCCCCTCCCCCTCCGCCCACTTCCTCCCCCAGAGCGCGCCGATCTCCTGGGGGCGGAGCTTCGGCGTTGGGGGCGGAGCTTGGAGCGGCGCTACGTGAGTGGCTGAGGCCCTTCGGCCGATTTGCATAAGCCACGCCCCCCCCACCCCCGCCCGCCCGCTGCCATCTTGGGGGGCGGGGCTTGAGGAGCGTGACGGGCGTTTCTCCCGACCAATAGGTGAGCGCCGTGCTGGGGAAGGGCGGGGCCAAGCTGCCGCTGTATCAGCGCCTCCTATTGGCTGAGCTCAGAGCCTTCGCCCGCTATGAGGATGTAAGGATGTGACCCACGTGGGGAGCCCGGAAAAACCCCATAGCGACCCCATAGCGACCCCATAAAACCCCATAGAGACCCACAGAGACCTATAGGGACCCATAGAACCCATAGAGACCCATAGACCCCATAGGGACCCATACAGACCCTCAGAAACCCCATAGAGCCCCATAGAAACCATTGGGACCCATAGAGACCCACAGGGACCCATAGAGACCCCATAGAAACTTTTGGAACCCATAAAACCCCATAGAGACCCATAGAGACCCATAGGGACCCATAGAGACCCACAGGAACCCCATAGAGCCCCATAGAAACCATTGGGACCCACAGAAACCATTGGGACCCATAGGGACCCCATAGGGACCCATAGAGACCCATAGGGACCCATAGAAACCATTGGGACCCACAGAAACCATAGGGACCCATAGGGACCCCATAGGGACCCATAGAGACCCATAGGGACCCATAGAAACCATTGGGACCCACAGAAACCATTGGGACTCATAGGGACCCCATAGAAATCCCACAGAGACCCATAGAGACCCCATAGAGCCCCATAGAAACCATTGGGACCCATAGAGATTCATAGAGACCCATGGAGACTCATAGAGACCCATAGGAACCCCATAGAAATCCCATAGACACCCATAGAGACCCCATAGAAACTTCTGGGACCCATAGAGACCCCATAGAGCCGCATAGAGACCCATAGGGACCCATAGAGACCCCATAGAGACCCCATAGAGACCCCATAGAAATCATTGGAACCTATAGGGAACCATAGGGACCCATAGAGACTCATAGGGACCCACAGAAACCCCATAGAGCCCCATAGAGACCATTGGGACCCATAGAGACCCCATAGAGCCCCATAGAGACCATTGGGACCCATAGGGACCCCATAGAGACACATAGAGACCCCATAGAAACTTTTGGTACCCATAAAACCCCATAGAGACCCATAGAGACCCATAGGGACCCATAGAGACCCCATGGAAACTTTTGGAACCCATAAAACCCCATAGAGACCCATAGAGACCCATACGGACCCATAGAGACCCACAGGAACCCCATAGAGCCCCATAGAAACCATTGGGACCCACAGAAACCATTGGGACCCATAGAGACCCCATAGGGACCCATAGAGACCCATAGGGACCCATAGAAACCATAGGGACCCATAGAAACCATTGGGACCCATAGAGACCCATAGAGACCCATAGGAACCCCATAGAAATCCCATAGACACCCATAGAGACCCCATAGAAACCTCTGGGACCCATAGAGACCCCATAGAAATCATTGGAACCTATAGGGAACCATAGGGACCCATAGAGACCCATAGGGACCCACAGGGACCCATAGAGACCCCATAGAAACTTTTGGGACCCATAAAACCCCATAGAGACCCATAGAGACCCATAGGGACCCACAGAAACCCCATAGAGCCCCATAGAGACCCCATAGAAAACATTGGGACGCATAGGAACCCCATAGAGCCCCATTGATCCCCATAGAGCCCCATAGAGACCCATAGGGACCCATAGAGCCCCATAGAGACCATTGGGACCCATAGGGACCCATAGAGCCCATAGGGACCCATAGGGACCCATAGAGACCCTCAGAAACCCCGTAAAGTCCCATAGAGACCCATAAAGACCCCATAGAGAACCATAGAGACCCATAGAGCCCATAGGGACCCATAGAGACCCATAGAGACCCTCAGAAACCCCATAAAGTCCCATAGAGACCCATAAAGACCCCATAGAGAACCATAGGGATCCCATAGAGACCCCATAGAAACCTTTGGGACCCATAGAGCCCCATAGAGACCCATAGAGACCATTGGGACCCATAGGGACCCCATAGAGACCCCATAAAAACTTTTGGGACCCATAGAGCATCATAGGGACCCCATAGAGCCCCGCAGGAACCCCATAGAGCCCCAAAGAACCCATAGAGACCCATAGAGCCCCATAGAGCCCCATAGAATCCTTAGAGACCCATAAGGACCCATAGGGACCCACAGAGACCCATAGAGACCCATAGACCCCATAGGGATCAATAGAGACCCTCAGAAACCCCATAGAGCCCCTCAGAGACCCCATAGAAACCACTGGGACCCATACGGACCCCATAGAGACCCATAGCGACACATAGACCCCATAGTAAACCCATAGAGCCCCATAGAGACCCACAGAAACCCCATAGTGCCCTGTAGAGACCATTAGGACCCATAGAGACCCATAGAGACCCGTAAGACCCCATAGGACCCAATAGGACCCCATAGAGACCCCATAGGGACCCATAGAGACCCCTAAGACCCCATAGGGACCCATAACACCCCATAGAGACCCACAGAGACCCATAGAGACCCCATAGAGACACATTGAGACCCCATAGAGAGCCATAGAGACCCATAGGGACCCATAGAGACCCCTAAGACCCCATAGAGACCCCATAGGGCCCCATAGAGCCCCATAGGGACCCATAGAGACCCCTAAGACCCCATAGAGACCCCATAGGGCCCCATAGAGACCCATAGGGACCCATAGAGACCCATAGAGAAACCTAGAGACCCATAGGGGACCCCATAGAGCCCCATAGACCCCATAGAAACCATTGGGACCCATAGGGACCCCATAGAGACCCATATGGACCCATAGAGACCCACAGAGACCCATAGAGACCTCAGAGGGACCCACAGAAACCCCATAGAGCCCTGTAGAGACCATTGGGACCCATAGAGACCCATAGAGACCCATAGACCCCATAGGGACCCATAGAGCCCCACAGAAACCCCGTAAAGTCCCATAGAGACCCATAAAGACCCATAGAGACCATTGGGACCCATAGGGACCCCATAGAGACCCCATAAAAACTTTTGGGACCCATAGAGCATCATAGGGACCCCATAGAGCCCCGCAGGAACCCCATAGAGCCCCAAAGAACCCATAGAGACCCCATAGAACCATAGAGACCCATGGGGACCCCATATTGACCCATAGGGACCCATAGAGACCCCATAGAGCCCCATAGAATCCTTAGAGACCCATAAGGACCCATAGAGACCCACAGAGACCCATAGAGACCCATAGACCCCATAGGGATCAATAGAGACCCTCAGAAACCCCATAGAGCCCCTCAGAGACCCCATAGAAACCACTGGGACCCATACGGACCCCATAGAGACCCGTAGAGACCCCATAGGGACCCATAGCGACACATAGACCCCATAGTAAACCCATAGAGCCCCATAGAGACCCACAGAAACCCCATAGTGCCCTGTAGAGACCATTAGGACCCATAGAGACCCATAGAGACCCCTAAGACCCCATAGAGACCCCATAGGGCCCCATAGAGCCCCATAGGGACCCATAGAGAACGATAGAGAAACCTAGAGACCCATAGGGGACCCCATAGAGCCCCATAGGCCCCATAGAAACCATTGGGACCCATAGGGACCCCATAGACACCCATAGAGACCCATAGAGACCCATAGAGACCCATAGAGACCCATAGAGATCTCAAAGGGACCCACAGAAACCCCATAGAGCCCTGTAGAGACCATTGGGACCCATAGAGACCCATAGAGACCCATAGACCCCATAGGGACCCATAGAGACCCATAGGGACCCATAGAAACCATTGGGACCCATAGGGACCCCATAGAAATCCCACAGAGACCCATAGAGACCCCATAGAGCCCCATAGAAACCATTGGGACCCATAGAGACCCATAGAGACCCATGGAGACCCATAGAGAGAGACCTATAGGAACCCCATAGAAATCCCATAGACACCCATAGAGACCCCATAGAAACCATTGGGACCCATAGGGAACCATAGAGCCCCATAGGGACCCACAGAAACCCCATAGAGCCCCATAGAGACCCATAGGGACCCCATAGAGAACCCACAGAAACCTTTGAGACCCATAGAGCCCATAGGGACCCATAGGGACCCATAGAGACCCATAGAGACCCATAGAGACCCATAGAAAACCATAGAGAGAGACCCCTAAGACCCCATAGGACCCCATAGGACCCCATAGGGACCCATAGGGACCCACAGAGAACCATAGAGACCCATAGAGACTCATAGGGACCCCATAGAGCCCCATAGACCCTATAAAAACCATTGGGACCCATACGGACCCCATAGAGCCCCATAGAGACCCATAGAGACCATTGGGACCCATAGGGACCCCATAGAGACCCCATAAAAACTTTTGGGACCCATAGAGCATCATAGGGACCCCATTGAGCCCCGCAGGAACCCCATAGAGCCCCAAAGAACCCATAGAGACCCCATAGAACCATAGAGACCCATGGGGACCCCATATTGACCCATAGGGACCCATAGAGAACCCATAGAGCCCCATAGAATCCTTAGAGACCCATAAGGACCCATAGGGACCCACAGAGACCCATAGAGACCCATAGACCCCATAGGGATCAATAGAGACCCTCAGAAACCCCATAGAACCCCTCAGAGACCCCATAGAAACCACTGGGACCCATACGGACCCCATAGAGACCCGTAGAGACCCCATAGGGACCCATAGCGACACATAGACCCCATAGTAAACCCATAGAGCCCCATAGAGACCCACAGAAACCCCATAGTGCCCTGTAGAGACCATTAGGACCCATAGAGACTCATGGGGACCCATAGAGACCCATAGAGATCTCAAAGGGACCCACAGAAACCCCATAGAGCCCTGTAGAGACCATTGGGACCCATAGAGACCCATAGGGACCCATAGAGACCCATAGACCCCATATGGACCCATAGAGACCCCATAGAGACCCATAGAGACCATTGGGACCCATAGATCCCCACAGAGCCCCATAGAGACCCATTGATCTCCATTGAGACCCATAGAGACCCATAGAGAAACATAGAGACCCATAGAGACCCCCTAGAGCCCCATAGATCCCATAAGAAACCATTGGGACCCATAGGGACCCCATAGAGACCCACAGAGACCCATAGAGACCTCAGAGGGACCCACAGAAACCCCATAGAGCCCTGTAGAGACCATTGGGACCCATAGAGACCCATAGAGACCCATAGAGACCCATAGACCCCATAGGGACCCATAGAGACCCCATAGGGCCCCATAGAGACACATAGGGACCCCATAGAGACCCATAGGGACCTCAGAGGGACCCACAGAAACCCCATAGAGCCCTGTAGAGACCATTGGGACCCATAGGGACCCATAGAGACCCATAGAGACCCATAGACCCCATAGGGACCCATAGAGACCCCATAGAGACCCATAGAGACCATTGGGACCCATAGATCCCCACAGAGCCCCATAGAGACCCATTGATCTCCATTGAGACCCATAGAGACCCATAGAGAAACATAGAGACCCATAGAGACCCCCTAGAGCCCCATAGATCCCATAAGAAACCATTGGGACCCATAGGGACCCCATAGAGACCCACAGAGACCCATAGAGACCTCAGAGGGACCCACAGAAACCTCATAGAGCCCTGTAGAGACCATTGGGACCCATAGGGACCCATAGAGACCCATAGAGACCCATAGACCCCATAGGGACCCATAGAGCCCCACAGAAACCCCATAAAGTCCCATAGAGACCCATAAAGACCCCATAGAGAACCATAGGGATCCCATAGAGACCCCATAGAAACCTTTGGGACCCATAGAGCCCCATAGAGACCCCACAGAAACCCCATAGAGCCCCATAGAACCCATAGCGACCCCACAGAAACCATTGGGACCCATAGGGACCCTATAGAGCCCCATGGAAACCCATAGAGCCCCATAAGGACCAATAGGGACCCATAGTGGTGACCTAAGCCCCGCCCCCCTACTTCCAGAAGTGCTGCATTTTCCCCACCCTCTTCCCCCCGGAAGTGCTGACCTTAACCCCGCCCCCCTGCTTCCGGAAATTCTGCTTTTATCCCCTCCCCCTTCATCCCGGAAGTGCTGACCTAAACCCCGCCTTCCAACTTCCGGAATTGCTGCATTTTCCCCTCCCCCTCCCTCCCGGAAGTGCAGCCATTAGCCCCTCCTCCTCCATCCCGGAAGTGCTGACCTTAGCTCTACCCCTAACTTCCGGACGTGCTGCTTTTAGCCCCTCTCACTCCATCCCGGAGGTGCTGACCTAAACCCCGCCCCCAACTTCCGGAATTCCTGCATTTTCCCCTCCCCCTCCCTCCCGGAAGTGCACCCCATTAGCCCCTCCCCCTCCATCCCGGAAGTGCTGACCTTAGTCCCGCCCCCCAGCTTCCGGAAGTGCTGCTCTCAGCCCCGCCCACCGTCCCCGCCCTGCTGCAGCGGATCCTTCACCGATTGGCTGCTCGCCACGGCCCCGCCCTCGAGTTCTCATTGGCCGCCCTCAGCGCCGCCCCTTACGGTAAGCCCCGCCCCCTCATTTCCATATGCAAATCAACTCCCTGGAAAATCCCGATTTTGACCAAAAACGGGCGAAATTTTGGGATTTCGATGAATTTTAGGCCATTTTTCTCCATTTTCTCCCCGCAAAAATGTGAATTTTCACCAAATCTCCCCATTTTTTACCAAATATGAGAAACGTTTTTTCGTTTTTTGGAGATTTCTTACCCCATTTTTTCCATATTTATGAAAAAAATTACACCATTTTGGGGAATTTTTTAAAGAAATCCCAACTTTTCCAAAATTTATCTTTTTTTTACGAAATTTGGGAAGTTTTACCCCACATTTTCCCACTTTTAACCAAATCTCTGCGTTTTTTTGACCAATTTTGGCCTTTTTTCCCCATAATGATTTATTCTTCCATTTTTCCCCCATTTTGGGGAAATTTTGCACCATTTTGGGCCATTTTTAATAGAAATTCCAACTTTTCCAAAATTTCTCTTTTTTTTACGAAATTTGGGAAGTTTTACCCCACATTTTCCCACTTTTAACCAAATCTCTGCGTTTTTTTGACCAATTTTGGCCTTTTTTCCCCATAATTTTGATTTATTCCCCCATTTTCCCCCATTTTGGGGAAATTTTGCACCATTTTGGGCCATTTTTGTCAGAAATCCCAACTTTTCCCAAATTTCTCTCTTTTTTTTATGAAATTTGGGAAATTTTACCCCACGTTTTCCCACTTTTAACCAAATCTTTGTGGGTTTTTTTGACCAATTTTGGCCTTTTTTCCCCATAATTTTGATTTCTTCCCCCATTTTTTTCCTATTTTTGGGAAACTTTCCACCATTTTGGGCCATTTTTGTCAGAAATGCCAACTTTTCCCAAATTTCTCTTTTTTTTAATGAAATTTGGGAAATTTTATCCCATATTTTCCCACTTTTATCCAAATCTCTGCGTTTTTTTGACCAATTTTGGCCTTTTTTCCCCATAAATGTGATTTATTCCCCCATTTTTTCCCTATTTTTGGGAAAATTTGCGTCATTTTGGGCCATTTTTAACAGAAATCCCAACTTTTCCCAAATTTCTCTTTTTTTTTTTACCAAATATGGGAAATTTTACCCCACATTTTCCCACTTTTAACCAAATCTCTGCGTTTTTTTGACCAATTTTGGCCTTTTTTCCCCATAATTTTGATTTCTTCCCCCATTTTTTTCCTATTTTGGGGAAATTTTGCACCATTTTGGGCCATTTTTGTCAGAAATTCCAATTTTCCCCAAATTTCTCTGTATTTTTTTTACCAAATATGGGAAAATTTCTCCCAAATTTTCTCCCTTTTCTCCCCAACTGCTTTCCCTCCCCAGCTGCTCATTAGCATCTATTTTGCATACGTTTTACATACCCCCATGGGCATTGTGGGCAACAATCCCTCATTTGCATACATTTGATTACGAGGAGCTCCGAGATTTAATTCTGATCTGGAGCTAAGCGGCCGCTCATTAGCATATTCATTTGATTAGCATATGCATTTGCAGAAGCTCCCCTTTAGCATAAATTTGCATACTTAGGGTCATCATGATTTACGTTGCGTATTCGCATATGCAAATAAGCCATATCTTCTCATTATCGCAGTCATTGGAGCAGGAGCTGCCCTCAGTGCTCGTTAGCATATATTTGCATATCCACTAGCCAGTCCGCACCAATTAGCATATATGAGTCATCAACATTATGGTCATTAGCATAAATTTGCATTAATTGGTTATGGAGGATTTGTTAGAGGGTCATTTGCATACGATCGTATGGTTATAATGGTGATTTATTTACATATGCAAATAAACCACATCCTCTCATTATCACCGTCATCGTTTGCATGCGAACTGAGCAGGAGTTCCCCTCAGTGCTCATTAGCATATATTTGCATGTCCGCTGGCCATATCCAGTCCCACTGCACTAATTAGCATATATTTCCATAATACGGCACAAACAGGTGATTGCGTGCCTTATTAGCATAAATTTGCATACGGCTCCATGCTGTGTGTACGCATGTTTGTTAATTCGATTAATTGGTTAATATGGAAGATTAGAATGCAGGTTCATTTGCATATGACCCTATGGTTACAATGGTGATCTAGGTTGCATATTTACATATGCAAATAAACCACATCCTCTCATCATTTGCATGCGAACTGAGTGGGAGTTCATCAACTAATTACTTGATCAATTAATCAGTTAATTGCTTAATACGGATGATTGGTTAGGACGGAAGATTTCCCCTCGGCGCTCATTAGCATACATTTGCATACTGCATCCATCACATGACGCGTACGAGCCGGCTAATTAACATAAATTTACATAGGCCTCAGGTGGAGGCCGGTCATCATCAGTTAATTGGGAGGATTTAATTAGTTAATAGGGAGGATTGGTTGGAATGGAGGATTTCCCCTCGGTGCTCATTAGCATACATTTGCATACAGCGTCCATCTCATGACCCGTACATGCCGGTTAATTAGCATAAATTTACATATGCCCCATCCTCCACGGCCTCAGGCCAGTCATCAATTAATTAGTTAATTGGTTAAGATTGGGTAGAATGGAGGATTTCCCCTCGGTGCTCATTAGCATACATTTGCATACAGCGTCCATCACGCACCGTGTACAACCCGGCTAATTAGCATAAATTTCCATACGCCCCATCCTCCACAGCCTCGGGTGGAGGCCGGTCATCAATTAATTAGTTAATTGGTTAGAATGGAGGATTTCCCCTCATTAGCATACATTTGCATACGACATCTGTCAGATCCCCACGTACGAGCCGTCTAATTAGCATAAATTTGCATACACATCATCCTCCACGAATGGAGTGGAGGCCGGCCCGGCCCGAATCGGGCGGCGCTCATTAACATAAAATTTGCATCCCGGCCCAGGATTGGAGGAGGCGCAGCTGCTGCGGCTGCTGGGGGCGGAGCTTCGGCTGAGGGGCGGAGCCAAGGTCACGTGGGAGGAAACCCTGCGGGCGCTCAGCCCAGCCAAGATGGCTGCCGAGATGTGGGGGCTGCTCAGGGACCTGCGCTGGTAGGGAGCCCTGAAACCCCATAGAAACACAGAGGGACCCCATAAACCCCATAAAAACCCCATAGGGACCCCATAGAAACCCATAGGGACCCCATAGGGACCCCATAAACCCCATAAAAACCCCATAGGGACCCCATAGAAACCCATAGGGACCCCATAGGGACCCCATAAACCCCATAAAAACCCCATAGGGACCCCATAAACCCCATAGGGACCCCATAAACCCCATAAAAACCCCATAGGGACCCCATAAACCCCATAGGGACCCCATAAACCCCATAAAAACCCCATAGGGACCCCATAAACCCCATAGGGACCCCATAAATCCCATAAAAACCCCATAGGGACCCCATAGAAACCCATAGGGACCCCATAGGGACCCCATAAACCCCATAAAAACCCCATAGGGACCCCATAAACCCCATAGGGACCCCATAAACCCCATAAAAACCCCATAGGGACCCCATAAACCCCATAGGGACCCCATAAATCCCATAAAAACCCCATAGGGACCCCATAAACCCCATAGGGACCCCATAAATCCCATAAAAACCCCATAGGGACCCCATAGAAACCCATAGGGACCCCATAGGGACCCCATAAACCCCATAAAAACCCCATAGGGACCCCATAAACCCCATAGGGACCCCATAAATCCCATAAAAACCCCATAGGGACCCCATAAACCCCATAGGGACCCCATAAATCCCATAAAAACCCCATAGGGACCCCATAAACCCCATAGGGACCCCATAAATCCCATAAAAACCCCATAGGGACCCCATAGAAACCCATAGGGACCCCATAGGGACCCCATAAACCCCATAGAAACCCATAAACCCCATAAAAACCTCATAGGGACCCCATAAACCCCATAAAAACCCCATAGGGACCCCATAAATCCCATAGGGACCCCATAGAAACCCATAGGGACCCCATAAACCCCATAGGGACCCCATAGAAACCCATAGGGACCCCATAAATCCCATAAAAACCCCATAGGGACCCCAGAAAACCCCATAAAACCCCATAGGGACCCCATGAAACCCCATAAAGTCCCATAAAAACCCCATAAAGTCCCATAGGGACCCCATAGGGTACCCATAAAATCCCATAAAATCCCATAAAGTCCCAGAAAACCCCATAATGATCCCATAGGGACCCCATAAAACCCCATAAAGTCCCATAGGGACTCCATAGAAACCCCATAGAACCCCATAGGGACCCCATAAAGTCCCATAAAACCCCGTAAATCCCATAAAACCCCATAATGATCCCATAGGGACCCCATAGAACCCCATAAAGTCCCATAGGGACCCCATAAAGTCCCATAAAACCCCATAAAGTCCCAGAAAACCCCATAAATCCCATAAAACCCCATAAAGTCCCATAGGGACCCCATAAAGTCCCATAAAACCCCATAAAGTCCCAGAAAACCCCATAAAGTCCCATAAGAACCCATAGGGACCCCATGAAACCTATAAAGTCCCATAAAAACCCCATAAAGTCCCAGAAAACCCCATAAATCCCATAAAACCCCATAAAGTCCCATAGGGACCCCATAAAGTCCCATAAAGTCCCATAAATCCCATAAAACCCCATAAAGTCCCATAAAACCCCATAATGATCCCATAGGGACCCCATAAAGTCCCATAAAAACCCCATAAAATCCCATAGGGATCCCATAAAGTCCCAGAAAACCCCATAGGAATCCCAGAAAACCCCATAAAACCCCATAAAGTCCCATAGGCACCCCATAAAGTCCCATAAAATCCCATAAATCCCATAGAGACCCCATAAAATCCCATAAAACCCCATAAAGTCCCATAGGGACCCCATAGAAACCCATAGGGACCCCATAAAATCCCAAAAAACCCTATAAAGTCCCATAGGGACCCCATAAAATCCCATAAAATCCCATAGGGACCCCATAAAGTCCCAGAAAACCCCATAATGATCGCATAGGGACCCCAAAAAACCCCATAGAACTACATAAAGTCCCATAGGGACCCCATAGGGACCCCATAAAATCCCATAATGATCCCATAGGGACCCCAGAAAACCCCATAAAGTCCCATAAAATCCCATAGAACCCCATAGGGACCCCATAAAACCCCATAAAACCCCATAGGGACCCCATAATGATCCCATAGGGACCCCGGAAAACCCCACAGAACCCCAGAAAACCCCATAAAATACCCTGAAATCCCATAAAGTCCCACAAAACCCCATAGGGACCCCATGAAATCTCAGAGACTCCATAGGGACCCCATTAAACCCCATAAAGACCCCATAAGGACCCCATAAAATCCCACACAGACCCATAGAGGCACATAGAGCCCCATAAGGACGCAATAGAGACCCCATAGAGCCCCACATTGCCCTATAGAAACCCCATAGAAACCCCATAGAAACCCCACAGAGACCCATAGTGACCCCATAGAGACACACAGAGCCCCATAGATCCCATAGAGTCCCATAGAGCCCCATAGAAACCCCTTAGGGACCCCATAGTGCCCCATAGCGCCCCATAGATCCCCATATTGCCCCATAGAAACCCCATAGATCCCCACAGAGCCCCATAGAATCCCATAGAGACCCATAGAGCCCCATAGAAACCCCATAAAACCCCATAGCGCCCCTTAGAGCCCCATAGATCGCAATAGCGCCCCATAGAGCCCCATAGAGACCCCATAGAAACCCCCATAGAGCCCCATAGATCCCCATAGAAACCCCACAGAAACCCATAGATCCCCATAGAGCCCCATAGATCCCCCTAGGGACCTGTAGACCCCATAGAGACCCCATAGAAACCCCATAGAGCCCCATAGAATCCCCACAGAGCCCCATACAGCCCCATAGCGCCCCATAGATCCCCATAGGTCCCCATAGATCCCCATAGTGCCCCATAGCACCCCATATTGCCCCATAGAAACCCCATAGATCTCCACAGAGCCCCATAGAATCCCATAGATCCCCATAGATCCCCATAGATCCCCATAGCGCCACATAGAGCCCCATAGAGCCCCATAGGGACCCATAGACACCCATAGAGACACCATAAAACCCCATAGAGACACATGGAGCCCCATAGAGACCCCACAGCGCCCCATAGAGGCCCATACAGACCCATAAGTCCCCATAGATCCCCATATCACCCCATAGCGCCCCATAGATCCCCATATTGCCCCATAGAAACCCCATAGATCCCCACAGAGCCCCATAGAATCCCATAGAGCCCCATAGAGCCCCATAGAAACCCCATAAAACCCCATAGCGCCCCTTAGAGCCCCATAGATCGCAATAGCGCCCCATAGAGACCCATAGAGACCCACTGTGCCCCATAGAGACCCATAGAGCCCCATAGATCCCCATAGGGACCCGTAGACCCCATAGAGACCCCATAAAACCCCATAGAGCCTCATAGAATCCCCACAGAGCCCCATAGAGACCCATAGAGCCCTATAGCGCCCCATAGAGCCCCATAAAACCCCATAGTGACCCATAGCGCCCCATAGATCCCCATATTACCCCATAAAAACCCCATAGATCCCAACAGACCCCCATAGAATCCCATAGAGACCCATAGAGCCCCATAGGTCCCTATAGGGACCCATAGACAACCATAGAGATCCCATAAAACCCCATAGAGACACATGGAGCCCCATAGAACCCCATAGAGACCCATAGAAACCCCATAAAACCCCATAGCGCCCCTTAGAGCCCCATAGAGTCCCATAGAGCCCCATAGCGCCCCATAGATTCCCATATTGCCCCATAGAGCCCATGGAGACCCCATAGAGCCCCATAGATCGCTATAGATCCCCATAGATCCCCATAGCGCCCCATAGCGCCCCATAGAGCCCCATAGAGCCCCATAGCGCCCCATAGCACCCCATAGAGCCCCATAGATCCCCATAGCGCCCCATAGATCCCCATAGCACCCCATAGCGCCCCATAGCGCCCCATAGATCCCCATAGATCCCCATAGAGCCCCATAGATCCCCATAGAACCCCATAGCGCCCCATAGCGCCCCATAGATCCCCATAGATCCCCATAGATCCCCATAGAGCCCCATAGATCCCCATAGCGCCCCATAGTGCCCCATAGAGCCTCATAGATCCCCATAGCGCCCCATCACGCCCCATAGAACCCCATAGCGCCCCATAGATCCCCATAGAGCCCCATAGATCCCTATAGATCCCCATAGCACCCCATAGCGCCCCATAGCGCCCCATAGATCCCCATAGATCCCCATAGATCCCCATAGCGCCCCATAGAGCCCCATAGATCCCCATAGATCCCCATAGCGCCCCATAGATCCCCATAGAGCCCCATAGAGCCCCATAGATCCCCATAGCGCCCCATAGTTACCCCATAGAGCCCCATAGAGCCCCATAGAGCCCCATAGATCCCATAGATCCCCATAGATCCCCATAGCGCCCCATAGCGCCCCATAGAGCCCCATAGAAACCCCATAGTTACCCCATAGAGCCCCATAGAGCCCCACAGAGACCCCATAGAGCCCCATAGCGCCCCATAGATCCCCATAGATCCCCATAGCGCCCCATAGAGCCCCATAGCACCCCATAGATCCCCATAGATCCCCATAGATCCCCATAGCGCCCCATAGATCCCCATAGCGCCCCATAGAGCCCCATAGCGCCCCATAGATCCCCATAGAGCCCCATAGATCCCCATAGATCCCCATAGCACCCCATAGATCCCCATAGATCCCCATAGCGCCCCATAGAGCCCCATAGATCCCCATAGATCCCCATAGAGCCCCATAGAGCCCCATAGATCCCCATAGCGCCCCATAGTTACCCCATAGAGCCCCATAGAGCCCCACAGAGACCCCATAGAGCCCCATAGCGCCCCATAGATCCCTATAGATCTCCATAGAGCCCCATAGCACCCCATAGATCCCCATAGAGCCCCATAGATCCCTATAGATCCCCATAGAGCCCCATAGCGCCCCATAGAGCCCCATAGAGCCCCATAGCACCCCATAGCGCCCCATAGCGCCCCATAGCGCCCCATAGATCCCGCCCTTCCCCCCAGGCTGCTGGAAGCATGTGGCGCCCCATTGGACGCTCCCGGTTCCCGCCTTTACCTTGCCGGCTCCCAATTGGCTGAAGCCGTTCGGATCTTCTTGGGGGCGGGGCTAAAGGGACGCCCCACCCGTGGTGGCCACGCCCCTTCCGGCGGACGTGACGTCATGGCGACGGCGAGGATGCTATTGGCTGGTGAGAGAGGGGGGGCGGGGCCAAGAGGACACCATGGGGCTCTATGGGAATCTATGGGGCTCTATGGGGCTCTATGGGGCTCAATGGGGCTCTGTGGGGATCTATGGGGCTCTATGGGGATCTATGGGGTTCTGTGGGGTTCTATGGGGTCAGTGGGGCTTTATGGGGTTCTATGGGGCTCTATGGATCTCTATGGGGCTCTATGGGGTCTCTGTGGGGCTCTATGGGGTCTCTATGGGGCTCTATGAGTTTCTATGGGGTTTCTATGGGGATCTATGGGGCTCTATGGGGCTCTATGGGGTTCTGTGGGGTTCTATGGGGTCAGTGGGGCTTTATGGGGTCTCTATGGGGTTCTATGGGGCTCTATGGGTCTCTATGGGGACCTATGGGGTTCTATGGATCTCTATGGGGCTCTATGGGGTCTCTATGGGTTTTCTATGGGGCTCTATGGGGTTTCTATGGGGATCTATGGGGCTCTATGGGGTCTCTATGGGGACCTATGGGGTTCTATGGGGATCTATGAGGTTTCTATGGGGCACTATGGGGATCTATGGGGCTCTGTGGGGTCTCTATGGGGTCTCTATGGGGCTCTATGGGGCTCTGTGGGGTCTCTATGGGGCTCTATGGGGTCTTTATAGGGTTTCTATGGGATCAGTGGGGCTTTATGGGGTTCTATGGGGCTCTATGGGTCTTATGGGGTTCTATGGGAATCTATGGGGTTCTATGGGGCTCTATGGGGTTCTATAGGGTTTCTATGGGGTTCTGTGGGGTTCTATGGGGTCAGTGGGGCTTTATGGGGTCTCTATGGGTCTCTATGGTGCTCTATGGGTCTCTGTGGGTCCCTATGGGGTCCCTATGGGGTTACTATGGGTCCCTATGGGACTCTATGGGTCTCTATGGGGTTCTATAGGGTTCTGTGGGGCTCGATGGGGCTCTATGGGGTTCTATGGGGTCAGTGGGGCTTTATGGGGTCTCTGTGGGGCTCTATGGGGCTCTGTGGGGTTCTGTGGGGTCTCTGTGGGGCTCTATGGTGTCTCTATAGGGTTTCTATGGGGTCAGTGGGGCTTTATGGGGTTCTATGGGTCTCTGTGGGTCTCTATGGGGACCTATGGGGTTCTATGGATCTCTATGGGGTCTCTATGGCTTTCTATGGGGTTTCTATGGGGCTCTATGGGTTTCTATGGGGTTTCTATGGGGCTCTATGGGAATCTATGGGGTTCTATGGGGCTCTATGGGGTTCTATGGGGTCAGTGGGGCTTTATGGGGTCTCTATGGGTCTCTGTGGGTCTCTATGGGGTCATGATGGGGATCTATGGGGTTTCTATGGGCCTCTATGGGTCTCTATGGGTCCCTATGGGGTCCCTATGGGGTCCCTATGGGGTTACTATGGGTCCCTATGGGTCTCTATGGGTCCCTATGGGTCCCTATGGGTCTTTGTGGGTCTCTATGGGGATCTATGGGGGCCCCTATGGGGCTCTATGGGGTCTCTGTGGGGCTCTATGGGTCTGTATGGGGCTGCTATGGGGTTCTATGGGGCTCTATGGGGTCTCGTGGAGTTCTGTGGGGCTCTATGGGGTTCTATGGATCTCTATAGGGTTCTATGGGGCTCTATGGGGTCGGTGGGGCTCTATGGGTCTCTATGGGTCTCTATGGGGCTCTATGGGGTCTCTATGGGGCTCTGTGGGGTTCTATGGGGTTCTATGGGGCTCTGTGAGGTTTTATGGGGTTCCATGGGGTTTTATGGGGTCAATAGGGCTTTATGGGGTCTCTATGGGGCTCTATGGGTCTCTATGGGGTTTTATGGGGTCTCTATGTGGTTCTATAGGGTTCTATGGGGCTCTATGGGGCTCTATGGGTCTGTGTAAGGTTTTATGGGGTTTCTATGGGTCCCTATTTGTCTCTATGGGGTCTGTGGGTCCCTATGGGTCCCTATGGGTCCCTATGGTTCCTATGGGTCCCTATGGGTCGCTATGGGTTGCTATGGGGTCTCTATGGGGCTTTGTGGGGTTTTAAGGGGTTTCTATGGGTCTTTATGGGGCTCAGTGGGTCTCTATGGGGTTTTATGGGGTTCCTATGGGTCTCTATGGGTTCTATGGAGTCTATGGGGTCCCTATGGTGTTTTATGGGGTTTTATGGGGTTTTATGGGTCCCTATGGGTCCCTATGGTTCCTATGGGTCCCTATGGTTCCTATGGGTCTCTATGGGTCTCTATGGGTCTCTATGGGTCCCTATGGTTCCTATGGGTCCCTATGGGTCGCTATGGGTCCCTATGTTCCCCACGTGCCCCAATCCCGCCCCGCCGTGTAGCCGGAAGCCCCGCCCCCTTCTCCCAACCTTTCGACCAATCCTCGCAGGCCTGACTCTGCGCGCCGCCGACCCATTGGCTGACGGCCACTTCCGGGGGGCGGAGCTCGAACACCTGGCTTTGTTACCGCGCCTTCTGGTTGGTCTACGCCTCCGGGGGGGGACTGGGGTGGGGAGGGGGCGGGGCTTAAGGGAGTGTGGGCGTGGCTTAAGGGAGAGTGGGCGGGGCTTAAAGGGAGGGGGCGGGGCTTAAGGGGGAGTGCCGTGGCTTAAGGGGAGGGGCTTAAGGGAGGGGGGCGGGGCTGAAAGGGAAGTAGGCGGAGCTTAAGGGAGAGTGGGCGGGGCTTAAGGGGGACAGGCGTGGCTTAAAGGGAGGAGCTTAATGGTAGGGGCGGGGCTTAAAGTGGGAGAGGCGGGGCTTAAATTGGTAGAGGGCGGGGCTTAAGAGGAGGGGCTTAATGGGAGGGACTTAAAGAGAGTGGGCGGGGCTTAAAGTGGAAGTGGAAGGGGCTTAAGGGGAGGGGCTTAAAAGTGAGGGGGCGGGGCTTAAAGTGGGAGTGGGCGGGGCTTAAGGGAGAGGTTTTAATGTGAGGGGGCGGGGCTTGAAGCGGAAGTGGGCGGGGCTTAAGGGGAGGAACTTAAGGGGAGCAACTTATAAGTTAGGGGGCGGGGCTTAAGAGTAGAGGGCGGGGCTTAATTGGCGCGGGCGGGGCTTAAAGGGTGAGAGGGGCAGGGCTTAAGGTTCGTGGGCGGGGCTTAAAGTGGGAGAGGGCGGGGCTTAAGAGGAGGGGCGTAAGGGGAGGGGCATACGAGTTAGGGGGCGGGGCTTAATGTCGGTGTGGGCGTGGCTTAAGAGGAGGGTCTTAATGGGAGGGGGCGGGGCTTAAAGAGGGAGTGGGCGGGGCTTAATAGGAGGGGCTTAAGGGGAGGGACTTAAAGAGAGGGGGCGGGGCTTAAAGTGGGAGTGGGAGGGGCTTAAGGGGAGGTGATTAAAATTGGGGCGGGGCTTAACGTTGAAGTGGGCGGGGCTTAAAGTGGAAGGGGGCGGGGCTTTAGGGGAGGAGCTCAAAGAGAGGGGGCGGGGCTTAAAGTGTGAGTGGGCGGGGCTTACGGGGAGATGCTACAGGGAGGGGCGGGGCTTACGGATGAAGGGGCGGGGCTTAATGGCCGGGAGGGGGGCGTGGCCAATCGGGGCGGTGGGCGGAGCTTCGTGCCCCCCCGTTTTCCAGGCGGAGGCGGAGCTTTGGGGCCCGTTGTGGGATCTGATTGGTGGAGCCGGGTTCCTGCGGGCCCACGGGCAGCGCGGCGCTGTGGGGCTGCTGGCGCATGGGGCCAGGATGCTGCGTGAGTGGGGCGGGATGGGGGTCTGTGGGGCGCTATGGGGCGCTATGGGGATCTATGGGGTGCTATGGGGATCTATGGGGTGCTATGGGGATCTATGGGGCTCTATGGGGCGCTATGGGGCGCTATGGGGATCTATGGGGCTCTATGGGGCTCTATGGGGCGCTATGGGGTTTCTATGGGGCTCTATGGGGCGCTATGGGGTGCTATGGGGCGCTATGGGGTTTCTATGGGGCGCTATGGGGATCTATGGGGCTCTATGGGGCTCTATGGGGTTTGTATAGGGATCTATGGGGCGCTATGGGGATCTATGGGGCGCTATGGGGATCTATGGGGTCTCTATGGGTCTCTATGGGTCTCTATGGGGATCTATGGGGCTCTGTTGGAATCTGTGGGACTCTATGGGGATCTGTGGGTCTCTATGGGGATCTATGGGGTGCTATGGGGGTCTGTGGGGCGCTATGGGGCTCTATGGGGCGGTATGGGGATCTATGGGGTCTCTATGGGGCTCTATGGGGCTCTATGGGGATCTATGGGGTCACTATGGGGATGTATGGGGTGCTATGGGGGTCTGTGGGGCTCTATGGGTCTCTATGGGGATCTATGGGGCTCTGTTGGGATCTGTGCAACTCTATGGGGTTTCTATGGGGCTCTATGGGGATCTATGGGGTCTCTATGGGGATCTATGGGGCGCTATGGGGCGCTATGGGGCTCTATGGGTCTCTATGGGGTTACTATGGGGCTCTATGGGGCGCTATGGGGTTTGTATGGGGGTCTGTGGGGCGCTATGGGGCGCTATGGGGCGCTATGGGGATCTAAGGGGCTCTATGGGTTTCTATGGGTTTCTATGGGTTTTTATGGGTCTCTATGGGGCTCTATGGGGATCTATGGGGCTCTATGGGGATCTGTGGGGTTTCTATGAGGATCTGTGGGTCTCTATGGGGTTTCTATGGGTCTCTATGGGGCTCTATGGGGCACTATGGGGCGCTATGGGGTTTCTATGGGGCTCTATGGGGCGCTATGGGGATCTATGGGGTCTCTATGGGGATCTATGGGGCGCTATGCGGCTCTATGGGGAGCTATGGGGATCTATGGGGTCACTATGGGGGTCTGTGGGTCTCTATGGGGTTTCTGTGGGGCTCTGTGGGGATCTATGGGGTTTCTATGAGGATCTGTAGGTCCCTATTGGGTTTCTATGGGTCACTATGGGGTCACTATGGGGATCTATGGGGTGCTATGGGGGTCTGTGGGGCGCTATGGGGCTCTATGGGGCGCTATGGGGCGGTATGGGGATCTATGGGGTCTCTATGGGGATCTATGGGGCGGTATGGGGATCTGTGGGGTTTCTATGGGGATCTGTGGGTCTCTATGGTGTTTCTATGGTTCTCTATGGGTCTCTATGGGGTCTCTATGGGTTCCTATGGGTCTCTATGGTTCCCTATGGTTTCCTATGGTTCCCTATGGGTCCCTATGGGTCTCTATGGGTCTCTATGGGTCTCTATGGGTCCCTATGGGGTCTATGGGGCTCTATGTGGCTCTATGGGGTCTTTATGGGGCTCTATTGGGATCTATGGGGTTTCTATGGGTCTCTATGGGGATCTATGGGGCGGTATGGGGATCTGTGGGGTTTCTATGAGGATCTGTGGGTCTCTATGGGGCTCTATGGGGATCTATGGGGTTTCTATGGGGATCTGTGGGTCTCTATGGTGTTTCTATGGGGCTCTATGGGGTCACTATGGGGTTCTATGGGGTCTCTATGGGGTCTATGGGTCTCTATGGGTCCCTATGGGTCCCTATGGGTTCCTATGGGTCTCTATGGGTCCCTATGGTTCCCTATGGGTCCCTATGGGTCCCTATGGGTCCCTATGGGTCGCTATGGGTCCCTATGGGTCCCTATGGGTCCCCATGTGTCGCTATGGGGTCGCTATGGGGTTTCCGTGGCCCCACAGTTCCAGCTCACATCAGTGGGGTTTTCCGCGCCGTGGGGCTGCCCTCCCTGCTCAGCACTTTGGACGCCGCCGTGGGGCTGACGGAGGAGCTGCGATCTGTGGGGCAGGAGGAGCTGCTGCCCGTCGAACCGCCCCACGGCCCCACACGTGTGGGGCTGGAGGAGCCACTTGTGGGGCGGGAACAACTTGTGGGGCAGGAGGAGCCACTTATGGGGCAGAAGGAACCAGTTATGGGGCAGAAGGAACCAGTTATGGGGCAGGAGGAGCCACTTATGGGTCAGAAGAAGGCACTTGTGGGGCAGAAGGAGCCACTTGTGGGGCAGAAGAAGGCACTTGTGGGGCAGGAGGAGCCACTTGTGGGGCAGAAGAAGGCACTTGTGGGGCAGGAGGAGTCACTTATGGGGCAGAAGGAGCCACTTATGGGGCAGGAGCCAGTTGTGGGTCAGGAGGACCCACTTATGGGGCAGAAGGAGCCACCTATGGGGCAGAAGGAGCCACTTATGGGGCGGGAGGAGTCACTTATGGGGCAGAAGGATCCAGTTATGGGTCAGAAGGGCCCACTTATGGGGCAGGAGGACCCGCTTATGGGGCAGGAGGACCCACTTATGGGGCAGAAATATCCGCTTGTGGGGCAGAAGGAGCCACTTATGGGGCAGGAGGACCCACTTATGGGGCAGAAATATCCGCTTGTTGGGCAGAAGGATCCACTTATGGGGCAGGAGGACCCACTTGTGGGGCGGGAGGACCAACTTATGGGTCTGGGAGAGCCACTTGTGGGGCGGGAGGCCGTACTTGTGGGGCTGGCACAGGTAGTGGCCAACTCTCCCCCCCAGTGCCCCCTCCGGCCCCACAGCCGCCGCCTCCTGCCCCATAGCGGGCACCGCTTGCTGCTCGGCCCCACTGAGGACGCCCTGACCCACAAGTGAGTACGGAGATATGGGCTCTGTGGGGCTCTATGGGGTCTGTGGGGTGCTATGGGGTCTCTATGGGGCTCTATGGGGCTCTATGGGGTTTCTATGGGGTCTCTGGGGATCTATGGGGCTCTATGGGGTTTCTATGGGGCTCTATGGGGTCTGAAGGGTGCTATGGGGTCTCTATGGGGATCTATGGGGCTCTATGGGGTTTTATAGGGTCTATGGGGCTCTATGGGGCTCTATGGGGTTTCTATGGGGTCTCTATGGGGTTTCTATGGGGTCTATGGGGCTCTATGGGATCTATGGGGTTCTATGGGGCTCTATGGGGTTTCTGTGGGTCTCTATGGGGTTCTATAGGGTCTATGGGTCTCCATGGGGTTCTATAGGGTCTATGGGGCTCTATGGGACCCTATGGGGCTCTATGGGGCTTCTATGGGGTCTATGGGGCCAGTGGGGCTCTATAGGGTTTCTATGGGCCTCTATGGGGTTTCTGTGGGGCTCTATGGGGTTTCTATGGGATTTTATGCAGCTCTATGGGGTTTCTATGGGGCTCTATGGGGCTCTGTGGGGTTCCATAGGGTCTATGGGGTTCTATGGGGCTCTATGGGGTTTTATGGGGTTTCTATGGGGCTCTATGGGGCCAGTGGGGCTCTATGGGGTTTCTATGGGGCTCTATGGGATCTGTGGGGTGTTATGGGGCTCTGTGGGTCTCTATGGGGTTCTATGGGGCTCTATGGGGCTCTATGGGGTTCTATGGGGCCAGTGGGGCTCTATGGGGTTTCTATGGGGTTTTATGGGGCTCTATAGGGTCTATGGGGTTTCTATGGGATCTATGTGGTTCTATGGGGCTCTATGGGGTTTCTGTGGGGCTCTATGGGGTTCTATGGGGTCTATGGGGTCTATGGGGCCAGTGGGGCTCTATGGGGTTTCTATGGGGCTCTATGGGGCTCTATGGGGTCTATGGGGCTCTATGGGGCTCTATGGGGTTTCTATGGGGTTTCTATGGGGTCTATGGGGCCAGTGGGGCTCTATGGGGCTCTATGGGGTTTCTATGGGGTTTCTATGGGGTCTATGGGGCCAGTGGGGCTCTATGGGGTTTCTATGGGGCTCTATGGGGCCAGTGGGGCTCTATGGGGTTTCTATGGGGTTTCTGTGGGTCTCCATGGGGTTCCATAGGGTCTATGGGGCTCTATGGGTTTTTATGGGGGCTCTATGGGGCTCTATGGAGTCTCTATGGGGTTTCTGTGGGGCTCTATGGGGTTCTATAGGGTCTATAGGGTCTGTGGGGCTCTATGGGGCTCTATGGGGTTTCTATGGGGTTCTGTGGGGGTCTGTGGGGTTCTATGGGTCTCTATGGGGTTCTGTGGGGTGCTATGGGGTTTCTATGGGGTTTTATGCGGCTCTATGGGGCTCTATGGGTCTCTATGGGGTTCTATAGGGTCTATGGGGTCTCAGTGGGGCTCTATGGGGCTCTATGGGGTTCTATGGGGCCAGTAGGGCTCTATGGGGTTTCTATAGGGTCTATGGGGCTCTATGGGATCTATGGGTCTCTATGGGGCTCTATGGGGTTTCTGTGGGTCTCTATGGGGTTCTATGGGGTCTATGGGGTTCTATGGGGTTTCTATGGGGCTCTATGGGGCCAGTGGGGCTCTATAGGGTTTCTATGGGCCTCTATGGGGTTTCTGTGGGGCTCTATGGGGCTCTATGGGGTTTCTATGGGGTTTTATGCGGCTCTATGGGGTTCTATGGGGCTCTATGGGATCTATGGGGCTCTATGGGGTTTCTGTGGGTCTCTATGGGGTTCTATAGGGTCTATGGGGTCTCAGTGGGGCTCTATGGGGTTTCTGTGGGGCTCTATGGGGCCAGTAGGGCTCTATGGGGTTTCTATAGGGTCTATGGGGCTCTATGGGATCTATGGGGTTCTATGGGTCTCTATGGGGTCCCTATGGGTCTCTATGGGGTCCCTATGGGGCTCTATGGGGCTCTATGGGGTTCTATAGGGTCTATGGGGTTCTATGGGAATCTATGGGTCTCTGTGGGGTTTCTATGGGGCTCTATGGGATCTGTGGGGTGTTATGGGGCTCTGTGGGTCTCCATGGGGTTGTATGGGGCTCTATGGGGTTTCTATAGGGTCTGTGGGTCTCTATGGGACCCTATGGGTCTCTATGGGGCTCTATGGGGTTTCTATGGGGTTTTATGGGGCTCTATGGGGTTCTATGGGGCTCTATGGGATCTATGGGGCTCTATGGGGTTTCTGTGGGTCTCTATGGGGCTCTATAGGGTCTATGGGGCTCTATGGGTCCAGTGGGGCTCTATGGGGTTTCTATGGGGTCTATGGGGCTCTATGGGACCCTGTGGGGCTCTATGGGGTTCTATGGGGTTTCTGTGGGTCTCTATGGGGCTCTATAGAGTTTCTATGGGGTCTATGGGGCCAGTGGGGCTCTATGGGGTTTCTATGGGGCTCTGTGGGTCTATATGGGGTTTTATAGGGTCTATGGGGATCTATGGGGCTCTATGGGGCCAGTGGGGCTCTATGGGGTTTCTATGGGGTTTCTATGGGGTTTTATGGGGCTCTATGGGGTTTCTATGGGGCTCTATGGGATCTGTGGGGTGTTATGGGGCTCTATGGGGCTCTATGGGGCTCTATGGGATCTATGGGGTTTCTATGAGGATCAATGGGGTTTCTATGGGGTTCTTTGGGGTTCTATGGGGCTCTATGGGGTCTCTATGGGGATCTGTGGGTCTCTATGGGGTTCTATAGGGTCTATGGGGTTCTATGGTGTTTCTATGGGGTCAGTGGGGCTCTATGGGGTCTCTGTGGGGCTCTGTGGGGCTCTATAGGGTTTCTATGGGGTTTCTATGGGGTTTTATGTGGCTCTATGGGGATCTATGGGTCTCTATGGGGCCAGTGGGGCTCTATGGGGCTCTATGGAGTTTCTTTGGGGTTTTATGGGGCTCTATGGGAATCTATGGGGTTTCTATGGGGTTCTATAGGGTCTGTGGGGTTCTATGGGGCTCTGTGGGGTGCTTTGGGGATTCTATGGGGCTCTATGGGTTTTCTATGGGGTCAGTGGGGCATTATGGGGCTCTATGCGGTTTCTATGGGGCTCTATGGGGCCAGTGGGGCTGTATGGGGTTCTATAGGGTCTGTGGGGTGCTATGGGGTGTCTATGGGTCTCTGTGGGGTCTCTATGGGTGTCCATGGGGCTCTGTGGGGTCTGTGGGTTGCTATGGGGCTCTGTGGGGTCAGTGGGGCTTTATGGGTTTCTATGGGGCTGTATGGGGCTCTATGGGGTTTTAATGGGGCTCTATGGCTTCCTATGGGGTTCTATGGGTCGCTAGGGGGCTCATTGACGCCCACTGTTTCCCACTGGTTCCCATTGGTTCCCATTGACCCCCATTGCCTCCCATTGGCTCCGATTGGCTCCCGTTGGTTCCCATTGACCCCCATTGACCCCCATTGACTCCCATCGACTCCCATTGACTCCCATTGGTTCCAATTGGTTCCCATTGGTTCCCATTGGTTCTGATTGACCCCCATTGGTTCCCATTGGTTCCCATTGGTTCTGATTGACCCCCATTGGTTCCCATTGGTTCCCATTGGTTCTGATTGACCCCCATTGGTTCCCATTGGTTCCCATTGGTTCCCACTGGTTCCCATTGACTCCAATTGACTCCCATTGGTTCCCATTGACTCCAATTGACTCCCATTGGTTCCCATTGACTGCCATTTGTTCTCATTGGTTCCCATTGTTTCCCATTGGGTCCATTGGTTCCCATTGACCCCCATTAGTTCCCATTGACTCCCATTGGTTCCCATTGACCCCCATTGGTTCCCATTGGCTCCCATTCGTTCCCATTGACCCCCATTGGTTCCCATTGACTCCCATTGGTTCCCATTGGTTCCCATTGACTCCCATTGATTCCCATTGACTCCCATTGGTTCCCATTGGTTCCCATTGACTCCCATTGATTCCCATTGACTCCCATTGGTTCCCATTGGTTCCCATTGACTCCCATTGGTTCCCATCGGTTCCCATTGACTCCCATTGACCCCCATTGGTTCCCATTGACTCCCATTGGTTCCCATTGACTGCTATTTGTTCTCATTGGTTCCCATTGTTTCCCATTGGTTCCATTGGTTCCCATTGACCCCCATTGATTCCGATTGGTTCCCATTGGTTCCCATTGGTTCCCATTGACTCCCATTGGTTCCCACTGGTTCCCATTGGTTCCCATTGACCTCCATTGACTCCCATTGGTTCCCCTTGATGCCCATTGGTTCCCATTGACTCCCATTTGTTCCCATTGGTTCCCATTGACCCCCATTGCCTCCCATTGGCTCCCATTGACTCCCACTGGTTCCCATTGGCTCCCATTGACCCCCATTGGTTCCCATTGGTTCCCATTGGTTCCCATTGATTCCCATTGGTTCCCATTGACTCCTATTGGTTCCCATTGGCTCCCATTCGTTCCCATTGCTTCCCATTGGTTCCCATTGGCTCCCATTGATTCCCATTGACTCCCACTGGTTCCCATTGGTCCCCGTTGGTTCTGATTGGTTCCGATTGGTTCCGATTGGTTCTGCTGGCGCTCAGTGGCGCCCCCCGGTGTCCGCAGGTGGCAGCGCCGGCTGCCGCTGTCCCCGCGCTGTGTGGCCCATTGGTTCCCATTGGTGGCCGTCGGCAGCGCGCAGGGCCGCGTCAGGCTGCTGGAGGCGGGCAGCGGGCAGGTGAGGGACTGGGAGGGACTGGGTTATACTGGGAGGCAGTGGGATGAGACTGGGGGGGACTGGGAGGGACTGGGATGGGACTGGGGGCGACTGGGATGAGACTGGGAGGGACTGGGATGAGAGTGGAATGGACTGGGATGAGACTGGAATGGACTGGGATGAGAGTGGAATGGACTGGGATGAGACTGGGGGGGACTGGGAGGGACTGGGATGGGACTGGGGGCGACTGGGATGAGACTGGGAGGGACTGGAGGGGACTGGGAGGGACTGGGTTATACTGGGAGGGACTGGGATGAGACTGGGAGGGTCTGGGAGGGACTGGGATGAGACTGGAATGGACTGGGATGAGAGTGGAATGGACTGGGATGAGGCTGGGGGGGACTGGGATGGACTGGGATGGGAGTGGGAGGGACTGGGTTATACTGGGAGGGACTGGGATGGGACTGGGGGGGAATGGGATGGACTGGGATGGGACTGGGAGGGTCTGGGATGGACTGGGATGAGATTGGGAGGGACTGGGACGGACTGGGGGGGGACTGGGATGGACTGGGTTATACTGGGAGGGACTGGGATGGGACTGGGGGGGGACTGGGACGGACTGGGTTATACTGGGACGGACTGGGATGAGAGTGGAATGGACTGGGAGGGACTGGGATGGGACTGGGGGGGACTGGGATGAGACTGGGAGGGACTGGGAGGGACTGGGATGGACTGGGATGGGACTGGGAGGGACTGGGATGAGACTGGGATGAGACTGGGAGGGACTGGGATGGACTGGGATGGGACTGGGAGGGACTGGGATGAGACTGGAATGGACTGGGAGGGGCTGGGGGGGGACTGGGAGGGACTGGGTTATACTGGGAGGGTCTGGGATGAGACTGGGATGAGACTGGGAGGGACTGGGATGGACTGGGATGGGACTGGGGGGGACTGGGATGGACTGGGATGGGAGTGGGAGGAACTGGGTTATACTGGGAGGGACTGGGATGGGACTGGGGGGGACTGGGGGGGACTGTGAGGGACTGGGATGGACTGGGAGGAACTGGGATGGGACTGGGGGGGACTGGGACAGACTGGGTTATACTGGGAGGGACTGGGATGAGAGTGGAATGGACTGGGAGGGACTGGGATGGGACTGGGCGGGGCTGGGAGGGACTGGGAGGGTTTTTGAGGGACTGGGATGGGACTGGGTTATACTGGGAGGGATTGGGAGGGACTGGGATGAGACTGGGATGAGACTGGAATGGACTGGGAGGGACGGGGGGGGACTGGGATGGACTGGGTTATACTGGGAGGGACTGGGATGGGACTGGAGGGGACTGGGATGAGACTGGGAGGGACTGGGGAGAACTGGGATGAGACTGGGAGGGACTGGGATGGGACTGGGATGGGACTGGGAGGGACTGGGATGGGACTAGGAGGGACTGGGTGATACTGGGATGGACTGGGATGGACTGGAGTGGACTGGGAGGGACTGAGAGGAACTGGGAGGGACTGGGTTGGACTGGGAGGGATTGGGTTATACTGGGATGAGACTGGGAGGGACTGGGTTATACTGGGAGGGACTGGGATTGGACTGGAGGGGACTGGGATGGACTGGGACGGACTGGGACGGACTGGGTTAGACTGGGAGGGACTGGGAGGGACTGGTTCCTATTGGTTTGTACCGGTCCGTACTGGTCCATACTGGTCCGTACTGGTCCAAACTGGTCTGTACTGGTCCGTACTGGTCCGTACTGATACATACTGGTCCGTACTGGTCCGAACTGGTCTATACTGGTCCGTACCGGTTTGTACTGGTACATACTGGTCCAAACCGGTCCATACTGGTCAATACTGGTCTGTACTGGTCCGTACTGGTCCATACCATTTCATATTGGAAGGTACTGGTCTGTACTGGTCCATATGAGTTTGTACTGGTCCATACTGGTCCGTACTGGTCCGTGCTGGTCCATACTGGTCAGTACCGGTCCATACCGGTCCATACTGGTCCATACTGGTCTGTACTGGTCCGTACCGGTCAGTATGGGTTTGTACTGCTCTGTACTGGTTTCTATTGGTTTCTACCAGTCTGTACTGGTCTGTATGGGTTTGTACTGGTCCATACTGGTCCATTCTGGTCCGTATTGGTTTGTACTGGTCCGTACTGGTCCATACTGGTCTGTACTGTTCTATACTGGTCCGTATGAATTTGTACTGGTCCGTACTGGTCCGTATGGGTTTGTACTGCTCTGTACTGGTTCCTATTGGTTTTCACTGGTCCGTACTGGTCCGTACTGGTCCTTACTGGTCCATACTGGTCTGTATGGGTTTGTACCGGTCGGTACTGGTCCGTACTGGTCCGTACTGGTTTGTACTGGTCCGTACTGGTCCCCACTTTTCCGTATGAGTTTGTACAAGTCCGTACTGGTCCATACTGGTCTGTACTGGTCCATACCCGTCCGTATGGGTTTGTACTGGTCTGTACGGGTTTCTATTGGTTTGTATCTGTCCATACCGGTCCATACTGGTCCGTACTGGTCCATACCGGTCCGTACTGGTCCGTGCTGGTCCATACTGGTCCATTCCGGTCCATACTGGTCCATACTGGTCTGTACTGGAGCGTACCGGTCCGTATGGGTTTGTACTGCTCTGTACTGGTTCCAATTGGTTTTCACTGGTCTGTACTGGTCCATACTGGTCCGTACTGGTCCGTACTGGTCCAAACTGGTCCATACTGGTCCGTACTGGTCCATACTGGTCCGTACTGGTCCAAACTGGTCCATACTGGTCCGTACTGGTCCATACTGGTCCGTACTGGTCCAAACTGGTCCATACTGGTCCGTACTG
Organism: Phasianus colchicus; assembly: GCF_987193195.1. NCBI lineage: Eukaryota > Metazoa > Chordata > Aves > Galliformes > Phasianidae > Phasianus > Phasianus colchicus. The sequence goes on along the minus strand of NC_143474.1, from coordinate 782,169 downwards.
GTCCATACTGGTTTGTACTGGTCCAAACTGGTCCGTACTGGCGCAGGAGGTGCAGGAGGTGGCAGCGACGTGCGGCGCAGTGACGGCCGTCGCCTTCGTCAGCAGCGACTGCGTGGCTGTGGGGGGAGCGGGGGGCGACGTGCAGCTCTGGGACCTCAGGGGGGGCAACAGGTCAGTGGGGCGGGGGGGGTTATGGGGTTTTTCGGGGCTCTATGGGGTTTCTATGGGGTCTGTGGGGTCTATGGGGTCTGTGGGGCACTATGGGGTTTCTATGGGGTCTGTGGGGGTCTATGGGGCTCTATGGGGTCGCTGTGGGGTCTCTATGGGGCTCTATGGGGTTTCTATGGGGTCTGTGGGGCTCTATGGGCTCTATGGGGTCTATGGGGCTCTATGGGGATCTATGGGGCTCTATGGGGCTCTATGGGGTCGCTGTGGGGTCCCTATAGGGCTCTATGGGGTTTCTATGGGGTTTCTATGGGGTCTATGTGGTCTATGGGGCTCTATGGGGCTCTCTGGGGGTCTATGGGGCTCTATGGGGTTTTTAGGGGGTTTCTATGGGGTTTCTATGGGGCTCTATGGGGCTCTATGGGGTCTATGGAGCTCTATGGGGCTCTATGGGGTTTTTAGGGGGTTTCTATGGGGTCTATGGGGTTTTTATGGGGCTCTATGGGCTCTATGGGGTCTCTATGGGGGGTCTATGGGGTCTACGGGGTTTCTATGGGGCTCTATGGGGTTTCTATGGGGTCTGTGGGGCCTATGGGGTCTATGGGGTCTATGGGGTTTCTATGGGGCTTTATGGGGTCGCTGTGCGGTCTCTATGGGGCTCTATGGGGTTTCTATGGGGTCTTTATGGGGCTCTGTGGGGTCTATGGGGCTCTATGGGGCTCTATGGGGCTTTATGGGGGTCTATGCGGTTTCTATGGGGTTTCTATGGGGTCTCTATGGGGTCTCTATGGGGTCTATGGGGCTCTATGGGCTCTATGGGGTCACTGTGGGGTCCCTATGGGGCTCTATGGGGTTTCTACGGGGTCTATGGTGTCTACGGGGTTTCTATGGGGTCTATGGGGTTTCTATGGGGGGTCTATGGGGTCTATGGGGTTTCTATGGGGTCTGTGGGGGTCTATGGGGCTCTATGGGGTCTGTGGGGTTTCTATGGGGTTTCTATGGGGTCTCTATGGGGCTCTATGGGGCTCTATGGGGCTCTATGGGGCTCTATGGGGGTCTGTGGGGCTCTATGGGGTTTTTAGGGGGTTTCTATGGGGTCTATGGGGCTCTATGGGGTTTCTATGGGGTCTATGGGGTCTCTATGGGGGGTCTATGGGGTCTACAGGGTTTCTATGGGGCTCTATGGGGTTTCTGTGGAGTCTATGGGGCTCTATGGCGTTTCTATGGGGTCTTTGGGGCTCTATGGGGTTTCTATGGGGCCTATGGGGTCTATGGGGTCTATGGGGTTTCTATGCGGCTCTATGGGGTCGCTGTGCGGTCTCTATGGGACTCTATGGGGTTTCTATGGGGTCTCTGTGGGTCTATGGGGCTCTATGGGGTTTCTTTGGGGTCTTTATGGGGCTCTGTGGGGTCTATGGGGTCTATGGGGCTCTATGGGGCTCTATGTGGCTTTATGGGGGTCTATGCGGTTTCTATGGGGTTTCTATGGGGTCTCTATGGGGTCTATGGGGCTCTATGGGGTTTCTATGGGGTCTATGGGGTTTTTATGGGGCCTATGGGGTCTATGGGGCTCTATGGGGCTCTATGGGGTCGCTGTGGGGTCCCTATGGGGCTCTATGGGGTTTCTACGGGGTTTCTATGGGGTTTCTATGGGGTCTGTGGGGCTCTATGGGGGTCTGTGGGGCTCTATGGGGTTTCTATGGGGTCAATGGGGTCTATGGGGCTCTATGGGGCTTTATGGGGGTCTATGGGGTTTCTATGGGGTTTCTATGGGGTCTATGGGGTTTCTGTGGAGCTCTATGGGGTTTCTATGGGGCCTGTGGGATCTATGGGGTAACTATGCAGTTTTTATGGGGTCTCTATGGGGCTCTATGGGGGTCTATGGGGCTCTATGGGGTCACTGTGGGGTCCCTATGTGGCTCTATGGGGTTTCTATGGGGTCTATGGAGTCTATGGGTCTCTGTGGGGATCTATGGGGCTCTATGGGGTCTATGGGGTCTATGCGATCTATGGGGTCTGTGGGGCTCTATGGGGCTCTATGGGGTCTGTGGGGCTCTATGGGGTTTCTATGGGGCTCTATGGGGTCGCTGTGGGGTCTCTATGGGGCTCTATGGGGCTCTATGGGGTTCCTCTGGGATCTATGGGACGCTATGGGGTTTCTATGGGCTCTACAGGGTCTATGGGGTTTCTATGGGGTCTCTATGGGGCTCTGTGGGGTTTCTATGGGGTCTATGGGGCTCTATTCGGCTCTATGGGGTCTCTATGGGGTCGCTGTGGGGTCTCTGGGGCTCTGTGGGGCTCTATGGGGCTCTGTGGGGTTTCTATGGGGTCAATGGGGTCTATGGGGTCTATGGGGCTCTATGGGGATCTATGGGGTTTTTATGGGGTCTCTATGGGGTCTATGCACTCTATGGGGTCTATGGGGGTCTATGGGGTTTTTAGGGGGTTTCTATGGGGTCTATGGGGCTCTATGGGTCCCCATGTCCCCCTGTCCCCCTGTCCCCCTGTCCCCCTGTCCCACGTCCCCCTGTCCCCACGTCCCCCTGTCCCACGTCCCCCCGTCCCCCCGTCCCCCTGTCCCCCCGTCCCCCTGTCCCCCTGTCCCCCTGTCCCCCTGTCCCCCTGTCCCACGTCCCCCTGTCCCCACGTCCCCCTGTCCCCCTGTCCCCACGTCCCCCTGTCCCCCTGTCCCCCCGTCCCCCTGTCCCACGTCCCCCTGTCCCCCCGTCCCCCTGTCCCCCTGTCCCCCTCTCCCCCTGTCCCCACGTCCCTCTGTCCCCCTGTCCCCACGTCCCCCTGTCCCCCCGTCCCTCTGTCCCCCTGTCCCCCTCTCCCCCTGTCCCCACGTCCCTCTGTCCCCCTGTCCCCACGTCCCCCTGTCCCCCCGTCCCCCTGTCCCCCTGTCCCCCTGTCCCCCTGTCCCCCCGTCCCCCTGTCCCACGTCCCCCTGTCCCCCCGTCCCCCTGTCCCACGTCCCCCTGTCCCCCCGTCCCCCTGTCCCCCTGTCCCCCTCTCCCCCTGTCCCCACGTCCCTCTGTCCCCCTGTCCCCACGTCCCCCTGTCCCCCCGTCCCTCTGTCCCCCTGTCCCCCTCTCCCCCTGTCCCCACGTCCCTCTGTCCCCCTGTCCCCACGTCCCCCTGTCCCCCCGTCCCCCTGTCCCCCTGTCCCCCTGTCCCCCTGTCCCCCCGTCCCCCTGTCCCACGTCCCCCTGTCCCCCCGTCCCCCTGTCCCCGTGTCCCCCTGTCCCCCCGTCCCCACGTCCCCCCGTCCCCCTGTCCCCACGTCCCCCTGTCCCCCCGTCCCCCTGTCCCCCTGTCCCCCTGTCCCCCTGTCCCCCTGTCCCCCTGTCCCCCCGTCCCCCTGTCCCCCTGTCCCCCTGTCCCCACGTCCCCCTGTCCCCATGTCCCCCTGTCCCCACGTCCCCCTGTCCCCCTGTCCCCCTGTCCCCGTGTCCCCCTGTCCCCACGTCCCCCTGTCCCCCTGTCCCCCTGTCCCCACGTCCCCCTGTCCCCATGTCCCCCTGTCCCCACGTCCCCCTGTCCCCCTGTCCCCCTGTCCCCGTGTCCCCCTGTCCCCCTGTCCCCCTGTCCCCCCGTCCCCCTGTCCCCCCGTCCCCATGTCCCCCTGTCCCCGTGTCCCCCTGTCCCCCTGTCCCCCTGTCCCCCCGTCCCCCTGTCCCCCCGTCCCCATGTCCCCCTGTCCCCGTGTCCCCCTGTCCCCCTGTCCCCCCGTCCCCCTGTCCCCCTGTCCCCACATCCCCCTGTCCCCCTGTCCCCCTGTCCCCCTGTCCCCCTGTCCCCCTGTCCCCCCGTCCCCCTGTCCCACGTCCCCCTGTCCCCCTGTCCCCCTGTCCCCACGTCCCCCTGTCCCCCTGTCCCCGTGTCCCCCTGTCCCCCTGTCCCCCCGTCCCCCTGTCCCCACGTCCCCCTGTCCCCACATCCCCCTGTCCCCCTGTCCCCGTGTCCCCCTGTCCCCCTGTCCCCCTGTCCCCCTGTCCCCCCGTCCCCCTGTCCCTCTGTCCCCCTGTCCCCCCGTCCCCCTGTCCCACGTCCCCCTGTCCCCCTGTCCCCGTGTCCCCCCGTCCCCCTGTCCCCCTGTCCCCATGTCCGTGTGTCCGTCCGTCAGGCTGTGGGGCGCCGTTTGTCACAGCGCTGCGGTGACGGCGCTGCAGGGCCTCCATGGGAAGCTGTGCAGCGGCAGCGCAGACGGCGGCGCCGCGGTCAGTGGGGCGGCGGGGGCTTGTGGGGTGCGGGGTCCTTATGGGGTCCTTATGGGGTCTTTATGGGGTCACTGTGGGGTTTTGGGGTCCTTATGGGGTCTTGTGGGGTTATGGGGTCCTTATGGGGTCCTTATGGGGTCACTGTGGGGTTTTGGGGTCCTTATGGGGTCTTGTGGGGTTATGGGGTCCTTATGGGGTCCTTATGGGGTCACTGTGGGGTTTTGGGGTCCTTATGGGGTCTTGTGGGGTTATGGGGTCCTTATGGGGTCCTTATGGGGTCACTGTGGGGTTTTGGGGTCCTTATGGGGTCTTGTGGGGTTATGGGGTCCTTATGGGGTCCTTATGGGGTCACTGTGGGGTTTTGGGGTCCTTATGGGGTCTTGTGGGGTTATGGGGTCCTTATGGGGTCCTTATGGGGTCACTGTGGGGTTTTGGGGTCCTTATGGGGTCTTGTGGGGTTATGGGGTCCTTATGGGGTCCTTATGGGGTCACTGTGGGGTTTTGGGGTCCTTATGGGGTCTTGTGGGGTTATGGGGTCCTTATGGGGTCCTTATGGGGTCACTGTGGGGTTTTGGGGTCCTTATGGGGTCATTGTGGGGTGTGGGGTCCTTATGGGGTCACTATGGGGTCACTATGGGGTCACTTTGGGGTCCTTATCGGGTCCTTATGGGGTGTGGGGTCCTTATGAGGTCCTTATGGGGTCCCTATGGGGTGTGGGGTCACTGTGGGGTTTTGGGGGCACTATGGGGTCCTCATGGGATTATGGGGTCCTTATGGGGTCTTTATGGGGTCCCTATGGGGTTATGGGGTCCTTATGGGGTCTTTATGGGGTCACTATGGGGTCTTTATGGGGTCCCTATGGGGTTATGGGGTCTTTATGGGGTCTTTATGGGGTCCTTATGGGGTCTTTTGGGGTCACTATGGGGTTATGGGGTCCTTATGGGGTCTTTATGGGGTCTTTATGGGGTTATGGGGTCCTTATGGGGTCCTTATGGGGTCCTTATGGGGTTTTGGGGTCCTTATGGGGTCCTTATGGGGTCCTTATGGGGTTTTGGGGTCACTATGGGGTCACTATGGGGTCACTTTGGGGTCCTTATGGGGTCCTTATGGGTTGTGGGGTCCTTATGGGGTCCTTATGGGGTCCCTATGGGGTGTGGGGTCACTGTGGGGTTTTGGGGGCACTATGGGGTCCTTATGGGATTATGGGGTCCTTATGGGGTCTTTATGGGGTCTTTATGGGGTCACTATGGGGTCTTTATGTGGTTATGGGGTCCTTATGGGGTTTTGGGGTCCTTATGGGGTCCTTATGGGTCCTTATGGGGTCCTTATGGGGTCTTTATGGGGTCACTGTGGGGTTGTGGGGTCACTATGCGGTCCTTATGGGGTCCTTATGGGGTCCTTATGGGGTTGTGGGGTCCTTATGGGGTCTTTATGGGGTCCTTATGGGGTTATGGGGTCCTTATGGGGTCCTTATGGGGTCTTGTGGGGTGTGGGGTCACTGTGGGGTTTTGGGGGCACTATGGGGTCTTTATGGGGTCCTTATGGGGTGTGGGGTGTTTATGGGGTCGTTGTGGGGTTGTGGGGTCCTTATGGGGTCACTATGGGGTCCTTATGGGGTTTTGGGGTCCTTATGGGGTCCTTATGGGGTCACTATGGGGTCTTTATGGGGTTATGGGGTCCTTATGGGGTTTTGGGGTCAGTATGGGGTCCTTATGGGGTCCTTATGGGGTCCTTATGGGGTCTTTATGGGGTCTTTATGGGGTTATGGGGTCACTATGGGGTCCTTATGGGGTGTGGGGTCCTTATGGGGTCGTTGTGGGGTTGTGGGGTCACTATGGGGTCACTATGGGGTGTGGGGTCACTGTGGGGTCACTATGGGGTCCTTATGGGGTCCCTATGGGGTTATGGGGTCCTTATGGGGTTATGGGGTCCTTATGGGGTCTTTATGGGGTTATGGGGTCACTATGGGTCCTTATGGGGTCTTTATGCGGTTATGAGGTCACTATGGGGTCCTTATGGGGTTATGGGGTCCTTATCGGGTTTTGGGGTCCTTATGGGGTTATAGGGTTCTTATGGGGTCTTTATGGGGTCCTTATGCGGTTATGGGGTCACTATGGAGTCCTTATGGGGTCACTATAGGGTCCTTATGGGGTCCTTATGGGCTGTGGGGTCTTTATGGGGTCACTATGGAGTCTTTATGGGGTTATGGGGTCCTTATGGGGTCCTTATGGGGTTTTGGGGTCACTATGGGGTCACTGTGGGGTTATGGGGTCCCTATGGGGTCTTTATGGGGTCACTGTGGGGTTATGGGGTCACTATGGGGTTGTGGGGCCACTATGGGGTCACTATGGGTTCTTTATGGGGTGTGGGGTCCTTATGGGGTCATTGTGGGGTTATGGGGTCCTTATGGGGTCCTTATGGGGTCCTTTTGGGGTGTGGGGTCACTGTGGGGTCCCTATGGGGTGTGGGGTCACTGTGGGGTCAGTGTGGGGTGTGGGGTCACCGTGGGGTTTTGGGGGCACTATGGGGTCTTTATGGGGTCCTTATGGGGTGTGGGGTCTTTATGGGGTCACTATGGGGTCTTTATGGGGTCTTGTGGGGTTATGGGGTCCTTATGGGGTCCTTATGGGGTCTTGTGGGGTGTGGGGTGTTTATGGGGTCTTGTGGGGTGTGGGGTCACTATGGGGTCACTATGGGGTCCTTATGGGGTCCCTATGGGGTGTGGGGTCACTGTGGGGTTTTGGGGGCACTATGGGGTCCTCATGGGATTATGGGGTCCTTATGGGGTCTTTATGGGGTCTTTATGGGGTCACTATGGGGTCTTTATGGGGTTATGGGGTCACTATGGGGTCACTCTGGGGTCCTTATGAGGTTATGGGGTCCTTATGTGGTCCTTATGGGGTGTGGGGTCTTTATGGGGTCGTTGTGGGGTTGTGGGGTCCTTATGGGGTCCTTATGGGGTTATGGGGTCCTTATGGGGTCACTATGGGGTGTGGGGTCTTTATGGGGTCGTTATGGGGTGTGGGGTCACTGTGGGGTTTTGGGGGCACTATGGGGTCTTTATGGGGTCCTTATGGGGTGTGGGGTCTTTATGGGGTCGTTGTGGGGTTGTGGGGTCCTTATGGGGTCCTTATGGGGTCACTATGGGGTCTTTATGGGGTTATGGGGTCCTTATGGGGTTTTGGGGTCCTTATAGGTCCTTATGGGGTCCTTATGGGGTTTTGGGGTCACTATGGGGTCCTTATGGGGTCTTTATGGGGTCCCTATGGGGTTATGGGGTCCTTATGGGGTCCTTATGGGGTCTTTATGGGGTCTTTATGGGGTTGTGGGGTCACTATAGGGTGTGGGGTCCTTATGGGGTCACTATGGGGTCACTGTGGGGTTATGGGGTTGTGGGGTCCTTATGGGGTCCTTATGGGGTTGTGGGGTCCTTATGGGGTCCTTATGGGGTCTTTATGGGGTCACTATGGGGTCTTTATGGGGTTATGGGGTCTTTATGGGGTTATGGGGTCACTATGGGGTCTTTATGGGGTCTTTATGGGGTCACTATGGGGTCTTTATGGGGTTATGGGGTCCTTATGGGGTTTTGGGGTCCTTATGGGGTCCTTATGGGGTCTTTATGGGGTCTTGTGGGGTGTGGGGTCACTGTGGGGTTTTGGGGGCACTCTGGGGTCCTTATGGGGTTATGGGGTTCTTATGGGGTTTTGGGGTCACTATGGGGTCCTTACGGGGTTATGCGGTCCTTATGGGGTCCTTATGGGGTTTTGGGGTCACTATGGGGTCCTTATGGGGTCTTTATGGGGTCACTATGGGGTCCTTATGTGGTCCTTATTGGGTCCTTATGGGTCCTTATGGGGTTATGGGGTCACTGTGGGGTTATGGGGTCACTATGGGGTCACTGTGGGGTTGTGGGGGCACTATGGGGTCCTTATGGGGTCCTTATGGGATGTGGGGTCTTTATGGGGTCACTGTGGGGTCACTGTGGGGTTATGGGGTCCCTATGGGGTTATGGGGTCCTTATGGGGTCCTTATGGGGTTATGGGGTCCTTATGGGGTCCTTATGGGGTCTTTATGGGTTCACTGTGGGGTCACTGTGGGGTTGTGGGGTCACTGTGGGGTCACTATGGGGTGTGGGGTCTTTATGGGGTCACTATGGGGTCACTGTGGGGTTATGGGGTCCTTATGGGCTTATGGGGTCACTGAGGGGTACCTATGGGGTCACTGTGGGGTTGTGGGGTTATGGGGTCAGTGTGGGGTTATGGGGTCACTATGGGGTCACTGTGTGGTTATGGGGTCCCTATGGGGTCCTTATGGGGTCCTTATGGGGTCTTTATGGGGTCTTTATGGGGTCTTTATGGGGTCACTATGCGGTCAGTCAAGGGTTATGGGGTTATGGAGTCCTTATGGGGTTTTGGAGACCTTATGGGGTCCTTATGGGTCCTTATGGGTTCTTTATGGGGTCTTTATGGGGTTATGAGGTCACTATGGGGTCCTTATGGGGTCACTATGGGGTCACTATGGGCTGTGGGGTCCTTATGGGATCACTGTGGGGTCTTTATGGGGTTATGGGGTCACTATGGGGTCACTGTGGGGTCACTGTGGGGTTATGGGGTCACTATGTGGTCCTTATGGGGTCCTTATGGGTCCCTATGGGGTCTTTATGGGGTCTTTATGGGGTTATGGGGTCACTATGGGGTCCTTATGGGGTCCTTATGGGGTGTGGGGTCTTTATGGGGTCACTGTGGGGTCACTGTTGGGTTATGGGGTCAGTGTGGGGTTATGGGTTCCTTATGGGGTCACTATGGGGTTATGGGGTCACTATCGGGTCAGTATGGGGTTATGGGGTCACTATGGGGTTATGGGGTCGGTGTGGGGTACTTATGGGGTTTTGGGGTCCTTATGGGGTCGTTATGGGCTTAAGGGGTCAGTATAGTGTTATGGGGTCAGTGTGGGGTTATGGGGTCCCTATGGGGTCACTATGGGGTTTTGGGGTCAGTGTGGGGTTATGGGGTCCTTATGGGGTCACTATGGGGTTATGGGGTCAGTGTGAGGTTATGGTGTCCTTATGGGGTCACTATGGGGTTTTGGGGCCCGTGTGGGTTTATGGTGTCCTTATGGGGTCACTATGGGGTTTTGGGATCAGTGTGGGGTTATGGGGTCCTTATGGGGTCACTATGGGGTTTTGGGGTCACTGTGGGGTTATGGGGTCCTTATGGGGTCACAGTGGGGTTATGGGGTCACTGTGGGGTTATGGGGTCCTTATGGGGTCACTATGGGGTCCTTATGGGGTCACTATGGGGTTTTCGGGTCAGTGTGGGTTTATGGGGTCTCTATGGGGTCACTATGGGGTCACTATGGGTTTATGGGGTCAGTGTGGGGTTATGGGGTCCTTATGGGGTCACTATGGGGTTATGGGGTCAGTGTGGGGTTAAGGGGTCACTATGGGGTCACTATGGGTTTATGGGGTCAGTGTGGGGTTATGGGGTCCTTATGGGGTCCTTATGGGGTCCTTATGGGGTCCGTATGGGGTTATGGGGTCCTTATAGGGTCACTATGGGGTTAAGGGGTCAGTATAGTGTTATGGGGTCAGTGTGGGGTTATGGGGTCCTTATGGGGTCACTATGGGGTCACTATGGGGTTATGGGGTCAGTGTGGGTTTATGGGGTCCTTATGGGGTCCTTATGAGGTTATGGGGTCAGTGTGGGGTTATGGGGTCCTTATGGGGTCCTTATGGGGTTTTGGGGTCCGTGTCGGGTTATGGGGTCCTTATGGGGTCAGCCAGACGTCACGTGACCCCCCTCTCCCCTCCCCCCCCCCTCCAGATCTGGTCTCCCTTCCCCTCCCCCCCCCTGGGCCGTTGGCAGCTGGGGGCGCCGCTGTTGGCGTTGGCCGCCCACCCCAAGGGGGCGCTGTTGGCAGCCGCCGGATGGGGGGACAGAGTGGCGCTGATCAGCGCCGAGAGGGACGAGCGCTTCCGGGTCAGTGAGGGGGGGTGGGGGGGAGAAACTTCCGGGTCAGTGGGGGGGGGTTGGAAAGTGGGGGGGGGGGGGGGGATTGGGAGGGAATGGGAGGGGGTGGGTTATACTGGGAGGGACTGGGATGGGACTGGGAGGGACTGGGAGGGACTGGGTTATACTGGGATGGGACTGGGAGGGACTGGGAGGGACTGGGATGGACTGGGATGGAACTGGGTTATACTGGGAGGGACTGGGATGGACTGGGATGGGACTGGGAGGGACTGGGTTATACTGGGAGGGACTGGGATGGACTGGGATGGGAGTGGGTTATACTGGGTTATACTGGGATGGGACTGGGATGGGACTGGGATCGACTGGAAGGGACTGGGATGGGACTGGGAGGGACTGGGTTATACTGGGAGGGACTGGGATGAGATTGGGATCGACTGGGATGGGACTGGGTTATACTGGGTTATACTGGGACGGAACTGGGAGGGACTGGGATGGGACTGAGAAGGACTAGGAGGGACTGGGTTATACTGGGAGGGACTGGGAGGGACTGGGAGAGACTGGGATGGAAGTGGGTTATACTGGGATGGGACTGGGCTATACTGGGATGGACTGGGAGGGACTGGGATGGGATTGAGAGGAACTGGGTTATACTGGGAAGGACTGGGAGGGACTGGGATGGACTGGGATGGGACTGGGATGGAAGTGGGTTATACTGGGATGGGACTGGGCTATACTGGGATGGACTGGGAGGGACTGGGATGGGACTGAGATGGGACTGGGTTATACTGGGAAGGACTGGGATGGACTGGGATGGGACTGGGAGGGACTGGGTTATACTGGGAGGGACTGGGAGGGACTGGGATGGACTGGGATGGACTGGGATGGGAGTGGGTTATACTGGGTTATACTGGGATGGGACTGGGATGGGACTGGGATCGACTGGAAGGGACTGGGATGGACTGGGATGGGACTGGGAGGGACTGGGTTATACTGGGAGGGACTGGGATGAGACTGGGAGGGACTGGGATGGACTGGGATGGACTGGGATGGGAGTGGGTTATACTGGGTTATACTGGGATGGGACTGGGATGGGACTGGGATCGACTGGAAGGGACTGGGATGGACTGGGAGGGACTGGGTTATACTGGGAGGGACTGGGATGGGACTGCGATGGACTGGGATGGGAGTGGGTTATACTGGGTTATACTGGGATGGGACTGGGATGGACTGGGATGAGACTGGGAGGGACTGGGAGGGACTGGGTTATACTGGGATGGACTGGGAGGGACTGGGATGGGATTGGGAGGGACTGGGTTATACTGGGAGGGACTGGGAGGGACTGGGATGGACTGGGATGGACTGGGATGGGAGTGGGTTATACTGGGAGGGACTGGGATGAGACTGGGATGGACTGGGATGGACTGGGAGGGACTGGGAGAGACTGGGATGGAAGTGGGTTATACTGGGATGGGACTGGGCTATACTGGGATGGACTGGGAGGAACTGGGATGGGACTGAGATGGGACTGGGTTATACTGGGAAGGACTGGGAGGGACTGGGTTGTACTGGGATTGACTGGGATGGGACTGGGAGGAACTGGGAGGGGCTGGGAGGAGCTGGGATGGGAGTTGGAAGACTGGGTTATACTGGGATGGGACTGGGATGGGAGTGGGTTATACTGGGAGGGACTGGGTTATACTGGGGCAGACTGGGAGGGACTGGGAGGGAATGGGAGGGACTGGGTTATACTGGGAGGGACTGGGATGGGACTGGGATGGACTGGGATGGGAGTGGGTTATACTGGGAGGGACTGGGATGGACTGGGATGGGACTGGGAGGGACTGGGTTATACTGGGGGAGACTGGGAGGGACTGGGATGGACTGGGAGGGAATGGGAGGGACTGGTTTATACTGGGAGGGACTGGGATGGACTGGGATGGGAGTGGGTTATACTGGGTTATACTGGGATGGGACTGGGATGGACTGGGAGGGATTGGGTATACTGGGATGGACTGGGATGGACTGGGAGGGATTGGGTTATACTGGGAGGGACTGGGATGGACTGGATGGGACTGGGAGGGACTGGGATGGAAATGGGTTATACTGGGATGGGACTGGGAGGGACTGGGTTATACTGGGAGGGACTGGGATGGGAGTGGGAGGAACTGGGTTATACTGGGAGGGACTGGGATACTGGTCCATACTGGTCGATACTGGTCGATACTGGTCTATACTGGTCGAAACAGCGGTCAATACTGGTCCATGCTGGTCTATACTGGTTGATACTGGTCTATACTGGTCCATACTGGTCAATACTGGTCTATACTGGTTGATACTGGTCCATCCTGGTCTATACTGGTCTATACTGGTCCATACTGGTCGATACTGGTCCATACTGGTCCATACTGGTTGATACTGGTCTATACTGGTCTATACTGGTCTATACTGGTCGATACTGGTCCATACTGGTCGATACTGGTCTATACTGGTCGATACTGGTCCATACTGGTCCATCCTGGTCCCATCCTGGTCTTTATTACTGCAGGTTCTGCCCAGCCCGCGCCGCCGTCCAATCAGCGCCCTCTGCTGGGATCCCGACGGGACGCGATTGGTCGCCGCCCAAGTGGGCGGGGCTTTGCTGGTGTGGGCGTGGCCGGAAGAAGAGCCGCTGTGGGCGGGGTCCGCGGAAGCCCCGCCCCTTCCGGCAATGGCTCCGCCCCTCGTCTTGGGTTACCCGGGAGGTCACGTGACCTCGGTGTCCTTTGCCCCGCCCACTGCAGTGGGGGAGGGGCCGACAGTCGTCACTTCCGGTCCCGGGGGAAAGGTGAGGGGCGGGGCTTCATGAGACGGGGGCTGCGATTGGTGGGAGGGGAAAAGGGGCGGGGCTTAAAGGGGGTTGCGATTGGTGGGATGCTGAGGGGGCGGGGCTTCAAAGGGAGGAGGGTTTTATTGGTGGGAGGTGAAGGGGGTGGGGCTTAAATGGGGGCGGGGCTTAAATGGGGGGCGTGGCTTATTGGGAGCGGTTTTCTCATTGGTGGAGGTGAAGGGGGGCGGGGCTCAGAGGGGGAGGGACTTAAAAGGACGGAAGTCCTCATTGGTGGGGTGTTATGGGGGCGGGGCTTGCAGAGGGCGTGGTTTAAGTGATCGGGGCTTCTCATTGGTGGGATGTTAAGGGGCGGGGCTTGAATTGGGAGGGTCTCAAAGGGTTGTGGGCTCTCATTGGTGGGGGCGGAAGTGGGCGGGGTTTAAATGGGCGGGGCTAATTGGCGGAGGAGGTTCATTGGTGGAGGGCTTCCAAGGGCGGGGCTTAAAGGGGCGGGGCTTAAAGGGGCGGGAGTCTCATTGGCTGGAGGTTAATGGGGCGGGGCTTGAAGTGGGCGGGGCTTAAATGCGACTCTTCCCATTGATGGGCGTTTAAAGGGGCGGGGCTCGAATGGGCGGGGCTTAAGGGAGGCGATTGTTGATTGGTGGAGGGTTCGGGGGTGGAGCTGATGTGGGCGGGGCTTGGATGGACGCGGTTCCTCATTGGTGGGGTCTGGAGGGGGCGGGGCTTAAGGGGGGTGGGGCTGGAATGGGGATTGGTGCTGATTGGTAAGTGCTCTGGGGGCGGGGCTTAAAGGGGCGGGGATTGAGGGGGCGTGGCTTAAAGGGGGTGGGGCTGAAAGGGCTTGGTGCTGATTGGAGGGTGCGCGGGGGGCGGGGCTTAAAGTGGGTGGGGCTGAAACAGGGATTGGTGATGATTGGTGGATGCTGTGGGGGTGGGGCTTAAAGGGGGCGGGGTTTAAAGGGGGTGGGGCTGTAATGGGGATTGGTGCTGATTGGTGGGTGCTCTGGGGGCGGGGTTTAAAGGGGCGGGGCTTAAAGAGGTGGGGCTTAAAAGGGGTGGGGATTAAAGGGGTGACGGAGGTGGGGGGGGGACACTGATGGTGACACCAATGGTGACATGAAGGTGACGCTGTTGGTGACACAGTGACACAGAGGTGACACCAATGGTGACACTGATGGTGACACTGAGGTGACACAGAGGTGACACCAGTGGTGACACTGAGGGTGACACAGGGGTGACACTGAGGGTGACACGAAGGTGACACCGATGGTGACATGAAGGTGACACAGAGGTGACACTGTTGGTGACACTGAGGGCGACATGAAGGTGACACTGATGGTGACACTGAGGTGACACTGAAGTGACACTGAGGGTGACATGGAGGTGACACAGAGGTGACACTGATGGTCACATACAGGTGACACAGAGGTGACACCAATGGTGGCACTGAGTGTGACATGGAGGTGACACAAAGGTGACACTGAGGGTGACACAAAGGTGACACCAATGGTGACATGAAGGTGACACAGAGGTGACACCAGTGGTGACACTGATGGTGACACTGAGGTGACAGGGTGGTGACACAAAGGTGACACTGATGGTGACATTGTTGGTGACACAAAGGTGACACTGATGGTGACATGGAGGTGACACAAAGGTAACACTAAGGGTGACACGAAGGTGACACCGATGGTGACATGAAGGTGACACAGAGGTGACACCAGTGGTGACACCGATGGTGACATGGAGGTGACACTAATGATGACACAGACGTGACACAGAGGTGACACTGTTGGTGACACAGAGATGACACCAATGGTGACACCGAGGTGACACTGAGGGTGACACAGAGGTGACACCAAGGTGACATGGAGGTGACACAGTGACACAGAGTGACGTGGAGGTGACACTGAGGTGACACAGAGGTGACACCGATGGTGACATGAAGGTGACATTGTTGGTGACACAATGACACTGAGCGTGACATGGAAGTGACACAGAGGTGACACTGAGGTGACATTGATGGTGACACAGATGAGACACAGAGGTGACACTGGGTGGCACAGAGGTGACACCAATGGTGACATGAAGGTGACACAGAGGTGACACTGAGGGTGACATGAAGGTGACACCGATGGTGACATGAAGGTGGCACAGAGGTGACACCAATGGTGACACTGAGGGTGACATGGAGGTGACACTGATGGTGACACAGACGAGACACAGAGGTGACACTGAGGTGACACTGATGGTCACACAGAGGTGACAGAGAGGTGACACCAGTGGTGACACTGATGGTGACATGGAGGTGACACCAATGGTGGCACTGAGGGTGACATGGAGGTGACACAAAGGTGACACTGAGATGACACAGAGGTGACACTGAGGGTGACATGAAGGTAACACCGATGGTGACATGAAGGTGACACAGAGGTGACACCAATGGTGGCACTGAGTGTGACGTGGAGGTGACACAGAGGTGACACTGTTGGTGACGTGGAGGTGACACTGAGGATGACACAGAGGTGACACTGATGGTCACACAGAGGTGACACTGTTGGTGACACGGAGGTGACACCAATGGTGACATGAAGGTGACACAGAGGTGACACTGTTGGTGACACAGAGGTGACACTGAGGGTGACATGAAGGGGACACTGGTGGTGACACAGACGTGACACAGAGGTGACACCAATGGTGGCACTGAGGTGACATGGAGGTGACACAAAGGTGACACTGAGGGTGACATGAAGGTGACACCGATGGTGACATGAAGGTGACACTGAGGTGACAGCAGTGGTGACACAGAGGTGACACTGTTGGTGACACTGAGGGTGACGTGAAGGGGACACTGATGGTGACACTGAGGTGACACTGTTGGTGACACTGAGGGTGACATGGAGGTGACACAGAGGTGACACTGATGGTCACATAGAGGTGACACAGAGGTGACATCAATGGTGGCACTGAGGGTGACATGGAGGTGACACAGAGGTGACACTGAGGGTGACATGAAGGTGACACTGAGGTGACAGCAGTGGTGACACAGAGCTGACACTGTTGGTGACACAGAGGTGACACTGAGGTGACACCAATGGTGACACAGAGGTGACACTGATGGTCACACAGACGTGACACAGAGGTGACACCAATGGTGGCACTGAGGGTGACATGGAGGTGACACAAAGGTGACACTGAAGGTGGCACAGAGGTGACACCAATGGTGACACTGAGGTGACATGGAGTTGTGACACAGAGGTGACACTGTTGGTGACACTGAGGTGACACAGAGGTGACACCAATGGTGGCACTGAGGTGACAGCAGTGGTGACACAGAGGTGACACTGATGGTGACACTGTGTGACACCGATGGTGACATGAAAGTGAAACAAAGGTGACACTGATGGTGACACTGAGGTGACACTGAGGGTGACACAGAGGTGACACCAGTGGTGACACTGAGGTGACAGCAGTGGTGACACAGAGCTGACACTGTTGGTGACACAGACGTGACACAGAAGTGACACTGATGGTGACATGGAGGTGACACTGATGGTCACACAGACGTGACACAGTGGTGACACCATTGGTGGCACTGAGGGTGACATGGAGGTGACACAGAGGTGACACTGATGGTCACATAGAGGTGACACAGAGGTGACACCAATGGTGGCACTGAGGGTGACATGGAGGTGACACCGATGGTGACATGAAGGTGACACTGAGGTGACACTGATGGTGACATGGAGGTGACAATGATGGTCACACAGAGGTGACACTGTTGGTGACACTGAGGTGACACAGAGGTGACACCAATGGTGAAATCAAAGTGACACAAAGGTGACACTGATGGTGACTCTGAGGGTGACATGGAGGTGACACTGATGGTCACACAGATGTGACACAGAGGTGACACCGATGGTGACATGAAGGTGACACAGAGGTGACACCAACGGTGACACTGAGGTGACAGCAGTGGTGACACAGAGCTGACACTGTTGGTGACACTGAGGTGACACTGAGGTGACACAGAGGTGACACTGTTGGTGACACTGAGCTGACACTGAGGGTGACACTGAGGTGACAGCAGTTTTGACACAGAGCTGACACTGTCGGTGACCCGATGCCCCCCAGGTGACACCGTTGGTGACACCGTTGGTGACACAGAGGTGACATGGAGGTGACACCAATGGTGACACAGAGCTGACACTGTTGGTGACACAGATGTGACACAGAAGTGACACTGTTGGTGACATGAAGGTGACACTGTTGGTGACACAGAGGTGACATGGAGGTGACACGAATGGTGACATGAAGGTGACACAGAGGTGACACTGTTGGTGACACTGAGGTGACACTGAGGGTGACATGAAGGTGACACTGGTGGTCACATAGAGGTGACACTGAGGTGACACTGAGGGTGACACAGAGGTGACACAGAGGTGACACCAATGGTGACATCAAAGTGACACAAAGGTGACACTGATGGTGACACAGAGCTGACACTGTTGGTGACACAGATGTGACTAGAAGTGACACTGAGGGTGACATGGAGGTGACACTGATGGTGACACAGACGTGACACAGAGGTGACACCAATGGTGACATGAAGGTGACACAGAGGTGACACTGTTGGTGACACTGAGGTGACACTGAGGGTGACACTGTTGGTGACACTGAGCTGACACTGAGGGTGACACTGAGGTGACAGCAGTGGTGACACAGAGCTGACACTCTCGGTGACCCGACACCCCCCAGGTGACACCGTTGGTGACACAGAGGTGACACAGAGGTGACATGGAGGTGACACCAATGGTGACACCAAGCTGACACTGTTGGTGACACAGACGTGACACAGAAGTGACACTGAGGGTGACATGGAGGTGACACCGAGGGTGACATGAAGGTGACACAGAGGTGACACTGAGGGTGACACAGAGGTGACACCAAGGTGACACTGTTGGTGACACAGTGACACAGAGTGACGTGGAGGTGACACTGAGGTGACACAGAGGTGACACCAACGGTGACACTGAGGTGACAGCAGTGGTGACACAGAGCTGACACTGTTGGTGACACAGACGTGACACAGAAGTGACACTGAGGGTGACACTGAGGGTGACATGGAGGTGACACAGAGGTGACACGAATGGTGGCACTGAGGGTGACATGGAGGTGACACAGAGGTGACACTGAGGTGACACTGAGGGTGACACAGAGGTGACATCAACGGTGACACTGAGGTGACAGCAGTGGTGACACAGAGCTGACACTGTTGGTGACACTGAGCTGACACTGAGGGTGACACTGAGGTGACACCAGTGGTGACACAGAGCTGACACTGTCGGTGACCCGACGCCCCCCAGGTGACACCGTTGGTGACACAGAGGTGACACAGAGGTGACATCACTGTGTCCCCCCCCCCCCCCAGGTCCTCCAATGGCCGTCGCATCGCGGCCGCCTCCGCGCTTTGCTTCCGGCTCCCGGCTGTCAACAGGAGGGGTCACGTGACCTGGAGGTTCGGAGGTCACGTGACTCGGAAGAAAGGTCACGTGACGCGGCTCCGGCTCTCTGCGTGACCTTTGACCCCTGGGGATCCCGGCTTGCCGTAGGGCATCATGGGGGAATCGGAGCCGTGCATGGAGCGCCGTGGGGTGAGGATGTGGGGGGTTTCTGTGGGGCTCTGTGGGGTCTATGGGGCTCTATGGGTCTCTATGGGGTCTCTATGGGGCTCTGTGGGTCTCTATGGGGCTCTATGGGGCTCTATGGGGTAACTATGGGGCTCTGTGGGTTTCTATGGGTCTCTATGGGGTCTCTATGGGGCTCTATGGGGATCTATGGGGCACTATGGGGAGCTATGGGTCTCTATGGGGTCTCTATGGGGCTCTGTGGGGTTTCTATGGGGTCACTATGCATTTCTATGGGGCTCTATGGGTCTCTATGGGGTTCCCTTGGGTCTCTATGGGGTTTCTATGGGGCTCTACGGGGCTCTGTGGGGATCTATGGGGCTCTATGGGGCTCTATGGGGTTCTATCCGGTAACTATGGGGTCTCTATGGGGCTCTGTGGGGATCTATGGGGCACTATGGGGAGCTATGGGTCTTTATGGGGTCTCTATGGGGCTCTATGGGGTCTATGGGGTCTATGGGTCTCTATGGATCTCTATGGGGATCTATGGGGTCTCTATGGGGATCTGTGGGTCTCTATGGGGCTCTAGGGGTCCCTATTGGTCCTTATGGGTCTCTATGGGGTCTCTATGGGGTCTCTATGGGGCTCTATGGGGTAACTATGGGGTTTCTGTGGTACTCTATGCGTCTCTATGGGGTCTCTGTGGGTATCTGTGGGGTTCCCATGGGTCTCTATGGGGTTTCTATGGGGCTCTGTGGGGATCTATGGGTCTCTATGGGGTCCCTATGGGGCTCTATGGGGCTCTATGGGGCTCTAAGGGGTTTCTATGGGGCTCTGTGGGGATCTATGGGTCTCTATGGGGTCCCTATGGGGCTCTATGGGGCTCTATGGGGCTCTAAGGGGTTTCTATGGGGCTCTGTGGGGCTCTGTGGGGCTCTGTGGGGTCTCTATGGGGTCACTATGGGGCTGTATGGGGCTCTGTGGGGATCTGTGGGGCTCTATGGGGTTTTATGGGGTTCTATGGGGCTCTATGGGGTCTCTATGGGGCTCTGTGGGGTTTCTATGATTCTCTATGGGTCTCTATGGGTCTCTATGGGGTTTCTATGGGGCTCTATGGAGTCTCTATGGGGTCTATGGGGCTCTATGGGTCTCTATGGGGCCTCTATGGGGCTCTGTGGGGTTTTGTGGGGCTCTATGGGGTCCCTATTGGTCCTTATGGGTCTTTATGGGGCTCTATGGGTCTCTATGGGGCTCTATGGGGCTCTGTGGGGTCTATGGGGTTTCTATGGGGCTCTATGAGGATCTATAGGGCACTATGGGGATCTATGGGTCTCTATGGGGTCACTACGGGGATCTATGGGGCTCTATGGGGCTCTATGGGGCACTATGGGGTCACTATGGAATTTCTATGGGTCCCTATGGGTCTCTATGGGTTCTTATGGGTCTCTATAGGGCTCTATGGGGTCTCGATGGGTCTCTATGGGGCTCTATGGGGATCTATGGGGCTCTAGGGGTCTCTATGGGGTTTCTATGGGGTCCCTATGGGGCTCTATGGGGCTCCATTGGGGATCTGTGGGTCTCTATGGGGTTTCTATGGGGCTCTATGGGGTCTCTATGGGGTCTATGGGGTCTATGGGCCTCTATGGGACTCTATGGGGCCTCTGTGGGGCTCTGTGGGGTCCCTATTGGTCCTTATGGGTCTTTATGGGGTTTCTATGGGTCTCTATGGGGCTCTATGGAGTCTCTATGGGGTCTCTATGGGTATCTATGGCGTTTCTGTGGGGCTCTATGGGGCTCTATGGGTCTCTATGGGGTTCCCTTGGGTCTCTATGGGGTCTCTATGGGTCTCTATGGGGCTCTGTGGGGTCTATGGGGCTCTGTGGGGATCTATGGGTCTCTATGGGGCACTATGGGGCACTATGGGGTCACTATGGAATTTCTATGGGTCCCTATGGGTCTCTATGGGACTCTATGGGTCTCTATGGGACTCTATGGGTCTCTATGGGGCTCTATGGGGCTCTATGGGGATCTATGGGGATCTATGGGGCTCTAGGGGTCCCTATGGGTCTCTTTGGGGTCTCTATGGGGCTCTGTGGGTTTCTATGGGGCTCTATGGGGTCCTATGGGTCTTTATGGGGTCTCTATGGGGCTCTATGGGGATCTATGGGGATCTATGGGGCACTATGGGGAGCTATGGGTCTCTATGAGGTCTCTATGGGGCTCTGTGGGGTTTCTATGGTTGTCTATGGTTCTCTATGGGTCTCTATGGGGTTCCCGTGGGTCTCTATGGGGTCTCTATGGGGTTTCTATGGGGCTCTATGGAGACTCTATGGGGTCTATGGGTCTCTATGGGGCCTCTATGGGGCTCTGTGGGGTTTTGTGGGGCTCTATGGGGTCCCTATTGGTCCTTATGGGTCTTTATGGGGCTCTATGGGGCTCTGTGGGGTCTATGGGGTTTCTATGGGGCTCTATGGGGTCACTATGGGGCTTTATGGGGTCTCTATGGGGATCCGTGGGGTTTCTATGGGGCTCTATGAGGATCTATGGGGCACTATGGGGAGATATGGGTTTCTATGGGGTCTCCATGGGTCTCTATGGGCTTTCTATGGGGTTCTATGGGTCTCTATGGGGCACTATGGGGTCACTATGGAATTTCTATGGGTCCCTATGGGTCCCTATGGGTCTCTGTGGGTCCTTATGGGTCTCTATAGGGCTCTATGGGGTCTGTATGGGGCTCTATGAGGACTATGGGGCTCTAGGGGTCCCTATTGGTCCTTATGGGTCTCTATGGGGTCTCTATGGGGATCTATGGGGTCTCTATGGGTCTCTATGGGGTTCTATGGGGTCTCTATGGGGCTCTATGGGGTAACTATGGGGTTTCTATGGGGCTCTATGGGGTCCTATGGGTCTTTATGGGGTCTCTATGGGGCTCTGTGGGGCTCTATGGGGTTTCTATGGTTCTCTATGGGGCTCTATGGAGTCTCTATAGGGTCACTATGCGTCTCTATGGGGTCTCTATGGGGATCCGTGGGGTTTCTATGGGGCTCTATGAGGATCTATGGGGCACTATGGGGAGATATGGGTTTCTATGGGGGCTCTATGGGGCTCTATGGGGTCTATGGGTCTCTATGGGGTCTCTATGGGGTCTCTATGGGGCTCTATGTGGTCTCCATGGGTCTCTATGGGGTCCCTATGGGTCCCTATGGGTCCCTATGGGTCTCTATGGGTCCTTATGGGTCTCTATAGGGCTCTATGGGGTCTCAATGGGTCTCTATGGATCTCTATGGGGATCTATGGGGTCTCTATGGGGATCTGTGGGTCTCTATGGGGCTCTAGGGGTCCCTATTGGTCCTTATGGGTCTCTATGGGGTCTCTATGGGGTCTCTATGGGGCTCTATGGGGTAACTATGGGGTTTCTGTGGTACTCTATGCGTCTCTATGGGGTCTCTGTGGGTATCTGTGGGGTTCCCATGGGTCTCTATGGGGTTTCTATGGGGCTCTGTGGGGATCTATGGGTCTCTATGGGGTCCCTATGGGGCTCTATGGGGCTCTATGGGGCTCTAAGGGGTTTCTATGGGGCTCTGTGGGGCTCTGTGGGGCTCTGTGGGGTCTCTATGGGGTCACTATGGGGCTGTATGGGGCTCTGTGGGGATCTGTGGGGCTCTATGGGGTTTTATGGGGTTCTATGGGGCTCTATGGGGTCTCTATGGGGCTCTGTGGGGTTTCTATGATTCTCTATGGGTCTCTATGGGTCTCTATGGGGTTTCTATGGGGCTCTATGGAGTCTCTATGGGGTCTATGGGGCTCTATGGGTCTCTATGGGGCCTCTATGGGGCTCTGTGGGGTTTTGTGGGGCTCTATGGGGTCCCTATTGGTCCTTATGGGTCTTTATGGGGCTCTATGGGTCTCTATGGGGCTCTATGGGGCTCTGTGGGGTCTATGGGGTTTCTATGGGGCTCTATGAGGATCTATAGGGCACTATGGGGATCTATGGGTCTCTATGGGGTCACTACGGGGATCTATGGGGCTCTATGGGGCTCTATGGGGCACTATGGGGTCACTATGGAATTTCTATGGGTCCCTATGGGTCTCTATGGGTTCTTATGGGTCTCTATAGGGCTCTATGGGGTCTCGATGGGTCTCTATGGGGCTCTATGGGGATCTATGGGGCTCTAGGGGTCTCTATGGGGTTTCTATGGGGTCCCTATGGGGCTCTATGGGGCTCCATTGGGGATCTGTGGGTCTCTATGGGGTTTCTATGGGGCTCTATGGGGTCTCTATGGGGTCTATGGGGTCTATGGGCCTCTATGGGACTCTATGGGGCCTCTGTGGGGCTCTGTGGGGTCCCTATTGGTCCTTATGGGTCTTTATGGGGTTTCTATGGGTCTCTATGGGGCTCTATGGAGTCTCTATGGGGTCTCTATGGGTATCTATGGCGTTTCTGTGGGGCTCTATGGGGCTCTATGGGTCTCTATGGGGTTCCCTTGGGTCTCTATGGGGTCTCTATGGGTCTCTATGGGGCTCTGTGGGGTCTATGGGGCTCTGTGGGGATCTATGGGTCTCTATGGGGCACTATGGGGCACTATGGGGTCACTATGGAATTTCTATGGGTCCCTATGGGTCCCTATGGGTCCCTATGGGTCTCTATGGGACTCTATGGGTCTCTATGGGGCTCTATGGGGCTCTATGGGGATCTATGGGGATCTATGGGGCTCTAGGGGTCCCTATGGGTCTCTTTGGGGTCTCTATGGGGCTCTGTGGGTTTCTATGGGGCTCTATGGGGTCCTATGGGTCTTTATGGGGTCTCTATGGGGCTCTATGGGGATCTATGGGGATCTATGGGGCACTATGGGGAGCTATGGGTCTCTATGAGGTCTCTATGGGGCTCTGTGGGGCTCTGTGGGGTTTCTATGGTTGTCTATGGTTCTCTATGGGTCTCTATGGGGTTCCCGTGGGTCTCTATGGGGTCTCTATGGGGTTTCTATGGGGCTCTATGGAGACTCTATGGGGTCTATGGGTCTCTATGGGGCCTCTATGGGGCTCTGTGGGGTTTTGTGGGGCTCTATGGGGTCCCTATTGGTCCTTATGGGTCTTTATGGGGCTCTATGGGGCTCTGTGGGGTCTATGGGGTTTCTATGGGGCTCTATGGGGTCACTATGGGGCTTTATGGGGTCTCTATGGGGATCCGTGGGGTTTCTATGGGGCTCTATGAGGATCTATGGGGCACTATGGGGAGATATGGGTTTCTATGGGGTCTCCATGGGTCTCTATGGGCTTTCTATGGGGTTCTATGGGTCTCTATGGGGCACTATGGGGTCACTATGGAATTTCTATGGGTCCCTATGGGTCCCTATGGGTCTCTGTGGGTCCTTATGGGTCTCTATAGGGCTCTATGGGGTCTGTATGGGGCTCTATGAGGACTATGGGGCTCTAGGGGTCCCTATTGGTCCTTATGGGTCTCTATGGGGTCTCTATGGGGATCTATGGGGTCTCTATGGGTCTCTATGGGGTTCTATGGGGTCTCTATGGGGCTCTATGGGGTAACTATGGGGTTTCTATGGGGCTCTATGGGGTCCTATGGGTCTTTATGGGGTCTCTATGGGGCTCTGTGGGGCTCTATGGGGTTTCTATGGTTCTCTATGGGGCTCTATGGAGTCTCTATAGGGTCACTATGCGTCTCTATGGGGTCTCTATGGGGATCCGTGGGGTTTCTATGGGGCTCTATGAGGATCTATGGGGCACTATGGGGAGATATGGGTTTCTATGGGGGCTCTATGGGGCTCTATGGGGTCTATGGGTCTCTATGGGGTTTCTATGGGGTCTCTATGGGGCTCTATGTGGTCTCCATGGGTCTCTATGGGGTCCCTATGGGTCCCTATGGGTCCCTATGGGTCTCTATGGGTCCTTATGGGTCTCTATAGGGCTCTATGGGGTCTCAATGGGTCTCTATGGATCTCTATGGGGATCTATGGGGTCTCTATGGGGATCTGTGGGTCTCTATGGGGCTCTAGGGGTCCCTATTGGTCCTTATGGGTCTCTATGGGGTCTCTATGGGGTTCTATGGGGTCTCTATGGGGTTCTATGGGGTCTCTATGGGGCTCTATGGGGTCTCTATGGGGTTCTATGGGGTCTCTATGGGGCTCTATAGGGTTCCCATGGGTCTTTATGGGGTCTCTATGGGGCTCTGTGGGGCTCTATGGGGTTTCTATGGGTCTCTATGGGGCTCTATGGAGTCTCTATAGGGTCACTATGCGTCTCTATGGGGTCTCTATGGGTTTCTATGGGGTTTCTATGGGGCTTTATGGGGCTCTGTGGGGCTCTATGGGTCTCTATGGGGTTCCCATGGGTCTCTATGGGGTTTCTATGGGGCTCTATGGGGCTCTGTGGGGATCTATGGGTCTCTATGGAGTCACTATGGGGCTCTATGGGTTTCTATGGGGCCTATGGGTCTCTATGGGACTCTATGGGGCCTCTGTGGGGCTCTGTGGGGTTTTATGGGGCTCTATGGGGTCCCTATTGCTCCTTATGGGTCTCTATGGGGTTTCTATGGGGCTCTGTGGGTCTCTATGGGGTCTCTATGGGTCCCTATGGGGCTCTATGGGGCTCGATTGGGGATCTGTGGGGTTCTATGGGGCTGTATGGGGCTTTATGGGGTCTCTATGGGGTCTCTATGGGGCTCTGTGTGTCTCTATGGGGCTCTATGGGGTCCATGGGGTCCATGGGGTTTCTATGGGGTTTCTGTGGGTGTCTGTGGTTGTCTATGGGTCTCTATGGGGTCTCTATGGGGCTCTATGGGGCTCTGAGGCTTTATGGGGTCTCTATGGGGATCTATGGGGTTTCTATGGGGATCTATGCGTTTGTATGGGGCTCTATGGGGCTCTATAGGTCTCTATGGGTCTTTATAGGGTCTCTATGGGTCTCTATGGGGTCTATGGGTCTCTGTGGGGCTCTATGGGGTCCATGGGGTTTCTGTGGGGTTTCTGTGGGGCTCTATGGGTCCCCATGTGGCTCTCTGTACCATTGTGTCCCCATTAACCCCATTATCCCCATTAATTATCCCCATTAATGACCCCCATTAATGATCCCCATTTCCTCCCCCCCCCCCTCCATTCATTTTCCCCCCATTTCCCCCCCAGGCTCCGCCCCCCGGCTCTGCCTCTCCAGCGGACCAATCACGTGCCTGGCCTGGGTGGGCGGGACCGTGCTGGCGGGGGCGGGGCCTGACGGCGTCCTATGGGGATGGGAGCTGCCGGGTCCCGCCCACCTCGAGCCCCGCCCACTCTGGAACCGGCCAATGGGGAGAGGCGCAGTGCTGGGGCTGTCGGCTACAGCCAATGGGATCGCGGTCAGCACGGGTAGGGGCGGGGCTAAGGGGGCACTGGGGCTCTATGGGGTCTTATGGGGTCTCTATGGGTCCCTATGGGGCTCTGTGGGGCTCTATGGGTCTCTATGGGTTCTTATAGGGTCTCTATGGGTCCCTATGGGGCTCTATGGGTTCTTATGGGGTCTCTATGGGTTCTTATAGGGTCTCTATGGGTCCCTATGGGGCTCTATGGGGTCTTATGGGGTCTCTATGGGTTCTTATAGGGTCTCTATGGGTCCCTATGGGGCTCTGTGGGGCTCTATGGATCTCTATGGGTTCTTATAGGGTCTCTATGGGTCCCTATGGGGCTCTATGGGGTCTTATGGGGTCTCTATGGGTTCTTATAGGGTCTCTATGGGTCCCTATGGGGCTCTATGGGGTCTTATGGGGTCTCTATGGGTTCTTATAGGGTCTCTATGGGTCCCTATGGGGCTCTATGGGTCTCTATGGGGTCCCTATGGGGCTCTATGTGTCTCTATGGGGCTCTATGGGTCTCTATGGGGCTCTATGGGGTCTTATGGGGTCTCTATGGGTCCCTATGGGTCCCTATGGGGCTCTGTGGGGTCTTATGGGGTCCCTATGGGGCTCTATGGGTCTCTATGGGGTCTCTATGGGGCTCTATGGGGCTCTATGGGTTCTTATGGGGTCTCTATGGGGCTCTATGGGTTCTTATAGGGTCTCTATGGGGCTCTATGGGTTCTTATGGGGTCTCTATGGGGCTCTGTGGGTCCCCTGGGTCTCTATGGGGTTTCTATGGGGCTCTATGGGTTCTTATGGGGTCTCTATGGGTCCCTATGGGGTCCCTATGGGTCCCTATGGGGCTCTATAGGGTCTCTATGGGGCTCTATGCGGCTCTATAGGGTCTCTATGGGTCTCTATGGAATCTCTATGGGGTCTTATGGGGTCTCTATGGGGCTCTATGGGGCTCTATGCTGTTTTATGGGGCTCTGTGGGTCTCTATTGTGATCTATAGGGCTCTATGGGGCTCTATGGGGCTTTATGGGTTCTTATGGGGTTTCTATGGGGCTCTATGGGTTCTTATGGGGTCTCTATGGGTCTCAGTGGGGCTCTATGGGATCTCTATGGGGCTCTATGGGGTCTTATGGGGTCCCTATGGGTCCTTATGGGTCTCTATGGGGTCTCTATGGGGATCTTGGGGGCTCTGTGGGGCTCTATGGGGATCTATGGGGTTTCTGTGGGTTCTTATGGGGTCTCTGTGAGTCCCTATGGGTCCCTATGGGTCTCTATGGGTTCTTATGGGGTCTCTATGGGGCTCTATGGGGTCTTATTGGGCTCTGTGGGTCTCTATTGGGATCTATAGGGCTCTATGGGGTCTCTATGGGGATCTATGGGGTCTCTGTGGGTCTCTATGGGTTTCTATGGGGTTTCTATAGGGCAATGTGGGTCTCTATGGGGCTCTATGGGGTCTCTATGGGGTCCCTATGGGTTCCTATGGGGCTCCATGGGGCTCTATGTGTCTCAGTGGGGCTCTATGGGGTTTCTATGGGGCTCTCTGGGTTCTTATGGGGTCTCTATGGGTCTCTATGAGGCTCTGTGGGTCTCTATGGGTTCTTATGGGGTCTCTATGAGTCCCTATGGGGTCCCTTGGGGTCATTATGGGTTCCTATGGGGTCTCTATGGGTTCCTATGGGGCTCTATGGGTTCCTATGGGGCTCTATGGGTTTCTATGGGGCTCTATGGGTTCTTATGGGGTCCTTATGGGGCTCTATGGGTCCCTGTGGGTTTCTATGGGGCTCTATGGGTTCTTATGGGGTCTCTATGGGCTCTATAGGGTCTCTGTGGGGTCTCTATGGGATCTCTATGGGTTCTTATGGGGTCTCTATGGGCTCTATAGGGTCTCTGTGGGGTCTCTATGGGATCTCTATGGGGTCTTATGGGGTCTCTATGGGTCCCTATGTGTCTCTATGGGGTTTCCCTTTGGGTTCCTTATGGGGTCCCTATGGGATCCCTATGTGTCCTTATGGGGTCCTTATGGGATCCCTATGGGTCCTTATGGGGTCTCTATGTGTCCCTATGGGTCTCTATGGGTCCCTATGGGTTCCTTATGGGGTCCCAGGGTCCCTGGGTCTTCTATGGGGTTTCCCTTTGGGTTCCTTATGGGGTCCTTCTGGGGTCCCTATGTGTCCCTATGGGGTCCTTCTGGGGTCTCTATGGGTCCCTATGGGATTTCTATGGGGTCCCTATGTGTTTCTATGGGGTTTCCCTTAGGGATCCTTATGGGGTCCTTATGGGATCCCTATGTGTCCCTATGGGGTCCTTATGGGGTCCCCATGTGTTCTTATGGGGTTTCCCTTAGGGATCTTTATGGGGTGCTTATGAGGTCCCTATGTGTCCCTATGGGGTCCTTATGGGATCCCTATGTGTCTCTATGGGTTCCTACGTGTCCCTATGGGGTCCTTATGGGTTTCTATGGGATTTCTATGGGTTCCTTATGGGGTTTCCCTTTGGGTTCCTTATGGGGTCCTTATGGGGTCCCTATGTGTCCCTATGGGTTCCTTATGGGGTCTCTATGTGTTCTTATGGGTTCCTTATTGGGTCCCTGTGTGTCTCTATGGGATTTCTATGGGTTCTCTATGGGGTCCCTATGGGTTTCTATGGGATTTCTATGGGGTCTTTATGGGTCCCTATGTGTCCCTATGGGGTTTCCCTTTGGGTTCCCTATGGGGTCCCTATGGGGTCCCTATGGGGTCCTTATGGGGTCCCTATTGGTTCCTTATGGGGTTTCCCTTTGGGTTCCTTCTGGGGTCCTTCTGGGGTCCCTATGTGTCCCTATGGGTTCCTTATGGGATCCCTATGTGTCCCTATGGGGTCCTTATGGGGTCTCTATGGGTCCCTATGGGATTTCTATGGGGTCCCTATGTGTCCCTATGGGGTTTCTCTTAGGGATCCTTATGGGGTCCTTATGGGGTTCCTATGTGTCCCTATGGGTTCCTATGGGTTCCTATGTGTCCCTATGGGGTCCCTATGGGTTTCTATGGGATTTCTATGGGTTCCTTATGGGGTTTCCCTTAGGGATCCTTATGGGGTCCTTATGGGGTCCCTATGTGTCCCTATGGGGTCCTTATGGGGTCCCAGGGTCCCTGGGTCTTCTATGGGGTTTCCCTTTGGGTTCCTTATGGGTTCCTTATGGGGTCCCTATGGGCTCCTTATGGGGTTTCCCTTTGGGTTTTGATGGGGTCCTTCTGGGTTCCTTATGGGGTCCTTCTAGGTTCCCTATGTGTCCTTATGGGGTCTCTATGGGTTCCTTATGGGGTTTCCCTTTGGGTTCCTTATGGGGTCCTTCTGGGGTCCCTGTGTGTCCTTATGGGGTCTCTATGGGGTCCCTATGTGTCTCTATGGGTTCCTATGGGTCCCTCTGTGTCCCTATGGGTCCTTATGGGGTCCCAGGGTCCCTGGGTCTTCTATGGGGTTTCCCTTTGGGTTCCTTATGGGGTCCTTATGGGATCCCTATGTGTCCCTATGGGTTCCTATGTGTCCCTATGGGGTCCCTATGGGTTTCTATGGGATTTCTATGGGTTCCTTATGGGGTCCCTATGGGTTCCTTATGGGGTTTCCCTTAGGGATCCTTATGGGGTCCTTATGGGGTCCTTATGGGGTCCCTATGTGTCCCTATGGGTCTCTATGGGTTCCTATGGGTTCCTTTGTGTTCCTATGGGGTCCTTATGGGATCCCTATGTGTCTCTATGGGTTCCTACGTGTCCCTGTGGGGTTCTTATGGGTTTCTATGGGATTTCTATGGGTTCCTTATGGGGTTTCCCTTTGGGTTCCTTATGGGGTCCTTATGGGGTCCCTATGTGTCCCTATGGGGTCCTTCTGGGGTCTCTATGGGTCCCTATGGGATTTCTATGGGGTCCCTATGTGTTTCTATGGGGTTTCCCTTAGGGATCCTTATGGGGTCCTTATGGGATCCCTATGTGTCCCTATGGGGTCCTTATGGGGTCCCCATGTGTTCTTATGGGGTTTCCCTTAGGGATCTTTATGGGGTGCTTATGAGGTCCCTATGTGTCCCTATGGGGTCCTTATGGGATCCCTATGTGTCTCTATGGGTTCCTACGTGTCCCTATGGGGTCCCTATGGGTTTCTATGGGATTTCTATGGGTTCCTTATGGGGTTTCCCTTTGGGTTCCCTATGGGGTCCCTATGGGGTCCTTATGGGGTCCCTATGTGTCCCTATGGGGTTTCCCTTTGGGTTCCCTATGGGGTCCCTATGGGGTCCTTATGGGGTCCCTATGTGTGCTTATGGGTTCCTTATGGGGTCCCTATGGGTTCCTTATGGGGTTTCCCTTTGGGTTCCTTATGGGGTCCCTATGGGGTCCCTATGGGGTCCCTATGGGGTCCTTATGGGGTCCTTATGGGGTCCCAATGTCTCACACTCCCCGCCCCCAGAGGACGGGGCTCTGCTGCTTTTCCCCCTTCAGGCCCTGCTGCCCCACAGCTCTATGGGGTCGAATGGGGGGGGACACGTTCTGTACCCCCACCTCGGCCCCACTGAGGCTCTCAGCTTCTGCCCCACTGAGACCCGTCTGGCCACGGGTGGCTCTGATCGGGTATGGGGGATTTATGGGGTCTGGGGGGCTGAGGGCTTCTATGGGGCACCGGGGGGTCTATGGGGTCTCTATGGGGTTCTATGGGGCTCTATGGGGCTCTATGGGGCATTATGGGGTCTCTATGGGGCTCTATGGGGCTCCATGGGGTCTCTATGGGGCTCTATGGGGCTCTATGGGGCATTATGGGGTCTTTATGGGGCTCTATGGGGCTTTATGGGGTTTTATGCGGGTTTATGGGGCTTTATGGGGTCTTTATGGGGCTCTATGGGGCTCTATGGGGTCTCTATGGGGCTCTATGGGGTCTCTATGGGGCATTATGGGGTCTTTATGGGGCTTTATGGGGTCTCTATGGGCTCTCTATGGAGTCCCTATGGGGTTCTATGGGGCTCTATGGGGTCTCTATGGGGCTCTATGGGGCCCTATGGGGTTTTATGCGGGTTTATGGGGCTCTATGGGGTCTTTATGGGGCTTTATGGGGTCTCTATGGGCTCTCTATGGGGTCCCTATGGGGTTCTATGGGGCTCTATGGGGTTTCTGTGGGGCTCTATGGGGCCCTATGGGGTTTTATGCGGGTTTATGGGGCTTTATGGGGTCTTTATGGGGGTCTATGGGGCTCTATGGGGCATTATGGGGTCTTTATGGGGCTTTATGGGGCTCTATGGGTTCTCTATGGGGCTCTATGGGGCTCTATGGGGCCCTATGGGGTTTTATGCAGGTTTATGGGGCTTTATGGGGTCTTTATGGGGGTCTTTATGGGGCTCTATGGGGCTCTATGGGGTCTCTATGGGGTTCTGTGGGGCTCCATGGGGTCTCTATGGGGCTCTATGGGGCTCTATGGGTCTCTATGGGGCCCTATGGGGTTTTATGCGGGTTTATGGGGCTCTATGGGGCTTTATGGGGCTTTATGGGGTTTCTATGGGCTCTCTATGGGGTCCCTATGGGGTTCTATGGGGCTTTATGGGGTCTCTATGGGTCTCTATGGGGCACTGTGGGGCTCTATGGGGTCTCTATGGGTCTCTATGGGTCTTACGGGGTCATATGGGGCTCAGTGGGTCTCTATGGGGTCGCTGTGGGGTCTCTATGGGGTTCTGTGGGTACTACGGAGCTCTATGGTGTCCCTAAGGGTGTCTATGGGTCTCTATGGGGTCACTGTGGGGCTCTATAGGGTCTCTATGGGTCTCTAAGGGTATCTATGGGTCTTATGGGGTCACTATGGGGGTCTATGGGTCTCTATGGGGTCACTGTGGGGCTCTATAGGGTCTCTATGGGTCTCTAAGGGTATCTATGGGTCTTATGGGGTCTCCATGGGTCTCTATGGCGTCTCCATGGGTCCCTATGGGGTCTCTATGGGTCTCTATGGGTCTCTATGGGTCTCTATGGCATCTCCATGGGTCCCTATGGGGTCTCTATGAGTCTCTATGGGGCTCTGTGGGGATCTATTGGGATCCGTGGGGTCTCTATGGGTCTTTATGGGGTCTCTATGGGGTTCTGTGGGTTTCTATTGGGATCTGTGGGGTCTCTGTGGGTCTTTATGGGGCTCTATGGAGCCTTATGGGGCTTTATGGGGTCTCTATGGGTTCTACGGGGTCTCTGTGGGGTCTCTATGGGGTTTCTATGGGGTTTCTATGGGGTTCTGTGGGGTTCTATTGGGATCTGTGGGGTCTCTGTGGGTCTCTATGGGTTCCTACGGGGTCTCAATGGGGTCCTATGGGTACCTTTGGGTGTCTGTGGGGTTCTGTGGGGATCTATGGGGCTCTGTGGGTCTCTATGGGGTCTTTATGGGGTCTCTATGGGGTTCTGTGGGTTTCTATTGGGATCTGTGGGGTCTCTGTGGGGTCTCTATGGGGCTCTATGGGTCTTTATGGGACAATATGGGTCTCTATGGGGTCTCTATGGGTCTCTATGGGTCCCTATGGGTTCCTATGGGGTCTCTATGGGTCCGTATGGGTCCGTATGGGTCCATATTGGTCTCTATGGGGCTGGTTGGGAATCTATGGGGTCTCTGTGGGTCTCTATGGGTCTTCATGGGATCTCTATGGGGTCTTTATGGGGCTTTATGAGTCTCTATGGGGTTACTATGGGGTCTCTGTGGGTCTCTATGGGTCTCTATGGGGCTCTATGGGGTCCTTATGGGTCTCTATGGGGCTCTGTGGGTCTCTATGGGGTTTTAATGGGGTCTTTGTGGGCCTCTATGGGGTCCCTATGGGGTCTCTATGGTGTCTCTATGGGGATCTATGGGGCTGGGTGGGGATCTATGGGGTCTCTATGGGTCTCTATGGGGTCTCTATGGGGCTCTATGGGGTCCTTATGGGTCTCTATGGGGTTTTAATGGGGTCTTTGTGGGCCTCTATGGGGTCCCTATGGGGTCTCTATGGTGTCTCTATGGGTCTCTATGGGGCTGGGTGGGGATCTATGGGGTCTCTATGGGTCTCTATGGGGCTCTTTGGATTCCTATGGGTTTCTATGGGTCTCTGTGGGTCTCTGTGGGTCTCTATGGGGTCTTTATGGGGCTCTGTGGAGCCCTATGGGGCTTTATGGGGTCTTCATGGGTCCCTATGGGGTCTCTATGAGTCTCTATGGGGTTCTATGGGGCTCTATGGGGTTCTGTGGGTCTCTATGGGTCTCTATGGGTCTCTATGGGTCTCTATGGGTCTCTATGGGTCTCTATGGGGCTCTGTGGGGATCTATTGGGATCTGTGGGGTCTCTATGGGTTCTACGGGGTCTCTATGGGGCTCTATGGGGTTTCTATGGGGTGTCTATGGGGTTCTGTGGGAATCTATTGGGATCTGTGGGGTCACTATGGGTCCCTATGGGTCTCTATGGTGCCCTATGGGGTCTCTATGGGGCTGGTTGGGAATCTATGGGGTCTCTGTGGGTCTCTATGGGGCTCTATGGGTCTCTATGGGGTTTTTATGGGGTCTTTGTGGGGCTCTATGGGGTCTCTATGGGGTTCCATGGGGTTCTATGGGGTCAATAGGGCTTTATGGGGTCTCTATGGGTCTCTATGGGGCTCTATGGGGCTGGGTGGGGATCTATGGGGTCTCTGTGGGTCTCTATGGGGTCTTCATGGCATCTTTATGGGGTTTTATGGGGTCTCTATGGGGTCCGTATGGATCTCTATGGGTCTCTATGGTGCCCTGTGGGGTCTCTATGGGGTCTCTATGGGGATCTATGGGTCTCTATGGGTCTATGGGGTCTCTATGGGTCTCTATGGGGTCTTAGGGGTCTCTATGGGTCTCTATGGGTCTCTATGGGTCCCAATGGTCTCTACAGGGCTCTATGGGGTTTCTGTGGGTCCCTTTGAGATCTCTATGGGTCTCTGTGGGTCTCTATGGGTCCATATGGGTCCGTATGGGTCCTAATGGTTTCTTATGGGATCTATGGGGCTCTATGGGGTCTCTATGGGTCTCTATGTTTCTCTATGGGTCTCTATGGGTCCCTATGGGGTCTCTATGGGGTCCTATTGGGTCCTATGGGGTCTTACGGGTCTCTATGGGTCCTAATGGTCTCTACAGGGCACTATGGGGTTTCTGTGGGTCTCTATGGGGCTCTATGGGTTTATTATGGGGTCTGTGTGTCGCTATGGGTCTCTATGGGGTCCCTATGGGTCTCTATGGGGTCCGTATGGGTCTCTATGGGTCTATGGGGTCTCTATGGGTCTCTATGGGTCCCTATGGGTCCCTATGGGTCCCTATGTGTCTCCATGGGTCCCTATGTGTCTCCATGGGTCCCTATGGGGTCCCAATGGGGCTCAGTGTGGCGCCGTGGGGCTGAGCCGTTCTCTGTGGGGCAGGCGGTGGCGGTGTGGGGCGCGTGGGGCGCCGCTATGGGGCAGGAGCTGCGGCGATGGGAGAACGCGCACAGGGAGCGGGTCTGCGCTGTGGGGTGGGCAGGAGCCCTGCTGGTAAGTGGGGGGGTGTGGGGTGCTGTGGGGCTCTGTGGGGCACTATGGGGCTCTGTGGGGCTCTATGGCTCCCTATGGGTCTTTATGGGTCTCTATGGGGCTCTATGGGTCTTTATGGGGCTCTATGGGGTTTCTATGGGGCTCTATGGGTCCCTATGGGGCTCTATGGGTCTCTATGGGGCTCTATGGGTCCCTATGGGGCACTCTGGGGTTTCTATGGGGATCTATGGGGTCTCTATGGGTCTCTATGGGTCTCTATGGGTCTCTATGGGGTTCTATGGGGTTTCTATGGGGCTCTATGGGGATCTATGGCTCCCTATGGGTCCTTATGGGGTCTCTATGGGGCTCTATGGGTCCTTATGGGGCTCTATGGGGTTTCTATGGGGATCTATGGGGTCTCTATGGGGCTCTATGGGTTCCTGTGGGTCTCTATGGGGTCTCTATGGGTCTCTATGGGGCTCTATGGGTTTCTATGGGGCTCTATGGGTCCCTATGGGGCTCTATGGGGCTCTATGGGTCCCTATGGGGCACTATGGGGTTTCTATGGGGATATATGGGGATCTATGGGTCTCTATGGGTCACTATGGGGCTCTGTGGGGCTCTATGGGGCTCTATGGGTTTTCTATGGGGATCTATGGGTCCCTATGGGTCCCTATGGGGCTCTATGGGGTCTCTATGGGTCTCTATGGGGCTCTATGGGTCCTTATGGGGCTCTATGGGGCTCTATGGGTCCTTATGGGGCTCTATGGGGTTTCTATGGGGATCTATGGGGTCTCTATGGGGCTCTATGGGTTCCTGTGGGTCTCTATGGGGCTCTATGGGGTTTCTATGGGGCTCTATGGGGATATATGGGGCTCTATGGGTCTCTATGGGTCACTGTGGGGCTCTGTGGGGCTCTATGGGTTTTCTATGGGTCCCTATGGGGCTCTATGGGGTCTCTATGGGGCTCTATGGGGTCTCTATGGGGCTCTATGGGGATCTATGGCTCCCTATGGGTCTTTATGGGTCTCTATGGGGCTCTATGGGTCCTTATGGGGCACTATGGGGTTTCTATGGGGATCTATGGGGTCTCTATGGGGCTCTATGGGTTCCTGTGGGTCTCTATGGGTTCCTATGGGTCTCTATGGGTCTTTATGGGGCTCTATGGGGCTCTATGGGTTTTCTGTGGGGATCTATGGGTCCCTATGGGTCCCTATGGGGCTCTGTGGGGCTCTATGGGGTTTCTGTGGGGCTCTATGGCTCCCTGTGGGACTATGTGGGCCTCTATGGGTCCTTATGGGGCTCTATGGGGTTTCTATGGGGATCTATGGGTCTCTATGGGTCACTATGGGGCTCTGTGGGGCTCTATGGGTCTCTGTGGGTTCCTATGGGGTCTCTATGGGGCTCTATGGGTTCTTATGGGGTCTCTGTGGGTCTCTATGGGTCTCCATGGGGCTCTATGGGTCTCCATGGGTTTCTATGGGGTTTCTATGGGGTTTCTATGGGGATCTATGGGGATCTGTGGCTCCCTATGGGTCTTTATGGGTCTCTATGGTGCTCTATGGGTCCCTATGGTGCTCTATGGGTCCCTATGGGGCTCTATGGGGTTTCTATGGGGATCTATGGGTCACTATGGGGCTCTGTGGGGCTCTATGGGTCTCTATGGGGATCTATGGGTCTCTATGGGGTCCCTATGGGGCTCTATGGGTCCCTATGGGGCTCTGTGGGGTTTCTATGGGGATCTCTGGCTCCCTATGGGTCTTTATGGGTCTCTATGGGTCCTTATGGGGCTCTATGGGTTCCCGTGGTTCTCTATGGGGTCTCTATGGGGCTCTATGGGTCTCTATGGGGTTTCTATAGGGCAATGTGGGTCTCTGTGGGTCTCCATGGGTGTCTGTGGGTTCCTATGGGGTCTCTATGGGGCTCTATGGGTTCCTGTGGGTCTCTATGGGGTCTCTATGGGGCTCTATGGGGATCTATGGGTCCTTATGGGGCTCTATGGGGTTTCTATGGGGATCTATGGGGATCTATGGGTCCCTATGGGGCTCTGTGGGGTTTCTATGGGGATCTCTGGCTCCCTATGGGTCTTTATGGGTCTCTATGGGGCTCTATGGGTCTGTATGGGTCCCCATGTGTCCATATGGGGTCTCTATGGGTTCCTATGGGTCCCTCTGTGTGCACACGTGTCCCTATGGGTCCCTATGGGTCGCTATGTGTCGCTATGGGGTCCCTGTGGGTCTCTATGGGTCCCTATGTGTCCCTGTGGGTCCCTGTGGGGTCCCTATGGGTCCCCATGTGTCCCCACGTGTCCCTATGGGTCCCTATCGGTCCCTGTGGGTCCCTGTGGGTCCCCATGTGTCCCCACGTGTCCCTATGTGTCCCTGTGGGTCCCTGTGGGTCCCTATGGGGTCTCTATGGGTCCCCATGTGTCCCCATGTGTCCCCATGTGTCCCCATGGGTCCCTATGGGTCCCTATGGGTCCCTATGGGTCTCTATGGGGCTCTATGGGTCCCTATGGGGTCTCTATGGGGCTCTAATGGTCCCTATGTGTCCCTATGGGGTCCCTGTGGGTCTCTATGGGATCTATGGGTCCCCATGTATCCCCGTGTGTCCCTATGTGTCCCCATGGGTCCCTATGGGTCCCTATGTTCCCTATGGGTCCCTGTGGGTCCCTATGGGTCTCTATGAGTCCCCATGTGTCCCTATGTGTCCCTATGGGTCCCTGTGGGTCCCCATGTGTCCTTATGGTCCCTATGGTCCCTATGGTCCCTATGGTCCCTGTGGGTCCCTGTGGGTCCCTGTTGTCCCCACGTGTCCCCGTGTCCCCCAGCTGTCGGGCTCAGCAGACGGGACGCTGCTGCTGTGGGACGTGGCCGTGGGGCAGCGGCTGCGGGAACTTGTGGGGCTGCGCTGCCCCCCATGTGCCGTGGGGGGGCACGTGAGTAGGGGGCGGGGGGTGGGGGGTGGGGGGTCTGTGGGGCTCTATGGGGATCTATGGGGCTCTGTGGGTCTCCATGGGTCTCTATGGGGGTCTATGGGGCTCTATGGGTCTCTATAGGTCCCTATGGGTCCCTATGGGTCCCTATGGGTCGCTATGGGTCGCTATGGGTGTCAGTGGGTCACTATGGGTCGCTATGGGTTCCTATGGGTCGCTATGGGTCGCTATGGGTTCCTATGGGTCGCTATGGGTTGCTATGGGTCCCTATGGGTCTCCGCAGGGCCGCTGGCTGCTGGTCGTGGGTCGCTATGGGTCACTATGGGTCGCTATGGGTCTCAGTGGGTCTCAGTGGGTCTCTATGGGTCTGTATGGGTCTCAGTTGGTCCCTATGGGTCTCAGTTGGTCGCTATGGGTCCCTATGGGTCGCTATGTGTCTCTATAGGTCTCTATGGGTCGCTCTGGGTCGCTGTTGGTCACTATGGGTCGCTATGGGTCTCAGTGGGTCCCTATGGGTCCCTATGGGTCGCTATGGGTCGCTGTGGATCTCAGTGGGTCGCTATGGGTCGCTATGGGTCGCTATGGGTCTCTATGGGTCTCTATGGGTCGCTATGGGTCTCTATGGGTCTCTATGGGTCGCTATGGGTCGCTATGGGTCTCTGTGGGTCTCTATGGGTCTCTATGGGTCTCTATGCGTCGCTATGGGTCACTATGGGTCCCTATGGGTCCCTATGGGTCTCAGTGGGTCGCTATGGGCCCCTATGGGTCGCTGTGGGTCCCTATGGGTCCCTATGGGTCTCTATGGGTCGCTGCGGGTCCCCGCAGGGCCGCTGGCTGCAGGCCGTGGGTCGCTGTGGGTCCCTATGGGTCTCTATGGGTCGCTATGGGTCTCTATGGGTTGCTATGGGTCCCTATGGGTCGCTATGGGTCTCAGTGGGTCTCTATGGGTCTCAGTGGGTCTCTATGGGTCGCTATGCGTCGCTATGGGTCTCAGTGGGTCCCTATGGGTCTCTATGGGTCGCTATGCGTCGCTATGGGTCGCTATGGGGTCTCAGTGGGTCCGTATGGGTCCGTATGGGTCTCTATGGGTCCCTATGGGTCGCTATGGGTCCCTATGGGTCGCTATGGGTCTCAGTGGGTCTCTATGCGTCGCTATGCGTCGCTATGGGGTCTCAGTGGGTCTCAGTGGGTCTCTATGGGTCTCTATGTGTCCCTATGGGTCGCTATGGGTTGCTATGGGTCCCTATGGGTTGCTATGGGTCCCTATGGGTCTCTATGGGTCTCTATGGGTCGGTATGGGTCGTTATGGGTCTCTATGGGTCTCTATGGGTCGCTATGGGTCCCTATGGGTCTTTATGGGTCGCTATGGGTCTCATTGTGTCGCTATGGGTCTCTATGGGTCCCTATGGGTCTCTATGGGTCACTATGGGTCGCTATGGGTCTCTATGGGTCGCTATGGGGCGCTATGGGTCGCTGTGGCTCCCCGCAGGGCCGCTGGCTGCAGGCCGTGGTCGCTGTGGGTCGCTGTGGGTCTCTATCGGTCTCTATGGGTTGCTACGGGTCGCTATGGGTCGCTGTGCGTCCCTATGGGTCTCAGTGGGTCTCTATGGGTCGCTGTGGGTCGCTATGGGTCGCTGTGGGTCTCTATGGGTC
This sequence comes from Phasianus colchicus, assembly GCF_987193195.1. Classification (NCBI taxonomy): domain Eukaryota; kingdom Metazoa; phylum Chordata; class Aves; order Galliformes; family Phasianidae; genus Phasianus; species Phasianus colchicus. The sequence continues at coordinate 742,958 of NC_143474.1, read as the reverse complement.
TCAGTGGGTCTCTATGGGTCGCTGTGCGTCCCTATGGGTCTCAGTGGGTCACTATGGGTCGCTGTGGGTCGCTATGGGTCGCTATGGGTCCCTATGGGTCTCAGTGGGTCTCTATGGGTCGCTATGGGTCGCTATGGGTCTCAGTGGGTCTCTATGGGTCGCTATGGGTCCCTATGGGTCTCATTGTGTCGGTATGGGTCGCTATGGGTCCCTATGGGTCCCTATCGGTCTCTATGGGTCTCTATGGGTCTCTATGGGTCCCTATGGGTCTCTATGGGTCTCTATGGGTCGCTGTGGGTCTCTGTGTTCCTATGGGTCTCAGTGGGTCTCAGTGTGTCTCTATGGGTCTCTATGTGTCCCTATGGGTCGCTATGGGTCGCTATGGGTCTCTATGTGTCCCTATGTGTCGCTATGGGTCGCTGTGGGTCTCAGTGGGTCGCTATGGGTCTCTATGGGTCCCTATGGGTCTCTATGGGTCGCTATGGGTCTCTATGGGTCGCTATGGGTCGCTGTGGGTCTCAGTTGGTCGCTATGGGTCGCTATGGCTCCCTATGGGTCTCTATGGGTCTCTATGGGTCCCTATGGGTCTCTATGGGTCGCTATGGGTCGCTATGGGTCTCTATGGGTCTCTATGGGTCTCTATGGGTCTCTATGGGTCGCTATGGGTCCCTCTGGGTCGCTATGGGTCGCTATGGGTCTCTATGGGTCTCAGTGGGTCGCTATGGGGTCTCAGTGGGTCTCTATGGGTGTCTGTGTGTCGCTATGGGTCACTATGGGTCGCTATGGGTCACTATGGGTCGCTATGGGTCGCTGTGGGTCTCTATGGGTCGCTATGGGTCTCAGAGGGTCCCTATGGGTCGCTGTGGGTCGCTATGGGTCGCTGTGGGTCTCTATGTGTCCCTATGGGTCCCTATGGGTCGCTATGGGTCTCAGTGGGTCGCTATGGGTCGCTATGGGTCGCTGTGGGTCCCTATGGGTCAGTGTGGGTCACTATGGGTCTCAGTGGCTTTCTATGGGTCGCTATGGGTCTCAGTGGGTCGCTATGGGTCTCTATGGGTCCCTATGGGTCCCTATGGGTCTCTATGGGTCGCTGTGGGTCCCTATGGTTCCCTATGGGTCCCTATGGGTCGCTGTGGGTCCCTATGGGTCGCTATGGGTCTCAGTGGGTCGCTATGGGTTGCTATGGATCGCTATGGGTCCCTATGTGTCCCTATGGGTCGCTATGGGTCGCTATGGGTCTCTATGGGTCGCTATGGGTCTCTATGGGTCGCTATGGGTCTCTATGGGTCCCTATGTGTCCCTATGGGTCGCTATGGGTCGCTATGGGTCTCTGTGGGTCTTTATGGGTCGCTATGGGTCGCTATGGGTCCCTATGGGTCTTTATGGGTCGCTGTGGGTCGCTATGGGTCCCTATGGGTCTTTATGGGTCGCTATGGGTCTCATTGTGTCGCTATGGGTCTCTATGGGTCCCTATGGGTCACTATGGGTCACTATGGGTCGCTATGGGTCGCTATGGGTCTCAGTGGGTCTCTATGGGTCGCTGTGGGTCTCAGTGGGTCGCTATGGGTCTCTATGGGTCGCTATGGTTCTCAGTGGGTCTCTATGGGTCGCTGTGGGTCTCAGTGGGTCGCTATGGGTCTCTATGGGTCACTATGGGTCACTATGGGTCGCTATGGGTCGCTATGGGTCTCTATGGGTCACTATGGGTCGCTATGGGTCTCTATGGGTCTCTATGGGTCTCTATGGGTCTCTATGGTTCCCTATGGGTCCCTATGGGTCGCTGTGGGTCCCTATGGGTCGCTATGGGTCTCAGTGGGTCGCTATGGGTCCCTATGGGTCTCTATGGGTCGCTATGGGTCCCTATGGATCGCTATGGGTCGCTATGGGTCTCAGTGGGTCGCTATGGGTTGCTATGGATCGCTATGGGTCCCTATGTGTCCCTATGGGTCGCTATGGGTCGCTATGGGTCTCTATGGGTCGCTATGGGTCTCTATGGGTCCCTATGTGTCCCTATGGGTCGCTATGGGTCGCTATGGGTCTCTGTGGGTCTTTATGGGTCGCTATGGGTCCCTATGGGTCTTTATGGGTCGCTATGGGTCGCTATGGGTCTCTATGGGTCTTTATGGGTCGCTATGGGTCGCTATGGGTCTCTATGGGTCTCTATGGGTCGCTGTGGGTCGCTATGGGTCCCTATGGGTCTTTATGGGTCGCTATGGGTCTCATTGTGTCGCTATGGGTCTCTATGGGTCCCTATGGGTCACTATGGGTCACTATGGGTCGCTATGGGTCGCTATGGGTCTCAGTGGGTCTCTATGGGTCGCTGTGGGTCTCAGTGGGTCGCTATGGGTCTCTATGGGTCGCTATGGTTCTCAGTGGGTCTCTATGGGTCGCTGTGGGTCTCAGTGGGTCGCTATGGGTCTCTATGGGTCACTATGGGTCGCTATGGGTCTCTATGGGTCGCTATGGGTCGCTATGGGTCGCTATGGGTCGCTGTGGCTCCCCGCAGGGCCGCTGGCTGCAGGCCGTGTTCGCTGTGGGTCGCTGTGGGTCTCTATCGGTCTCTATGGGTTGCTACGGGTCGCTATGGGTCGCTGTGCGTCCCTATGGGTCTCAGTGGGTCTCTATGGGTCGCTGTGGGTCGCTATGGGTCGCTGTGGGTCTCTATGGGTCGCTATGGGTCCCTATGGGTCTCATTGTGTCGGTATGGGTCGCTATGGGTCCCTATGGGTCCCTATCGGTCTCTATGGGTCTCTATGGGTCCCTATGGGTCGCTGTGGGTCTCTGTGTTCCTATGGGTCTCAGTGGGTCTCAGTGTGTCTCTATGGGTCTCTATGTGTCCCTATGTGTCGCTATGGGTCGCTGTGGGTCTCAGTGGGTCGCTATGGGTCTCTATGGGTCTCTATGGGTCTCTATGGGTCCCTATGGGTCTCTATGGGTCGCTGTGGGTCCCTATGTGTCCCTATGTGTCGCTATGGGTCGCTGTGGGTCTCAGTGGGTCGCTATGGGTCTCTATGGGTCTCTATGGGTCGCTATGGGTCGCTATGGGTCTCTATGGTTCACTATGGGTCTCAGTGGGTCCCTATGGGTCGCTGTGGGTTGCTATGGGTCGCTGTGGGTCTCTATGGGTCCCTATGGGTGTCTATGGGTCGCTATGGGTCCCTATGGGTCGCTATGGGTCTCTCTGGGTCGCTATGGGTCCCCGCAGGGCCGCTGGCTGCAGGCCGTGGGGCGCAGTGGGTCCCTATGGGTCTCTATGGGTCGCTATGGGTCCCTATGGGTCCCTATGGGTCGCTGTGGGTCGCTATGGGTCGCTATGGGTCTCAGTGGGTCCCTATGGGTCGCTATGGGTCGCTATGGGTCGCTGTGGGTCCCGCAGGGCCGCTGGCTGCAGGCCGTGGGTTGCTGTGGGTCCCTATGGGTCTCAGTGGGTCGCTATGGGTCTCTATGGGTCGCTATGGGTCCCTATGGGTCCCTATGGGTCGCTATGGGTCTCTATGGGTCTCTATGGGTGTCAGTGGGTCCCTATGGGTCGCTATGGGTCTCAGTGGGTCACTATGGGTCCCTGTGGGTCGCTATGGGTCGCTATGGGTCTCTATGGGTCTCTATGGGTCACTATGGGTCCCTGTGGGTCGCTATGGGTCGATTTGGGTCCCTGTGGGTCCCTATGGGTCGCTATGGGTCTCATTGTGTCCCTATGGGTCTCTATGGGTCGCTATGGGTCGCTATGGGTCTCTATGTGTCCCTATGGGTCCCTATGGGTCGCTATGGGTCGCTATGGGTCGCTATGGGTCGCTGTGGGTCTCTATGGGTCGCTATGGGTCTCTATGTGTCCCTATGGGTCTCTATGGGTCTCTATGGGTCGCTGTGGGTCGCTATGGGTCTCTATGGGTCTCTATGGGTCTCTATGGGTCGCTATGGGTCGCTATGGGTCCCTATGGGTCCCTATGGGTCGCTATGGGTCACTATGGGTCTCTATGTGTCCCTATGGGTCCCTATGGGTCTCTATGGGTCGCTGTGGGTCCCTATGGGTCGCTATGGGTCGCTATGGGTCGCTATGGGTCTCTATGGGTCCCTATGGGTCGCTGTGGGTCGCTGTGGGTCTCAGTGGGTCTCTATGGGTCTCTATGGGTCCCTATGGGTCGCTATGGGTCGCTGTGGGTCCCCGCAGGGCCGCTGGCTGCAGGCCGTGGGTCGCTGTGGGTCGCTGTGGGTCTCATTGTGTCCCTATGGGTCTCAGTGGGTCTCTATGGGTCTCTATGGGTCTCTATGGGTCGCTATGGGTCTCATTGTGTCGCTATGGGTCCCTATGGGTCCCTATGGGTCCCTATGGGTCTCAGTGGGTCTCAGTGGGTCGCTATGGGTCCGTATGGGTCGCTATGGGTCTCTATGGGTCGCTGTGGGTCGCTATGGGTCGCTATGGGTCTCAGTGGGTCCCTATGGGTCGCTATGGGTCGCTATGGGTCGCTATGGGTCGCTATGGGTCGCTATGGGTCTCTATGGGTCTCAGTGGGTCCCTATGGGTCGCTATGGGTCGCTATGGGTCTCAGTGGGTCCCTATGGGTCGCTATGGGTTGCTATGGGTCTCTATGGGTCTCAGTGGGTCCCTATGGGTCGCTATGGGTCGCTATGGGTCTCAGTGGGTCCCTATGGGTCGCTATGGGTTGCTATGGGTCTCTATGGGTCGCTATGGGTCGCTATGGGTCGCTGTGGGTCCCCGCAGGTCCGCTGGCTGCAGGCCGTGGGTCGCTGTGGGTCTCTATGGGTCCCTATGGGTCTCAGTGGGTCGCTATGGGTCGCTGTGGGTCGCTGTGGGTCGCTATGGGTTGCTATGGGTCGCTGTGGGTCCCCGCAGGGCCGCTGGCTGCAGGCCGTGGGTCGCTGTGGGTCCCTATGGGTCTCTATGGGTCCCTATGGGTCTCTATGGGTCCCTATGGGTCCCTATGGGTCGCTATGGGTCGCTATGGATCACTATGGGTCCCTATGGGTCGCTATGGGTCTCATTGTGTCCCTATGGGTCGCTGTGGGTCCCTATGGGTCCCTATGTGTCTCTATGTGTCCCTGTGGGTCGCTATGGGTCGCTATGGGTCACTGTGGGTCTCATTATGTCCCTATGGGTCTCAGTGGGTCTCTATGGGTCTCTATGGGTCGCTATGGGTCTCATTGTGTCGCTATGGGTCTCTATGGGTCCGTATGGGTCCCTATGGGTCTCAGTGGGTCTCTATGGGTCGCTGTGGGTCTCAGTGGGTCGCTGTGGGTCTCTATGGGTCCCTATGGGTCTCTATGGGTCGCTATGGGTCCCTATGGGTCTCTATGGGTCCCTATGGGTCGCTATGGGTCGCTGTGGGTCCTTGTGGGTCCCTATGGGTCCCTATGGGTCGCTATGGGTCTCTGTGGGTCCCTATGGGTCGCTATGGGTCGCTATGGGTCGCTATGGGTCGCTATGGGTCTCTGTGGGTCCCTATGGGTCTCTATGGGTCGCTATGGGTCGCTATGGGTCGCTGTGGGTCCCGCAGGGCCGCTGGCTGCAGGCCGTGGGTCGCTGTGGGTCGCTGTGGGTCTGGCATCGCAGCGGCCGCCCCCAAAGCTCCCATCGCTGCCATCCCGGCAGCCCCACGTCGGCCTGCATCGCCCCCCGAGGTGAGCCTGCATTAATTAAGCCGCTAATTAAGTCGCTAACGAACTCGTTGGGGCCTCCTTAACCAAGGGCCGCGGCGGTTAATTGCTTAATTAAGGGTGGTTAATTAATGACCGACGCAGGGGCGCCGCGAGCCATGGTGGCGGTGACGGGGGGCGATGGAAGCACGCGGGTTTGGCACCCCACGGAGGTAATTAATTAGCGGTAATTAGTTAATTAGGGGGGGGGGGGGCGGGGAGGGAGGCGGGGGGAGGGTGGGGGGGGGTTTAATTGGGGTTGGGGGTAATTAAGAGGGGGGTAATTAACGGGGGAGGGGGGGAGGGGTGTGGCAGCTCGATCGGGCGGGTAATTAGGTAATTAGCGGTAGTTGATTAATTAGGAAGGGGGGAGGATGGGTTGATTAATGGCAGGGGGAGTGGCATTAGTTGGGGGCGGGGGTAATTAAGAGGGGGGGGTTAAGAAGTAATTAAGAGGGGGTTAATTAGGGAGCAGTGGGAGCACGTGGGTGTGGCGGCCTAATTAGAGGCATTAATTGGCAGTAATTAATTAGGCAGGGCGGGAGCGGGCTGATTAATGAGAGGGGCATTGAATGGGGATGGGGGAATGAAGAGGGAGGTAATTAAGAGGTAATTAAGAAATTAATTGGTGGGGAGAGAGCGATGGGAGGGCCTGAGGGTGGCACTGCAATTAGGGTCATTAATTAGCTGTAATTAGTTAATTAGGGGAGGGGGGACAAAGGGAGGAGGTGGGGGTGAAGAGGAGATTAATTGGGAATGGGGGTAATCAAGAGGGGGGTAATTAAGAGGTAATTAAGAAAGGTTTAATTACGGGAGAGAGAACGATGGGAGGGCATGGGAGTGGCACTGTAATTAGATGGGTTAATTAGCAGGAATTAATTAAGGAGGGTGATTAACGAGAGGGAGGCGGGCATTAATTGGGGACGGGGGTCCTTTGGAGGAGGTTAATTAAGAAGTAATTAAGAGGTGATTAAGAAGGGGTTAATTGGGGGGCAAGAGGACGGTGGGGTTGAGGCATCGCAATTAGGTGCGTTAATTAGCGTTAATTAGTTAATTAGGGAGGGAAGGGGAGTGGGTGGGGGTTAATTAGGAGGGGGTAATTAAGAGGGGGGTAATTAAGAGAGGGGGTAATGAGGGGGGGTAATTAAGAGGGGGGTGTTGGGTGCGTACAGGTGTGGCATCGCTCTGTGTTAATTAGCGGTAATTAATTAATTAGGAAATAGGTGAAATTTGGGCCAAATGTGGGGATTTTGGGGTGGGGCGAAATGGGAAAAAAAAATTGGGAAAAAATGGGAAAATTTGGGGAAAAATCGGGAAAATTTGGGGAAAATTGGGAAAATTTGGGGGGAAATCGTGAAAAATGGGGGAAATTTGGGGAATTTTGGGGGAAATTTGGGGAAATTTGGGGAAATCTGGGGGGAAATTTACAATTTTAGGTGAAAATGGTAAATTTGGGGGAAAATGTGCAGAATTTTGGGGGAAATTTGGAGAAAAATGGGGGAAGAATGCAGAATTTTGGAGGAAATTTGGAGAAAATTGGGGGAAAATGTGGAAAAATTGGGGCAAAATTGGGGAAATCTGGGCAAAATTGGGGAATTATGGAAACATTTGGGGGGAAATTTGGGGAAAATTTGAGAATTTGGGGCAAAAATTTGGAAATTTGGAGGAAAAATGTTCAGAATTTTGGGGAAATGTGGGCAATTTTGGGGCAAATATGAAGAATTTTTGGTGCAAAATTGGGGATATTGGTGCAAAATTGGCGAAATTTTGGAGAAAATTTTGGGAAAATTTGGAGAATTTGTGGCCAAAATGGGAAAAATTGGGAAAAAATGTGGATTTTGGGGGAAATCTGGGCAATTTGTGGGCAAAAGTGGGCAAAAATTGGTGGAAAATATGGAGAATTTTGGGGTAAATAATGAAAAATTAGGAAAAATATGAGAGTATTTGGGGCAAAATTGGGGATTCGGGTGAAATTGTGAAAATTTCGTGAAATTTTGGAGGAAATTTTGAGAACTTGTTTCAAAAATGGAAAATTTTGGGAGACGTGCAGAATTTTGAGGAAATTTGAGGAAATTTTGGATTAAAATGGGGAAAAAACGGGGAAAATTATGGAGAATTTTGGGGTAAATAATGGAAAAATGAGAAAAAAATGGAATATTGGGGTCAAATTGGGGAAATTGGGGCGAAATTGTGGAAATTTGGGGGAAATTTTGAAGGAAATTTGGAGAATTTGTTTGAAAATGGAGAATTTGGAGACAAAATGTACAGAATTTGGTGGCAAATTTGGAGAAAGTTGTGGGAAAATATGGAAAAATTTGAAGCAAAATTGAAAATTTGGGGAAAGATTGGGGACGTTTGGGGGAAAATTTGGGGAAAATTTGGGGCCAAAATGGGGAATTTTGGGAAAAATGTTCAGGATTTTGGGGGAAATTTTGTAATTTTGTAGCGAAAATGGGAAAAAGTGGGGGAAATTATGGAGAATTTTGGGGTAAATAATGGAAATTTGGGAAAAAATATGGGAATATTTGGGGAAAATTGGGGAAATTTGGGCTAAATTGGGGACATTTTGGGGAAAATTTGGGGAAATTTGGAGAATTTGGGGCAAAAATTGAAAATTTTGGGAAAAATGTGTAGAATTCTGGGGAAATAATGGAAAATTGGGGGTAAATATGGAAAAAATGGGGCAAAATTGGCGACATTTTGGGGAAATTCTGGGGAAAATTAGAGAATTAGGGGCAAAAATTGGAAATTGGGGGAAAAATGTGCAGAATTTTGGGGGAAATTCGGTAATTTTGTGGCAAAAAATGGGAAAAACTTTGGGAAATTATGGAGAATTTTGGGGTAAAGGAAATTTGGGAAAAAATATGTGAATATTGGGGCAAAATTGGGGGAATTTGGGTAAAATTGGCGACATTTTGGGGAAATTTGGGGGAAATTGGAGAATTTGGTTGAAAATGGTAAATTTGGGGGAAAATGTGCAGAATTTTGGGGCAAATTTGGAGAAAATTGGGGGAAAATATGGGAAATTTTGAAGCAAGATTGGGAAAATTTAGGGAAAGATTGGGGACAATTTGGGGGAAATTTGGTGGGAAATTTGGAGAATTTGGGGCAAAAATTGGAAACTTTGGGAAAAATTTGTAGAATTCAAAGGGTAAATAATGGAAATGTGGGGGAAAATATGGAAAAAATGGGGCAAAATTGGGGACATTTTGGGGAAATTTTGGGAAAATTGGAGAATTATGGGCAAAAATCGGAAATTTGGGGGAAAATGTTCCGAAATTTGGGGAAAATGTGGGCAATTTTAGGGCAAAAATGGGAAAAACTGTGGGAAATTATTGAGAATTCGGGGGTAAAGGAAATTTATGAAAAAATGTGGAAATATTGGGGCAAAATTGGGGAAAAATTGGGGGGAAATTTGGAGAATTTGGGGCAAAAATGGGAAACTTGGTGGGAAAGATGTGCAGAATTTTGGACGAAATTTGGGCAAATTGGGTGCAAAAATGGGGAAAATTGGGGGAAATTATGGGGAATTTTGGGGTAAATAATGGAAAAATGGGAAAAATATGGGAATATTGGGCAGAATTGGGGAAATTGGGGCAGAATTGGGGACGTTTTGGGGACATTTTGGAGGAAATTTGGAGAATTTGGGGCAAAAATGGGAAATTTTGGGAAAAATGTGCAGAATTTTGGGGGAAATAATGGAAATTTGCGAGAAAATATGGGAAAATTTGAAGCAAAACTGGGAAATTTGGGGGACGTTTGGGGAAATTTAGGGAAATTTGGAGAATTTTGGGGTATAGAATAAAAATTTGGGGTATAATATGGGAAAATTCGGGGCAAAATTGGGGAAATCTGGGCAAAATTGGGGAATTTTGGTGACATTTTGGCGGAATTTGGGGGGAAATTGGAGAATTTGGGGCAGAAATGGCAAATTGAAGGGAAAATGTGCAGAATTTGGGGGAAAATTGGGCCATTTGGGGGCAAAAATGGAAAGAAATTGGGGGAAATCTGGAGATTTTGGGGTGAATAATGGAAATTTGGAGGAAAATATGGAAAAATTGGGCAAAACGTGGAAATTTGGGGGAGAAAATGGAAAAAAATGGGCAAAATTGGGGAATTATGGGCAAAATTGGGGATGTTTGGGGGAAATTTGGGGGGGAAATTTGGGGAATTTGGGGCAAAAATGGGAAATTTGGGGGGGAAAGTGCAGAATTTTGGGGGAAATTTGGGCAATTTGGGGGCAAAAATGAGAAAAATTTGTGGAAATTATGGAGAATTTGGGGGTAAATGGGAATTTGGGGGAAAATTGGGGGAAAATTTGGGGCAAAATTGGGGGAAAATGTGGAAATTTGGGGAGAAAAAAAGGAATTTTGGGCAAAATTGGGGAAATCTTGTGGTTAAAATTGGAAATTTGGGGGAAAATTGGAATTTTGAGGGTAATTTGGGCAATTTTGAGGCAAAATTGGACAACTTTTGTCAAAAATGGGGAAATTTTGGAGGGAAATATGGAGAATTTTGGAGGAAATAATGTAATAGTAATAAAGAATGGAAATTTGGGAGAAAATGGGAAATTTGGGGGGGAAATTGTGGAAAAATTGGGAGAGGTGTGGAATATTTGGGGGAAAATCCTGAAAATTGGGGAAAATTGGGGAAACTCGGGTGAAATGTGGAAATTCGAGGTGAAATACGGGAAATCTGGGGAAAATCTGGGAAATTTGGGGGGAAATATGGATAATCTGGGTGAAAAGTAAAAATTTGGGGGAAAATATGGGAAATTTGGATGAAATATGGGGAAATTTGGGGGAGAAATATGGGAAATATGGGAAATTTGGGAGAAATGTGGAAATTTTGGTGAAAATGTGGGAAATCTGGGTAAAATGCACCAGATTTGGGGAAAATACTGAAAATTTGGGGAGAATGCGGAGAATTTGGGTGAAATCTGGGATAATTTGGGGAAAATGTGGGAAAATCGGGTGAAATGTGGGAATTTGGGGAAAACATAGAAAATTTCAGAAAAATCTGGGAAATGTGGGAGAGAAATGTGGGAAATTTGGATGAGAAGCGGAAATTTGGGGGAAAATATGGAAATTTTGGGTGAAAAATGGGATATTTTGGGGAGAAACGTGGGAAATCTTGGGAAAATGCGTCAGATTTGGGAAAATACTGAAAATTTGGGGAGACTGTGGAGAATTTTGGTGAAATCTGGGATAATTGGGGAGAAAATGTGGAAAATTCGGGTGAAACATGAAAATTTTGGCGTATTATGGGAAATCTGTGAAATATGGGGAAATTTGGGGGAGAAAATTTGAAAATCTGGGGAAAATACATCAGATTTCAGGAAAATACTGATGATTTGGGGAGAATGTGGAGAACTTGGGTGAAATCTGGGATAATTTGGGGAAAATGTGGGAAATCTGGGGGAAATCTTGGAAATTTTGGGGTGAAATATGGGAAATTTGGGTGAAATCTTGAGATTTTGGGGAGAAACGTGGGAAATTCGGGGAAATGTGGGAATTTTGGGGGCAAATACGGCAAATTTGGGGAAACCCTGGGATATTTGGGGGAAAGCATCTGAAATTTGGGTAAAGTGTGCCAGATTTGGGGAAAATACTGAAAATTTGGGGGGATCGTGGAGAATTTGGGTGAAATCTGGGATAATTTGGGGGAAATGTGGGAATTTGACTGAAATCTGGGATAATTTGGGGGGAAAGAGTGGGAAATTTGGGTGAAATGTGGAGATTTTGGGGAGAAATGTTGGAAATTCGGGTGAAATGTGGGAATTTTGGGGGCAAATACGGAAAATTTGGGGAAACCCTGGGATATTTTGGGGAAAGCATCTGAAATTTGGGTAAAATGCACCAGATTTGGGGGAAATACTGAAAATTTGGGGAGAATGTGAAGAATTTGGGTGAAATCTGGGATAATTTGGGGAAATGTGGGAAATTCGGGTGAAATGTGGGAATTTGGGGCAAAATATGGAAAATCTGGGGGAAACCTGGGAAATTTGGGGGAGAAATGTGGGAATTCTGGGTAAAATGTGTCAGATTTTGGGAAAACACTGAAAATTTGGTTAGAATGTGGAGAATTTGGGTGAAATCTGGGATAATTGGGGGGAAAATGTGGAAAATTCGGGTGAAATGTGGGAATTTTGGGGCAAAATAAGGAAAATCTGGGGAAAATGTGGGAAATTTGGGGGTGAAATGTGATTTTGAGGGGAAACGTGGAAAATTTGGGGAAAAATACAGAAAAATTTGGGGGAAATCTGGAGATTTTGGGGAGAAATGTGGGAAATTCGGGTGAAATGTGGGAATTTTGGGGGCAAATACGGGAAATTTGGGGAAACCCTGGGATATTTGGGGGAAAGCATCTGAAATTTGGGTAAAATGTGCCAGATTTGGGGAAAATACTGAAAATTTGGGGCGATCGTGGAGAATTTGGGTGAAATCTGGGATAATTTGGGTGAAATGTGGGAATTTGGTTGAAATCTGGGATAATTTGGGGGGAAAGAGTGGGAAGTTTGGGTGAAATGTGGAGATTTTGGGGGAAATATGGGAAAATTGGGTGAAATCTGGAGATTTTGGGGAGAAATGTTGGAAATTTGGGTGAAATGTGGGAATTTTGGGGCGAAATAAGGAAAATCTGGGGAAAATGTGGGAAATTTGGGTGAAATGTGGGAATTTGGGGCAAAATATGGAAAATCTGGGGGAAACCTGGGAAATTTGGGGGAGAAATGTGGGAATATCTGGGGAAAATGTGCCAGATTTTGGGAAAATACTGAAAATTTGGTTAGAATGTGGAGAATTTGGGTGAAATCTGGGATAATTGGGGGGAAAATGTGGAAAATTCGGGTGAAATGTGGGAATTTTGGGAGCAAATACGGGAAATTTGGGGAAAGCCTGGGATATTTGGCGGGAAGCATCTGAAATTTGGGTAAAATGCACCAGATTTTGGGAAAACACTGAAAATTTGGGGAGAATGTGAAGAATTTGGGTGAAATCTGGGATAATTTGGGGAAAATGTGGGGAATTCTGGTGAAATGTGGAAATTTGGGGGTGAAATAAGGAATATCTGGGGAAAATGTGGGAAATTTGGGTGAAATGTGATTTTGAGGGGAAACGTGGAAAATTTGGGGAAAAATACAGAAAAACTTGGGGGAAATCTGGAGATTTGGGGGAGAAATGTTGGAAATTTGGGTGAAATGTGGGAATTTTGGGGGCAAATACGGGAAATTTGGGGAAACCCTGGGATATTTGGGGGAAGCATCTGAAATTTGGGTAAAATGTGCCAGATTTGGGGAAAATACTGAAAATTTGAGAAGGATGTGGAGAATTTGGGTGAAATGTGGGATAATTTGGGGAAAATGTGGGAAATTCGGGTGAAATGTGGGAATTTGGGGCAAAATATGGAAAATCTGGGGGAAACCTGGGAAATTTGGGGGAGAAATGTGGGAATTCTGGGTAAAATGTGTCAGATTTTGGGAAAACACTGAAAATTTGGTTAGAATGTGGAGAATTTGGGTGAAATCTGGGATAATTGGGGGGAAAATGTGGAAAATTCGGGTGAAATGTGGGAATTTTGGGGCGAAATAAGGAAAATCTGGGGAAATGTGGGAAATTTGGGTGAAATGTGGTGATTTTGAGGGGAAAGGTGGAAAATTTGGGGAAAAACAGAAAAATTTGGGGGAAATCTGGAGATTTGGGGGAGAAATGTGGGAAATTTGGGTGAAATGTGGGAATTTTGGGGGCAAATACGGGAAATTTGGGGAAACCCTGGGATATTTGGGGGAAAGCATCTGAAATTTGGTTGAAATGCGTCAGATTTTGGGAAAATACTGAAAACTCGGGGAGAATGTGGAGAATTTGGGTGAAATGTGGGATAATTTGGGGTAAAATGTGGGGAATTTGGGTGAAATGTGGGAATTTGGGGCAAAATATCGAAAATCTGAGGGAAATCTGGGAAATTTGGGGGAGAAATGTGGGAATTCTGGGTAAAATGTGTCAGATTTTGGGAAAATACTGAAAATTTGGGGAGAATGTGAAGAATTTGGGTGAAATCTGGGATAATTTGGGGGGAAATAGTGGGAAATTTGGGTGAAATGTGGAGATTTTGGGGAGAAATATGGGAAAATTGGGTGAAATCTGGAGATTTGGGGGAGAAATGTTGGAAATTTGGGTGAAATGTGGGAATTTTGGGGGCAATTACGGGAAATTTGGGGAAACCCTGGGATATTTTGGGGAAAGCATCTGAAATTTGGGTAAAATGTGCCAGATTTGGGGAAAATACTGAAAATTTGGGTGGATCATGGAGAATTTGGGTGAAATGTGGGATAATTTGGGGGAAATGTGGGAAATTTGGGTGAAACGTGGCAATTTTGGGGTAAAATATCAAAAATCTGGGGGAAATGTGGGAAATTTGGGTGAAATGTGGTGATTTTGAGGGGAAACGTGGAAAATTTGGGGAAAAACAGAAAAATTTGGGGGAAATCTGGAGATTTTGGGGAGAAATGTGGGAAATTCGGGTGAAATGTGGGAATTTGGGGCAAAATATCGAAAATCTGGGGGAAACCTGGGAAATTTGGGGGAGAAATGTGGGAAATTTGGGGAAATGTGGGAATTTTGGGGGCAAATATGGGAAATTGGGGGAAACCCTGGGATATTTTGGGGGAAGCACCTGAAATTTGGGTAAAATGCGTCAGATTTGGGGAAAATACTGAAAATTTGGGGAGAATGTGGAGAATTTGGGTGAAATCTGGGATAATTTGGGGGAAATGTGGGAAATTCGGGTGAAATGTGGGAATTTGGGGCAAAATATGGAAAATCTGGGGGAAACCTGGGAAATTTGGGGGAGAAATGTGGGAATTCTGGGGAAAATGTGTCAGATTTTGGGAAAATACTGGAAATTTGGGGAGAATGTGGAGAATTTGGGTGAAATCTGGGATAATTTCGGGGAAATGTGGGAAAATCGGGTGAAATGTGGGAATTTGGGGCAAAATATGGAAAATCCTGGGAAAATCTAGGAAATTTTGGGAGAATTATGGGAAATCTGGGTGAAAAGTGGAAATTCGGAGGAAAATATGGGAAATTTGGGTGAAATGTGGGGAAATTTTGGGGAGAAATAGGGGAAAATTGGGAGTAAATTTCAAAAGAAAATCGGGGTATGGAAAATGTGGGGAGAAATACGGGAAATTTGGGTGAAATGTGGAGATTTTGGGGAGAAATGTGGGAAATTCGGGTGAAATGTGGGAATTTTGGGGCAAATACGGAAAATTTGGGGAAAGCCTTGGATATTTTGGGGAAAGCATCTGAAATTTGGGTAAAATGTGCCAGATTTGGGGAAAATACTGAAAATTTGGGGGGATCGTGGAGCATTTGGGTGAAATCTGGGATAATTTGGGGGAAATGTGGGAAATTCGGGTGAAATGTGGGAATTTGGGGCAAAATATCGAAAATCTGGGGGAAATGTGGGAAATTTGTGTGAAATGTGGTGATTTTGAGGGGAAACGTGGAAAATTTGGGGAAAAACAGAAAAATTTGGGGGAAATCTGGAGATTTTGGGGAGAAATGTGGGAAATTCGGGTGAAATGTGGGAATTTGGGGCAAAATATCGAAAATCTGGGGGAAACCTGGGAAATTTGGGGGAGAAATGTGGGAAATTTGGGTGAAATGTGGGAATTTGGGGGGCAAATACGGGAAATTTGGGGAAACCCTGGGATATTTTGGGGAAAGCATCTGAAATTTAGGTAAAATGCAGCAGATTTGGGGAAAACACTGAAAAATCAGGTGGAAAAAGTGGAATTTTGGGGTGAAATTGCACCGAATTGGGGCCGGAGGTGACCTTGGGGTTCCGCTGTGGTTTTGGGGTGAAAAATGAGGATTTTGGGTGTTGTTTTTTTTTGCAGGCTGCTCCCCCCCGTGCCCTGGGGTGGCACTCAGAGAAATGTGTGGGGCTGGTGGTGACGGGGGGGCACACAGTGAGCGTCAGTGAGGGGGGGGACGTCCGGGAGTGGAACACAGGTGAGATTTTGGGGTGAATTCGGGGGATTTTGGGGCTGCTGGGAGGGGATTGGGGGGAAAAAATGGGGATTTGGGGGGAGAAATGGGGGAAATTGGGGGGAAAAATGGGAGATTTGGGGGAAATTTGGGGGAAATTGGGGTGGTTTGGGGGAAGATGGGGGGAATGGGGGGAAAATGGGGAAAAAATGGGAAAAATGGGGGGAAGTTGGGGGAAATTGGGGGGAAAATGGGGGAAAATTGGGGAAATATGGGGGAAATTGGGGGAAAAATGGGAAATTTATGGGAAAATGGCAGAAATTGGGGGGGAAATGGGGGAAGTTGAGGGGAAAAATGGGAGATTTGGGGGAAATTTGGGGGAAATGGGGGTGGTTTGGGGGAAGATGGGGGGAATGGGGGGAAAATGGGGAAAAAATGGGAAAAATGGGGGGAAGTTGGGGGAAATTGGGGGGAAAAATGGGGGAAATTGGGGAAAAATGGGGGAAATTGGGGGGAAAATGGGAAATTTATGGGAAAATGGCAGAAATTTGGGGGGAAATGGGGGAAATTAGGGGGGAAAATGGGAAATTGGGGGAAATTTGGGGGAAATTGGGGTGGTTTGGGGGAAGATGGGGGGAATGGGGGGAAAATGGGGAAAAAATGGGAAAAATGGGGGGAAGTTGGGTGAAATTGGGGGGAAAAATGGGGGAAATTGGGGAAATATGGGGGAAATTGGGGGAAAAATGGGAAATTTATGGGAAAATGGCAGAAATTGGGGGGGAAATGGGGGAAGTTGAGGGGAAAAATGGGAGATTTGGGGGAAATTTGGGGGAAATGGGGGTGGTTTGGGGGAAGATGGGGGGAATGGGGGGAAAATGGGGAAAAAATGGGAAAAATGGGGGGAAGTTGGGGGAAATTGGGGGCAAAAATGGGGAAAATTGGGGAAATATGGGGGAAATTGGGGGGGAAATGGGAACGTTATGGGAAAATGGCAGAAATTGGGGGGAAATGGGGGAAATTAGGGGGGAAAATGGGAAATTGGGGGAAATTTGGGGGAAATTGGGGTGGTTTGGGGGAAGATGGGGGGAATGGGGGGAAAATGGGGAAAAAATGGGAAAAAATGGGGGGAAGTTGGGGGAAATTGGGGGGAAAAATGGGGGAAATTGGCGAAATATGGGGGAAATTGGGGGAAAAATGGGAAATTTATGGGAAAATGGCAGAAATTGGGGGGGCAATGGGGGAAATTAGGGGGGAAAATGGGAAATTGGGGGAAATTTGGGGGAAATGGGGGTGGTTTGGGGGAAGATGGGGGGAATGGGGGGAAAATGGGGAAAAAATGGGAAAAATGGGGGGAAGTTGGGGGAAATTGGGGGGAAAAATGGGGGAAATTGGTGAAAAATGGGGGAAATTGGGGGGAAAATGGGAAATTTATGGGAAAATGGCAGGAATTGGGGGGGAAATGGGGGAAGTTGAGGGGAAAAATGGGAGATTTGGGGGAAATATGGGGGAAATTGGGGTGGTTTGGGGGAAGATGGGAGGAATGGGGGGAAAATGGGGAAAAAATGGGAAAAATGGGGGGAAATTGGGGGGAAAAATGGGGGAAATTGGTGAAAAATGGGGGAAATTGGGGGGAAAATGGGAAATTTATGGGAAAATGGCAGAAATTGGGGGGGAAATGGGGGAAGTTGAGGGGAAAAATGGGAGATTTGGGGGAAATTTGGGGGAAATTGGAGTGGTTTGGGGGAAGATGGGGGGAACGGGGGGAAAATGGGGAAAAAATGGGAAAAATGGGGGGAAGTTGGGGGAAATTGGGGGGAAAAATGGGGGAAATGGGGGAAATATGGGGGAAATTGGGGGAAAAATGGGAAATTTATGGGAAAATGGCAGAAATTGGGGGGGAAATGGGGGAAATTGGGGGGAAAAATGGGAAATGGGGGGAGTTGGGATGATTTGGGGGCAGATGAGGGGAAATGGGGAAAAAATGGGGGAAATTGGGGAAAAATTGGGGAAAAATATGGGAAAAATGGGGGAAATTGGGGAAAAATGGGGAATTTATGGGAAAATGGGGGAAATTGGGGAGAAAAATGGGAGATTTGGGGGGAAATTGGGGGAAATTGTGGGTGATTTGGGGGCAGCTGGGGGGGAAATGGGGGAAAAATGGGGGAAATTTGGGGGAAAAATGGGAGATTTGGGGGAAAATGGGGGGAAATTGGGATTTTGGGGGCAGCTGGGGGGAAAATGGGGGAAATTTGGGGAAAAATGGGAAATTTGGGGAAAATGGGGGAAATTGGGATTTCGGGGGTAGGTGGGGGGGAAATGGGAGGAAAAAATGGGGAGAAATTGGGGAAAAAATGGGAAATTTGGGGGAAAATGGGAGAAATTGGGGGGAAAAATGGAAGATTTTTGGGAAAATTGGAGCAAATTGGGGGTGATTTGGGGGCAGCTGGGGGGGAAATGGGGGAAAAATCGGGGAAATTTAGGGGGGAAAATGGGGAATTTATGTGAAAATTGGAGAAATTGGGATTTTGGGGGCACCTGGGTGGGGAAATTGGGGGAAAATGGGGGAAATTGGGGAGGAAAATGGGAAATTTGGGGGAAAATTGGAGGAAATTGAGGGTGATTTGGGGGCAGAAGGGGGGAAATGGGGGAAAAATGGGGGAAATTGGGGAGAAAAATGGGGGAATTTATGGGAAAATTGGAGAAATTGGGATTTGGGGGCAGATGAGGGGAAATGGGGGAAAAAATGGGGAGAAATTGGGGAAAAAATGGGAAATTTATGGGAAAATGGGGGAAATTGGGGGGAAAAATGGGGGAAATTGGGGTAAAAATGGGAAATTTGGGGGAAAATAGGGGAAATTGGGATTTGGGGGCAGATGGGGGGAAATTGGGGAAAATTGGGGAGAAATTGGGGGAAAATGGGAAATTTGGGTGAAAATGGGGGGAAATAGGGGTGATTTGGGGGCAGATGGGGGGAAATGGAGGAAAAAATGGGGGAAATTGGGGAGGAAAACGGGAAATTTATGGGAAAATGGGGGGAAAAATGGGAAATTGGGGGGAGTTGGGATGATTTGGGGGCAGATGAGGGGAAATGGGGAAAAAATGGGGGAAATTGGGGAAAAATTGGGGAAAAATATGGGAAAAATGGGGGAAATTGGGGAAAAATGGGGAATTTATGGGAAAATGGGGGAAATTGGGATTTTGGGGGCAGCTGGGGGGGGAAATGGCGGAAAAGTGGGGGAAATTGGGGAGGAAAATGGGAAATTTGGGTGAAAATGGGGGGAAGTTGGAACGATTTGGGGGCAGCTGGGGTTGAAAATTGGATAAAAATGGGGGAAATTGGGGAAAAATGGGGGAAGTTGGGGAGGAAAATGGGAAATTTGGGGGAAAATGGGGGGAAATTGGGATTATTTGGGGGCAGCAGGGGTGGGAAAGAGGGGAAAAATGGGGGAAAATTGGGGAAAATTGGGGAAAATGAGAAAATTGGGGGAAAAGGGGAGGAATTTGGGGGGATTTGGGGAAAAATGGGGGAAATTGGGGAGAAAAATGGGAAATTTGGGGGAAATTGGGGGGAAGTTGGGACGATTTGGGGGCAGATTGGGGGTAAATGGGGGAAAAATGGGGGAAATTTGGGGGAAAATGGGGCAGCTGGGTGGGAAATGGGGGGAAATTGGGGAGAAATTTGGGAAAATTGGGAGAAAAGGGGTGGAAGTGGGGAGGATTTATGGAAAAATGGGGCAAAATTGGGGAGAAAAATGAGAAATTCGGGGGAAAATTGGGGAAATTGGGGAGATTTGGGGCAAAAATGGGGGAAATTGGGGAAAAACAGGGGAAATTGTGGTGAAAAATGGGAAATTTGAGGAATTTGGGGAAAAATGGGGAGAAAAATGGGGGAAATTGGGGAAAAAAGTTGGAAATTTGGTGGAAAATGGGGGGAAATTGAGGGGATTTGGGGGAAGTTGGGGGAATTGGGGAGAAATGGGGGGATTTAGGGGAAAATGGGGGAAATTGAGGAAAGAACGGAGGGAAATGAGGGAAAAACTGGGAGAATTGGGGAGAAAAATGGGAAATTGGGGGGAAATGGGGGAAAAATGGGGGGATTTGGAGAATAAATGGGGAAAATGGGGGAAAATGGGGGAATTTGAGGGGATTTGGGAAATATATGGGGGAAATTCGGGAAGAATGGGGGGGTTGGGGGTCAATTTGGGGCCAATTTGGGCCAATTTGGGTCAACTTGAGGCCATTTGGGGCCATTTGGGGTCAATTTGGGGACAATTTGGGTTAATTTGGGGTCTTTTTTGGGATAATTTGGGGTCAATTTGGGGTCAATCTGGGAACATTAGGGGACATTTGGGGTCAATTTGGGACAACTTGGGTCCATTTGGGGTCAATTTGGGTCCATTTG
Organism: Phasianus colchicus; assembly: GCF_987193195.1. Classification (NCBI taxonomy): domain Eukaryota; kingdom Metazoa; phylum Chordata; class Aves; order Galliformes; family Phasianidae; genus Phasianus; species Phasianus colchicus. The sequence goes on along the minus strand of NC_143474.1, from coordinate 722,915 downwards.
GGGACATTTGGGGTCAATTTTGGGTCCATTTGGGTCAATTTGGGGTCAATTTGGGAACATTACAGGAAAATTTGGGTCAGTTTGGGGACAATTTGGGGACATTTGGGGTCAATTTGGGACAACTTGGGTCCATTTGGGGTCAATTTGGGAACATTACAGGAAAATTTGGGTCAGTTTGGGGACAATTTGGGGACATTAGAGGATATTTGGGGTCAATTTGGGACGACTTGGGTCCATATGGGGACATGTGGGGTCAATTTGGGGACATTAGAGGACATTTGGGGTCAATTTGGGTCCATTTGGGGACAATTTGGGGACATTAGAGGATATTTGGGGTCAATTTGGGACGACTTGGGTCCATATGGGGACATGTGGGGTCAATTTGGGGACATTAGAGGACATTTGGGGTGAATTTGGGACAATTTGGGGTCAATTAGGGGCCATATGGGCACAATTTGGGTCCATTTGGGTCAATTTTGGGACAATTTGGGGACAATTTGGGACAATCTGGGGACACTAGAGGACATTTGGGGTCAATTAGGGGACATTAGAGGTCATTTGGGGTCAATTTGGGTCCATTTGGGACCATCTGGGGACAATTTGGGTGAATTTGGGGACATTAGAGGCCATTTGGGGTCAATTTGGGAACAATTTGGGACATTAAAGGACATTTGGGGTCAATTAGGGGCCATTTGGGGTCAATTTGGGTCCAATTGGGTCAATTTTGGGTCAATTAGGGGACATTAGAGGACATTTGGGGTCAATTTGGGACAACTTGGGTCTATTTGGGGACAACTTGGGTCCATTTGGGTCAATTTGGGGACAATTTGGATCCGTTTGGGGACATGTGGTGTCAATTTGGGGACATTAGAGGACATTTGGGGTCAATTTGGGACAACTTGGGTCCATTTGGGGACAATTTGGGTCCATTTGGGGACAATTAGAGGACATTTGGGGTCAATTTGGGTCCATTTGGGGACAATTTGGGGACATTAGAGGACATTTGGGCTCAATTTGGGTCCATTTGGGGACAATTTGGGGACATTAGTGGACATTTGGGGTCAATTTGGGACAATTTGGGTCCATTTGGGGACAATTTGGGGACATTAGAGGACATTTGGGGTCAATTTGGGCCAACTTGGGTCCATTTGGGGACAATTTGGGTCCATTTGGGGTCAATTTGGGGACATTAGAGGACATTTGGGGTCCAATTTTGGGACAGTTTGGGGCCATTTGGGGTCAATTTGGGGACAATTTGGGGTCACTCCACCCCCACCCCTCCTTCCTTCCCCCTCAGGTGACGCCACCACCGTGTCCCCAACGCCACCCAGCGGTGCCACCACCGCCGTCCCCGGAGCCGTGGTGACTTTGGGGTGGCACCCAGAGGGGACCGTGGTGCTGGCAGGGGGGCCGGGGGGACAATTGTCCCTATGGGGTGACAACGGGGTCGTGGCGAGGGGCACGGTGAGTAGCCAGGGTCCCAGTGGCATTTTGGGGTCATCAGTGGCACTTTGGGGTCCCCAGTGTCACCTTGGGGTCACCAGTGTCACTTTGGGGTCACCAATGGAACTTTGGGGTCCCCATTGTCACCTTTGGGGTCACCGATGGCTCTTTGGGGTCCCCAGTGTCACCTTTAGGGTCACGAATGGCACTTTGGGGTCACCAATGGCTCTTTGGGGTCACCAGTGTCACTTTGGGGTCCCCAATGGTATTTTGGGGTCATCAGTGTCACCTTTGGGGTCACCAATGGCTCTTTGGGGTCACCGATGGCACCTTTAGGGTCACCAATGGCACTTTGGGGTCCCCAATGTCACCTTGGGGTCACCAGTGTCACCTTTGGGGTCACCAATGGAACTTTGGGGTCCCCAGTGTCACCTTTAGGGTCACGAATGGCACTTTGGGGTCACCAGTGTCACTTTGGGGTCACCAATGGAACTTTGGGGTCCCCATTGTCACCTTTGGGGTCACCGATGGCTCTTTGGGGTCCCCAGTGTCACCTTTAGGGTCACGAATGTCACTTTGGGGTCACCAATGGCATTTTGGGGTCACCGATGGCACTTTAGGGTCACCAGTGTCACCTTTAGGGTCATCAGTGGCACTTTGGGGTCACCGATGGCACCTTTAGGGTCACCGATGGCATTTTGGGGTCCCCATTGTCACCTTGGGGTCACCAATGTCACTTTGGGGTCACCAATGTCTCTTTGGGGTCATCAATGGCACTTTGGGGTCCCCAGTGTCACCTTTAGGGTCACAAATGGCACTTTGGGGTCATCAATGGTATTTTGGGGTCACCGATGGCTTTTTAGGGTCACCAGTGTCACCTTTGGGGTCACTGATGGCATTTTGGGGTCCCCAATGTCACCTTGGGGTCACTGATGGCTCTTTGGGGTCACCGATGGCACTTTAGGGTCACCAGTGTCACCTTTGGGGTCACCGATGGCATTTTGGGGTCATCAATGGCACTTTGGGGTCATCAATGGTATTTTGGGGTCACCAATGGCTTTTTAGGGTCACCAGTGTCACCTTTGGGGTCACCAATGTCACTTTGGGGTCACCAATGGCACCTTTAGGGTCACCAATGTCACTTTGGGGTCATCAATGGAACTTTGGGGTCATCAGTGTCACCTTTAGGGTCACCGATGGCACTTTGGGGTCATCAGTGGTATTTTGGGGTCATCAATGGCACTTTAGGGTCCCCATTGTCAACTTTAGGGTCACCAATGTCACTTTGGGGTCATCAATGGAACTTTGGGGTCCCCATTGTCACCTTTAGGGTCACCGATGGCACTTTGGCGTCCCCAATGGTATTTTGGGGTCATCAGTGTCACCTTTGGGGTCACCTGTGTCACTTTGGGGTCACCAATGGCACTTTGGGGTCATCAGTGGCACTTTGGGGTCACCGATGGCATTTTAGGGTCCCCATTGTCCCCTTTGGAGTCACCAATGGCTTTTTGGGGTCATCAATGGTATTTTGGGGTCACCAGTGTCACTTTGGGGTCCCCATTGTCACCTTTGGGGTCATCAGTGTCACCTTTGGGGTCACCAATGGCTCTTTGGGGTCACCGATGGCACCTTTAGGGTCCCCATTGTCACCTTTGGGGTCACTAAGGGCACTTTGGGGTCACCAATGGCACTTTGGGGTCATCAGTGGCACTTTGGGGTCACCGATGGCATTTTAGGGTCCCCATTGTCCCCTTTGGAGTCACCGATGGCTTTTTGGGGTCATCAATGGTATTTTGGGGTCATCAATGGAACTTTGGGGTCCCCATTGTCACCTTTGGGATCACCAATGGCTCTTTGGGGTCAGCAGTGTCACTTTGGGATCATCATTGTCACCTTTGGGGTCACCGATGGCTCTTTGGGGTCACCAGTGTCACTTTGGGATCATCAATGTCACCTTTGGGGTCACCTGTGTCACTTTGGGGTCCCCATTTTCACCTTCGGGGTCACCGAGGGCACTTTGATGTCCCCATTGTCACCTTTGGGGTCACCAGTGTCCCATTGATGCTCCCATTAATGTCCCCATTGAGGATCCCATTGATGACCCCATTAATGCCCCATTGTTGACCCCACTGCTGACCCCACTGTTGCCCCCACTGACGACCCCAATAACGACTCCATAAATGCCCCCTCTGACGACTCCACTGTTGCCCCCATTGTTCACCCCATTAATGCCCCCATTGACGACCCCTTTGCTGCCCCCTTTGCTGCCCCCATTGTTGCCCCCACTGATGACCCCACTGATGACCCCATTAACAACCCCATAAATGCCCCCTCTGACGACCCCACTGTTGCCCCTATTGTTTCCCCCATTGACGACCCCACTGCTGACCCCACTGTTGCCCCCACTGCTGACCCCATTGTTGCCCCCATTGTTGACCCCATTGATGGCCGCACTGATGACCCCATTAATGCCCCCATTAATGCCCCTGTTGTTGCCCCCATTGATGCCCCCATTGTTGACCCCACTGACAACCCCATAAATGCCCCCACTGCTGACCCCACTGTTGCCCCCATTGTTGACCCCATTGTTGCCCCATTGTTGACCCCATTGTTGCCCCATTGTTGCCCCCATTGTTGCCCCCATTGTTGCCCCCATTGTTGACCCCATTGTTGCCCCATTGTTGCCCCATTGTTGCCCCCATTGTTGTCCCCATTGTTGCCCCCATTGACAACCCCACTGATGCCCCCATTGTTGCCCCCATTGACGCCCCCATTGACCACCCCATTAATGCCCCCATTAATGACCCCATTGTTGACCCCATTGTTGACCTCATTGTTGACCCCACTGCTGACCCCACTGCTGCCCCCACTGCTGACCCCACTGACGACCCCAATAACGACCCCATTAATGCCCCCTCTGACAACCCCACTGTTGCCCCCATTGCTGCCCCCCTTGACGACCCCACTGATGACCCCATTGGTGCCCCCATTGTTGCCCCCACTGATGACCCCATTGACGACCCCATTCATGCCCCCATTGGTGCCCCCATTGTTGACCCCATTGTTGACCCCATTGTTGACTCCACTGTTGACCCCACTGATGACCCCATTGACGACCCCATAGATGCCCCCACTGATGACCCCATTGATGCCCCCATTGATGCCCCCATTGTTGACCCCATTGACGACCCCATAAATGCCCCCATTGCTGCCCCCATTGCTGCCCCCACTGCTGACCCCACTGCTGCCCCTTGTTGACCCCATTGTTGCCCCCACTGACGACCCCATTGCTGCCCCCATTGTTGACCCCACTGCTGCCCCCACTGCTGACCCCACTGTTGCCCCCATTGTTGACCCCATTGTTGCCCCATTGTTGCCCCCATTGTTGACCCCATTGCTGCCCCCATTGACGACCCCACTGCTGACCCCATTAATGCCCCCACTGCTGCCCCCACTGTTGACCCCACTGCTGCCCCTATTGCTTCCCCCACTGTTGACCCCATTGTTGACCCCACTGACGACCCCATAAATGCCCCCACTGACAACCCCATTAATGCCCCCGTTGTTGCCCCCGTTGTTGCCCCCATTGACAACCCCACAGATGACCCCATTAATGCCCCCACTGCTGCCCCCACTGCTGACCCCACTGTTGCCCCCATTGATGACCCCATTGACGACCCCATAAATGCCCCCATGACGACCCATTAATGCCCCCGTTGTTGCCTCATTGATACCCCCATTGACTCCCCCATTGTTGACCCCATTGCTGACCCCACTGTTGCCCCCACTGACGACCCCAAATACGACCCCATAAATGCCCCCTCTGACAACCCCACTGCTGACCCCATTGTTGACCCATTAATGCCCCCATTGTTGACTCCACTGTTGCCCCCACTGCTGACCCCATTGTTACCCCATTGTTGCCCCCACTGATGACCCCACTGACGACCCCATAAATGCCCCCACTGCTGACCCCATTGTTGACCCCACTGCTGCCCCCATTGCTTCCCCAATGCTGACCCCATTGTTGACCCCATTGACCACCCCATTAATGCCCCCATTGTTGCCCCCACTGCTGCCCCCACTGCTGACCCCACTGACGACCCCACTGATGACCCCAATGTTGCCCCCATTGTTGCCCCATTGTTGCCCCCACTGCTGACCCCACTGCTGACCCCATTGTTGACCCCACTGCTGACCCCACTGCTGACCCCACTGACGACCCCACTGCTTGACCCCATTGTTGACCGCACTGCTGCCCCATTGACGACCCCACTGCTGACCCCACTGTTGCCCCCACTGTTGCCCCATTGTTGACCTCATTGATGCCCCCATTGATGGCCACACTGATGACCCCATTATTGCCCCCATAGATGCCCCATTGACGACCCCACTGATGACCCCATTAATGCCCCCACAGCTGACCCCACTGCTGACCCCATTGTTGACCCCACTGCTGCCCCCATTGCTTCCCCACTGCTGACCCTATTGTTGACCCCACTGTTGACCCCACTGATGACCCCAATGTTGCCCCCATTGTTGCCCCATTGTTGCCCCCACTGATGACCCCACTGATGACCCCATTGCTGCCCCCATTAATGCCCCCACTGCTGCCCCCACCGCTGCCCCCACTGCCCCCACTGACCCCACTGACCCCATTGCCCCCACTGCCCCCACTGACCCCGCTGACCCCACTGACCCCATTGACCCCATTGCCCCCACTGCCCCCATTGACCCCATTGACCCCACTGCCCCCACTGCCCCCATTGACCCCATTGACCCCACTGACCCCATTGACCCCACTGCCCCCACTGAGCCCATTGACCCCACTGACCCCGCTGACCCCACTGACCCTGCTGACCCCATTGACCCCGCTGACCCCATTGCTGACCCCATTGCTGACCCCATTGCTGACCCCACTGATCCCATTGACCCCACTGCCCCCACTCACCCCACTGACCCCACTGCCCCCACTGCCCCCACTGACCCCACTGACCCCACTGACCCCATTGACCCCGCTGACCCCGCTGACCCCACTGACCCCATTGACCCCACTGCCCCCACTGAGCCCATTGACCCCACTGACCCCGCTGACCCCGCTGACCCCACTGACCCCATTGATCCCACTGACCCCGCTGACCCCACTGCCCCCACTGACCCCACTGACCCCACTGACCCCACTGACCCCATTGACCCCACTGACCCCGCTGATCCCATTGCCCCCACTGACCCCATTGACCCCGCTGACCCCACTGCCCCCACTGACGCCATTGACCCCATTGACCCCGCTGACCCCATTGACCCCGCTGACCCCACTGCACCCGCTGACCCCACTGACCCCACTGACCCCACTGACCCCGCTGACCCCATTGACCCCATTGACCCCGCTGACCCCACTGCACCCGCTGACCCCACTGACCCCACTGACCCCACTGACCCCGCTGACCCCATTGACCCCACTGACCCCACTGACCCCACTGACCCCACTGACCCCCTTGACCCCATTGACCCCACTGACCCCACTGCCCCCACTGACCCCACTGACCCTGCTGACCCCATTGACCCCGCTGACCCCATTGCTGACCCCGCTGCCCCCACTGACCCCATTGACCCCACTGCCCCCACTCACCCCACTGCCCCCACTGCCCCCACTCACCCCACTGCCCCCATTGACCCCACTGACCCCACTGCCCCCATTGACCCCATTGACCCCGCTGACCCCACTGACCCCACTGCCCCCACTGACCCCACTGCCCCCATTGACCCCGCTGACCCCACTGCCCCCACTGACCCCACTGACCCCACTGACCCCACTGACCCCATTGACCCCACTGACCCCACTGACCCCACTGACCCCACTGCCCCCACTGACCCCGCTGACCCCATTGACCCCACTGACCCCGCTGACCCCATTGACCCCACTGACCCCACTGACCCCACTGACCCCATTGACCCCACTGCCCCCACTGCCCCCATTGACCCCACTGCCCCCACTGCCCCCACTGCCCCCACTGCCCCCACTGACCCCGCTGACCCCATTGACCCCACTGACCCCGCTGACCCCATTGACCCCACTGACCCCATTGACCCCATTGCCCCCACTGCCCCCATTGACCCCGCTGACCCCACTGACCCCATTGACCCCATTGACCCCACTGACCCCACTGACCCCACTGACCCCATTGCCCCACTGACCCCACTGACCCCGCTGACCCCACTGACCCCACTGACCCCACTGCCCCCGCTGACCCCGCTGACCCCACTGACCCTGCTGACCCCATTGACCCCGCTGACCCCATTGCTGTCCCCGCTGACCCCATTGACCCCATTGACCCCATTGACCCCACTGACCCCGCTGACCCCGCTGACCCCATTGACCCCACTGACCCCACTGACCCCATTGACCCCGCTGCCCCCACTGACCCCACTGACCCCATTGACCCCACTGCCCCCACTCACCCCACTCACCCCACTGACCCCATTGACCCCATTGACCCCACTGACCCCACTGCCCCCGCTGACCCCACTGACCCCATTGACCCCACTGACCCCACTGACCCCATTGACCCCATTGACCCCACTGACCCCACTGACCCCACTGACCCCATTGACCCCATTGACCCCGCTGACCCCATTGCTGTCCCCGCTGACCCCGCTGACCCCATTGACCCCATTGACCCCACTGACCCCACTGCCCCCACTGACCCCACTGCCCCCACTGACCCCATTGACCCCACTGCCCCCACTGACCCCACTGACCCCGCTGACCCCGCAGTGCCCGGCGCCCCCGATCTCGGCGGTGACATTTGGGGCCGGCGGCCGCGCGCTGGTGGCTGCAGGGCGGCACCTGGAGGAGTGGGAGCTGCAGGGGGGGCCCAGGTCAGCACCACCCCAAAAAAAACCCCAAACCGCCCCCAGCCCACCCCAAAACTCACAAAGTTGCCCCTCACTAAAACAGCTTTCCCTCAAAAACCCTTTTTGTTCCCCCATTAATTACCCCATTGATCCCACTGACCCCACTGACCCCACTGACCCCATTGACCCCACTGACCCCAATAACCCCAATAACCCCACATGACCCCATTGACCCTACTGACCCCATTGACCCCACTGACCCTACATGACCCCAATGACTCCATTGATCCCATTGATCCCACTGACCCCCATAACCCCAATAACCCCAATAACCCCATTGACCCCACTGACCCCAATAACCCCACATGACCCCATTGACCCCATTGACCCCACATGACCCCATATGACCCTACTGACCCCATTCACCCCATTGACCCCATTGAACCAAAAGACCCCAATGACCCCATTGACCCTACATGACCCCAATGACCCCACTGACCCCAATAACCCCACATGACCCCTCTGACCCCACAGGACCCCTCTGACCCCATTGACCCCACTGACTCCAATAACCCCAATAACCCCACATGACCCCTCTGACCCCACATGACCCCTCTGACCCCACTGACCCCATTGACCCCACTGACCCTACATGGCCCCATTGACCCCATTGACCCCATTGAACCAAAAGATCCCAATGACCCCATTGACCCTACATGACCCCAATGACCCCAGTGACCCCAATAACCCCACATGACCCCTCTGACCCCACAGGACCCCTCTGACCCCATTGACCCCACTGACTCCAATAACCCCAATAACCCCACATGACCCCTCTGACCCCACATGACCCCACTGACCCCACTGACCCCATTGACCCCACTGACCCTACATGACCCCATTGACCCCATTGAACCAAAAGATCCCAATGACCCCATTGACCCAATGACCCCAACATCCCCAATGACCCCAATGACCCCATTGACCCCATTGATCCTCATTGACCCCATTGACCCCATTGACCCCATTGACCCCAATGACCCCACCGATCCCAATGCCCCCACTGACCCCAATGTCCCCAATGTTCCCATTGACACCGTTGACCCCATTTGTCCCCGTGACCCCACAGACCCCAATAACCCCAATGACCCCATTGACCCCAAATACCCCATAACCCCAATGTTCCCATTGACCCCAATGACCCCATTGAACCCTATGACCCCATTGACCCCAATAACCCCATAACCCCAATGACCCTACTGACCCTCACCGACCCCATTGACCCCATTAACCCCAAATACCCCATTGACTCCAATGACCCCAAATGTCCCCAATGACCCCATTGACCCCACTGATCCTCATCGACCCCATTGACCCCATTGACCCCAAATACCCCACATGACCCCATTGACCCCACTGACCCCCTTGACCCCATTTGTCCCCATGACCCCATTGACCCCAAATACCCCATTGAACTCCAATGACCCCAAATGTCCCCAATGACCCCATTGACCCCACTGATCCTCATTGACCCCAATGACCCCTATGGCCCCATTGACCCCATTGAACCCTATGACCCCATTGACCCCACCGATCCCAATGCCCCCACTGACCCCATAACCCCAATGTTCCCATTGACCCCAATGACCCCATTGACCCCAAATACCCCATTGAACCCTATGATCCCATTGACCCCAATGACCCCAATGACCCCAATAACCCCAATGACCCCATTGACCCTAAATACCCCATTGAACCCTATGATCCCATTGACCCCAATGATCCCAATGACCCCAATGACCCCATTGACCCCAAATACCCCATTGACCTCAATGATCCCAATGACCCCTTTGACCCCAATGACCCCAACATCCCCAATGACCCCATCGACCCCACTGATCCTCACTGATCCCATTGACCCCATTAACCCCAAATACCCCATTGACCCCAATGACCCCAATGTCCCCATTGACCCCACTGACCCTCATCGACCCCATTGACCCTACATGACCCCATTGACACCGTTGACCCCATTTGTCCCCGTGACCCCACAGACCCCAATAACCCCAATGTTCCCATTGACCCCAAATACCCCATTGAACCCTATAACCCCATTGACCCCACTGACCCCCTTGACCCCATTTGTCCCCATGACCCCATTGACCCCAAATACCCCATTGAACTCCAATGACCCCAAATGTCCCCAATGACCCCATTGACCCCACTGATCCTCATTGACCCCAATGACCCCTATGGCCCCATTGACCCCATTGAACCCTATGACCCCATTGACCCCACCGATCCCAATGCCCCCACTGACCCCATAACCCCAATGTTCCCATTGACCCCAATGACCCCATTGACCCCAAATACCCCATTGAACCCTATGATCCCATTGACCCCAATGACCCCAATGACCCCAATAACCCCAATGACCCCATTGACCCCAAATACCCCATTGAACCCTATGTCCCCATTGACCCCAATGATCCCAATGACCCCATTGACCCCAAATACCCCAACATCCCCAATGACCCCAATGACCCCACTGATCCTCATTGACCCCAATGACCCCATTGAACCCTATGACCCCATTGACCCCAATGTCCCCTTTGACCCCACTGACCCTCATCGACCCCATTGACCCCAATGACCCCATTGACACCGTTGATCCCATTTGTCCCCGTGACCCCACAGACCCCAATAACCCCAATGACCCCATTGACCCCAAATACCCCATAACCCCAATGTTCCCATTGACCCCAATGACCCCATTGAACCCTATGACCCCATTGACCCCAAAAACCCCAATGACCCTACTGACCCTCACCTACCCCATTGACCCCATTAACCCCAAATACCCCATTGACTCCAATGACCCCAAATATCCCCAATGACCCCATTGACCCCACTGATCCTCATCGACCCAATGGACCCCAATGACCCCAATGACCCCATTGAACCCTATGACCCCACTGATCAATGACCCCATTGACCCCAATGACCCCATTGACCCCAATGACCCCAATGACCCTACTGATTCTCACCCCATTGACCCCATTGACCCCAAATACCCCACATGACCCCATTGACCCCACTGACCCCCTTGACCCCAATGACCCCATGACCCCATTGACCCCAAATACCCCATTGAACTCCAATGACCCCAAATGTCCCCAATGACCCCATTGACCCCACTGATCCTCATTGACCCCAATGACCCCTATGGCCCCATTGACCCCATTGACCCCAATGACCCCAATGTCCCCATTGACCCCATTAACCCCAAATACCCCATTGACCCCAATGTCCCCATTGACCCCATTGACCCTCATCGACCCCATTGACCCCAATGACCCCACTGACCCCATTCCCCCCATTTGTCCCCGTGACCCCGCTGACCCCAAAACCCATCCTCACACGACCCCAATGACCCCATACCGCCCCCCAGTGACCCTACAACCCCCCCCACCCATATAAGCCCCCCAACCCCCCTTGACCTTTGACCCCACGTGACCTTTGACCCCACGTGACCTTTGACCCCACAGATTCCTCCGCCTGCGCCGCCACCCCGCACTGCCCCGCCCCATTGTGGGGTTGTGTCGGGGTCTCCGGGGGGGGCCGGTCCTCATCCTTTTAGGGGATGGGCAGCTGTGGTTATGGGGCCGGGGGACACCGCCACGACCCCTGCGGTAATGGGGTCATGGGGGCCGGGTGGGGTCTCTAGGGGTCTTATGGGGCTCTATGGGGTCTTATGGGGTCACTATGGGTCTCTATGGGGTCTTATGGGGTCACTATGGTATGGTGCTCTATGGGGTTGCTGTGGGGCTCTATGGGTCTCTACGGGGCTCTATGGGGTCTTATGGGGTCACTATGGGGCTCTATGGGGATCTATGGGGTCACTATGGGGCTCTATGGGGTCTTATGGGGTCACTATGGTATGGGGCTCTATGGGGTCTCTATGGGGTCTTATGGGGTCTCTATGGGGCTCTATGGGGCTCTATGGGGTCACTATGGGTCCCTATGGGACTCTATGGGGCTCTATGGGGTTTCTGTGGGGTCACTATGGGTGTCTATAGGGTCTCTATGGGGCTCTATGGGTCTCTATGGGGTCACTATGGGGTCTCTAGGGGTCACTGTGGGGTCTCTATGGGTCCCTATGGGGTCCCTATGGGTCCCTATGGGACTCTATGGGGCTCTATAGGGTCACTATGGGGCTCTATGGGGATCTATGGGGTCACTATGGGGCTCTATGGGGTCTTATGGGGTCACTATGGTATGGGGCTCTATGGGGTCTCTATGGGGCTCTATGGGGTCTCTGTGGGGCTCTATGGGGTCTTATAGGGTCACTATGGGTCTCTATGGGGCTCTATGGGCCTCTATGGGGTTGCTGTGGGCCTCTATGGGTCTCTACGGGGCTCTATGGGGTCTTATGGGGTCACTATGGGGCTCTATGGGGATCTATGGGGTCACTATGGGGCTCTATGGGGTCTTATGGGGTCACTATGGTATGGGGCTCTATGGGGTCTCTATGGGTCTCTATGGGGTCTTACGGCATCTCTATGGGGCTCTATAGGGTCTCTGTGGGTCACTATGGGGTCGCTGTGGGTCTCTATGGGTCTCTATGGGGTCTATGGGGTCTCTATGGGGTTTCTGTGGGGCTTATGGGGTCACTATGGGGCTCTATGGGGTCTCTATGGGTCTCTATGGGTTTCTATGGGTCCCTATGGGTCTCTATGGGGTTTCTATGGGGTCACTATGGGGCTCAATTGGTCTCTATGGGGCTCTATGGAGAGTTATGGGGTCTCTATGGGTCTCTATATGGTCTCTAAGGGGTCACTGTGTGGTCTCTATGGGGTCTCTATGGGGCTCTATGGGGCTCTATGGTGTCTTTATGGGGCTCTATGGGGTTTCTATGGGGTCTCTGTGGGTCTCTATGGGGTCTATGGGTCTCTATGGGGCTCTATGGGGTCTCTATGGGGTCTTATGGGGTCACTATGGCTCCCTATGGGTCTCTATGGGGCTCTATGGGGTTTCTGTGGGGTCACTATGGGTCTCTATAGGGTCTCTATGGGGCTCTATGTGTCACTATGGGGTCACTATGGGGTCTCTAGGGGGCACTGTGGGGTCTCTATGGGTCCCTGTAGGGTCCCTATGGGTCCCTATGGGACTCCATGGGGCTCTATAGGGTCTCTATGGGTCTCTATGGGGTCTTATGGGGTCACTATGGGGCTCTATGGGGTCTTATGGGGTCACTATGGTATGGGGCTCTATGGGGTCTCTGTGGGGCTCTATGGGTCTTATGGGGTCACGATGGGTCTCTATGGGGCTCTATGGGTCTCTGTGGGGCTCTATGGGGTCTTATGGGGTCACTATGGGGCTCTATGGGGATCTATGGGGTCACTATGGGGCTCTATGGGGTCTTATGGGGTCACTATGGTATGGGGCTCTATGGGGTCTCTATGGGGCTCTATGGGTTCCCTATGGGTCCCTATGGGGCTCTATGGGGCTCTATGGGGCTCTATGGGGTCTTATGGGGTCACTATGGCTCTCTATGGGTCTCTATGGGGCTCTATGGGGTTTCTGTGGGGTCACTATGGGTCTCTATAGGGTCTCTATGGGGCTCTATGGGTCTCTATGGGGTCACTATGGGGTCTCTATGGGGCTCTATGGGTCTCTATAGGGTCACTATGGGGTCTCTAGGGGGCACTGTGGGGTCTCTATGGGTCCCTATGGGACTCCATGGGGCTCTATAGGGTCTCTATGGGTCTCTATGGGGTCTTATGGGGTCACTATGGGGCTCTATGGGGTCTTATGGGGTCACTATGGTATGGGGCTCTATGGGGTCTCTGTGGGGCTCTATGGGTCTTATGGGGTCACGATGGGTCTCTATGGGGCTCTATGGGCCTCTATGGGGTTGCTGTGGGCCTCTATGGGTCACTATGGGGCTCTATGGGGATCTATGGGGTCACTATGGGGCTCTATGGGTCTTATGGGGTCACTATGGTATGGGGCTCTATGGGGTCTCTAGGGGTCTTATGGGGCTCTATGGGGTCTTATGGGGTCACTATGGGGCTCTATGGGTTCTTATGGGGTCACTATGGTATGGGGCTCTATGGGGTCTCTATGGGGCTCTATGGGGTCCCTATGGGTCCCTATGGGACTCTATAGGTCTCTATGGGGTCTTATGGGGTCTCTATGGGGCTCTATGGGGTCTCTGTGGGTCACTATGGGGTCGCTGTGGATCTCTATGGGGCTCTATGGGGTCTATGGGGTTTTTATGGGGTTTCTGTGGGGCTTATGGGGTCACTATGGGGCTCTATGGGTCTCTATGGGTCTCTATGGGTCTCTATGGGGTTTCTATGGGGTCACTATGGGGCTCAATTGGTCTCTATGGGGCTCTATGGAGAGTTATGGGGTCTCTATGGGTTTCTATATGGTCTCTATGGGGTCACTGTGTGGTCTCTATGGGGTCTCTATGGGGCTCTATGGGGCTCTATGGTGTCTTTATGGGGTTCTATGGGGTTTCTATGGGGTCTCTGTGGGTCTCTATGGGGTCTGTGGGTCTCTATGGGTCTCAATGGGATCCCATGTGTCCCTATGGGTCTCTATGGGGTCTATTGTGCTCTATGGGGTCTGTGGGTCTTTATGGGGTGTCTGTAAGGTCTCTATGGGGTCTGTGGGTCTCTATGGGGTCTGTGGGTCTTTATGGGGTCTGTGGGGCTCTACGGGTCTCTATGGGGTCTCTATGGGGTCTATGGGTCTCTATGGGGTCTCTATGGTTTTCTATGGATTTTGTGGGGTCTCTAGTTCCTCTATGGGATCCTATGGGTCTCTATGGGATCCCATGTGTCCCTATGGGATCCCTATGGGGTCTCTATGGGGTCACACTATAGGATCACCTCCTTCCTCTTCCCCCCTTTTCCCCCCGCAGGGCTGCCGTGTCCCCGACCCCATTGGACCCCAACGACCTCAACCACCTTTATGGGGACGGCGAGGACGCTTATGGGGTCGACGCCCATGGGGACGATGCCTATAGGGTCACGGACAACGGGGTCGATGCCGACGGGGTGGCGGCGACCCCATACAGCCTCCCAGGCTGCCCCATAGCTTGGAGGGCGCTGCCGGGGGGGGGGTTCCTCTTATGGGGTGGGATGGAGAGGCTGCACCTCTGTCATCTGGTGAGGGGGCAATGGGGTCGCGGGGTTATGGGGTCGGTGGGGGCTGTGGGGTCAATGGGGGCAGAGGGGGTAATGGGGTCAATGGGGGCAGTGGGGTCAATGGGGCGGTGGGGGCAGTGGGGATATTGGGGTCATGGGGTTATGGGGTCAATGGGGTCAATGGGGTCAGTGAGGGTATTGGGGCCAATGCGGACATTGGGGTCACGGGGTTATGGGGTCGGTGGGGGCAGTGGGGTCATTGGGGTCATGGAATTATGGGGTCAGTGGGGTCAATGGGGTCAGTGAGGGTATTGGGGTCAATGGGGACATTGGGGTCATTGGGGTCAATGGGGACATTGGGGTCATTGGGGGCAGTGGGGACATTGGGGTCATGGGGTTATGGGGTCAATGGGGTCAATGGGGTCAGTGAGGGTATTGGGGTTATGGGGTCAATGGGGTCAATGGGGGCAGCGGGAGTAATGGGGTCAATGGGGGCCGTGGGGGCAGTGGGGATATTGGGGTCACGGGGTTATGGGGTCAGTGAGGTCAATGGGGTCAATGGGGTCAGTGAGGGTATTGGGGTCAATGAGGACATTGGGGTCAATGGGGGCAGTGGGGGCAGTGGGAACATTGAGATTATGGGGTCAATGGGGGTAATGGGGTCAATGGGGACAATGGGGTCAATGGGGGCAGTGGGATCATTGGGGTCACGGGGTTATGGGGTCAGTGGGGGCTGTGGGGTCAATGGGGTCATTGGGGTCAGTGAGGGTATTGGGGTCAATGAGGACATTGGGGTCACGGGGTTATGGGGGTCGGTGGGGGCAGTGGGGTCATTGGGGTTATGGAATTATGGGGTCAATGGGGTCAATGGGGGCAGTGGGGTCAATGGGGTCAATGGGGTCAGTGAGGGTATTGGGGTCAATGGGGACAATAGGGTCAATGGGGGCAGTGGGGTCAATGGGGCGGTGGGGTCAGTGGGGACATTGGGGTCACAGGCTTATGGGGTCGGTGGGGGCAGTGGGGTCAATGGGGCAGTGGGGGCAGTGGGATCATTGGGGTCATGGAATTATGGGGTCAATGGGGTCAGTGAGGGTATTGGGGTTATGGGGTCAATGGGGTCAATGGGGGCAGCGGGAGAAATGGGGTCAATGGGGCGGTGGGGGCAGTGGGGACATTGGGGTCACGGGGTTATGGGGTCAGTGGGGTCAATGGGCTCAATGGGGTCAGTGAGGGCAGTGGGGTCAGTGAGGGTATTGGGGTCAGTGGGGACATTGGGGTCATTGGGGTCAATGGGGGCAGTGGGGGCAGTGGGAACATTGAGGTTATGGGGTCAATGGGGGTAATGGGGTCAATGGGGACAATGGGGTCAATGGGGGCAGCGGGGGTAATGGGGTCAGTGGGGGCAGTGGGATCATTGGGGTCACGGGGTTATGGGGTCAATGGGGGCAGCGGGGTCAATGGGGCAGTGGGGGCAGTGGGATCATTGGGGTCATGGAATTATGGGGTCAATGGGGTCAATGGGGTCAGTGAGGGTATTGGGGTCAATGGGGTCAATGGGGGCTGTGGGGTCAATGGGGGCAGAGGGAGTAATGGGGTCAATGGGGGCGGTGTGGGCAGTGGGATCATTGGGGTCATGGGGTTATGGGGTCAGTGGGGTCAATGGGGTCAGTGAGGGTATTGGGGTTATGGGGTCAATGGGGTCAGTGAGGGTATTGGGGTCAATGGGGTCATGTGGTTATGGGTCATTAGGGGCAGTGGGGTCAATGGGGCAGTGGGGGCAGTGGGGATATTGGGGTCACAAGGTTATGGGGCCAGTGGGGTCAATGGGGTCAGTGAGGACATTGGGGTCAGTGAGGGTATTGGGGTTATGGGGTCAATGGGGGTCAGTGAGGGTATTGGGGTCAAGGTGGATATTGGGGTCAATGGGGCGGTGGGGGCAGTGGGGATATTGGGGTCACGGGGTTATGGGGTCAGTGGGGTCAATGGGGTCAATGGGGTCAGTGAGGGCAGTGGGATCATGTGGTTATGGGGTCATTGGGGTCAGTGGGGTCAGTGAGGATATTGGGGTCAATGAGGGTATTGGGGTCAGTGGGAACATTGGGGTCACGAGGTTATGGGGTCAGTGGGGGCAGCGGGGTCAATGGGGTCAGTGAAGTCAGTGAGGGTATTGGGGTCAATGGGGACGTTGGGGTCACAGGGTTATGGGGTCAATGGGGTCATTGGGGTCAGTGATGGTATTGGGGTCAATGGGGACGTTGGGGTCATGGGGTTATGGGGTCAGTGGGGTCAATGGGGACGTTGGGGTCAGTGGGGATATTGGGGTCACGGGGTTATGGGGTCAGTGGGGGCGGTAGGGTCAATGGGGGCAGTGAGGGTATTGGGGTCAATGGGGACATTGGGGTCATTGGGGGCAGTGGGGTCAATGGAGCGGTGGGGGCAGTGGGAACACTGAGGTTATGGGGTCAATGGGGGTAATGGGGTCAATGGGGACAATGGGGTCAATGGGGGCAGCGGGGGTAATGGGGTCAGTGGGGGCAGTGGGATCATTGGGGTCACGGGGTTATGGGGTCGGTGGGGGCTGTGGGGTCAATGGG
The DNA here is from genome assembly GCF_987193195.1 of Phasianus colchicus. Taxonomy (NCBI): domain Eukaryota; kingdom Metazoa; phylum Chordata; class Aves; order Galliformes; family Phasianidae; genus Phasianus; species Phasianus colchicus. The sequence goes on along the minus strand of NC_143474.1, from coordinate 704,863 downwards.
GGCAGCGGGGTCAATGGGGCGGTGGGGGCGGTGGGATCATTGGGGTCATGGAATTATGGGGTCAATGGGGTCAATGGGGTCAGTGAGGGTATTGGGGTCAATGGGGTCAATGGGGGCTGTGGGGTCAATGGGGGCAGAGGGGGTAATGGGGTCAATGGGGGCGGTGTGGGCAGTGGGATCATTGGGGTCATGGGGTTATGGGGTCAGTGGGGTCAATGGGGTCAGTGAGGGTATTGGGGTTATGGGGTCAATGGGGTCAATGGGGTCAGTGAGGGTATTGGGGTCAATGGGGTCATGTGGTTATGGGTCATTAGGGGCAGTGGGGTCAATGGGGCAGTGGGGGCAGTGGGGATATTGGGGTCACAAGGTTATGGGGCCAGTGGGGTCAATGGGGTCAGTGAGGACATTGGGGTCAGTGAGGGTATTGGGGTTATGGGGTCAATGGGGGTCAGTGAGGGTATTGGGGTCAAGGTGGATATTGGGGTCAATGGGGCGGTGGGGGCAGTGGGGATATTGGGGTCACGGGGTTATGGGGTCAGTGGGGTCAATGGGGTCAATGGGGTCAGTGAGGGCAGTGGGATCATGTGGTTATGGGGTCATTGGGGTCAGTGGGGTCAGTGAGGACATTGGGGTCAATGAGGGTATTGGGGTCAGTGGGAACATTGGGGTCACGAGGTTATGGGGTCAGTGGGGGCAGCGGGGTCAATGGGGTCAGTGAAGTCAGTGAGGGTATTGGGGTCAATGGGGACATTGGGGTCACAGGGTTATGGGGTCTTTGGATCAATGGGGTCAGTGATGGTATTGGGGTCAATGGGGACGTTGGGGTCATGGGGTTATGGGGTCAGTGGGGGCAGTGGGGTCACAGGGTTATGGGGTCAGTGGGGTCAATGGGGACATTGGGGTCAGTGGGGACATTGGGGTCACGAGGTTATGGGGTCAGTGGGGGAGGTGGGGTCAATGGGGTCAGTGAGGGTATTGGGGTCAATGGGAACATTGGGGTCATGGGGTTATGGGGTCAGTGGGGGCAGTGACGGTATTGGGGTCAATGGGGACATTGGGGTCATTGGGGGCAGTGGGGGCAGTGGGGGCAGTGGGAACATTGAGGTTATGGGGTCAATGGGGGTAATGGGGTCAATGGGGACAATGGGGTCAATGGGGGCAGCGGGGGTAATGGGGTCAGTGGGGGCAGTGGGATCATTGGGGTCACGGGGTTATGGGGTCGGTGGGGGAGGTGGGGTCAATGGGGACATTGGGGTCATGGGGTTATGGGATCAATGGTGTCAATGGGGTCACAGCGTTATGGGGTCAGTGGGGTCAATGGGGTCAACAAGGGTAATGCGGATAATGGGGTCAATGGGGTCAGTAGGGGCAGTGGGAACATTGGGGTTATGGGGTCAGTGGGAGCAGTGGGGTCAGTGAGGGTATTGGGGTCAATGGGGACATTGGGGTCATTGGGGGCAGTGGGGACATTGGGGTTATGGGGTCAGTGGGGGCATTAGGGCCAATGGGGGTAATGGGGACGTTGGGGTCAGTGGGGTCAATGGGGTCAGTGGGGACAGGGGGATTAGTGGGGGCAATGGGGTCAATAGGATCAATGGGGTCAATAGGATCAATGGGGTCAATAGGATCAATGGGGTCAATGGGGTGAATGGGGTTAGTGGGATCAATGGGGTCAATGGGGTCAATGGGATCAATGGGGTCAATGGGTTCAATGGGGTCAATGGGGTCAATGGGGTCAATGGGATCAGTGGTGTCAATGGGGTCAGTGGGGTCAATGGGGTCAATGGGGTCAATGGGATCAATGGGGTCGGTGGGATCAGTGGGGTCAATGAGGTTTTGGGGTCAGTGGGATCAGTGGGGGCAATGGGGTCAATGGGGTCAATGGGATCAATGGGGTCAATGGGGAACATCAGTGGGGTAATAAGGGATCAATGGGGTCAATGGGGTCAATGAGATCAATGGGGTCGGTGGGGGTCTGTGGGGTCAATGGGATCAATGGGGTCAATGAGGTTTTGGGTTCAGTGGGATCAGTGGGGGCAATGGGGTCAATGGGATCAATGGGGTCAGTGGGAACATCAATGGGGTAATAAGGGACCAATGGGGTCAATGGGGTCAATGGGATCAATGGGGTCGGTGGGATCAGTGGGGTCAATGAGGTTTTGGGGTCAGTGGGATCAGTGGGGGCAATGGGGTCAATGGGGTCAATGGGATCAATGGGATCAATGGGGTCAATGGGGAACATCAGTGGGGTAATAAGGGATCAATGGGGTCAATGGGGTCAATGAGATCAATGGGGTCAGTGGGGGTCTGTGGGGTCAATGGGATCAATGGGGTCAATGGGATCAATGGGGTCAATGAGGTTTTGGATTCAGTGGGATCAGTGGGGGCAATGGGGTCCATGGGATCAATGGGGTCAGTGGGAACATCAATGGGGTAATAAGGGACCAATGGGGTCAATGGGGTCAATCGGGTCAATGGGGAAAATGGGGTCAATGGGATCAATGGGGTCAATGGGGTCAATGGGGTCAATGGGTTCAATGGGGTCAATGGGGTCAATGGGTTCAATGGGGTCAATGGGGTCAATGGGGTCAATGGGTTCAATGGGTTCAATGGGGTCAATGGGGTCAAATGGGGTCAATGGGGTCAATGGGTTCAATGGGGTCAATGGGGTCAAATGGGGTCAATGGGTTCAATGGGTTCAATGGGGTCAAATGGGGTCAATGGGTTCAATGGGTTCAATGGGTTCAATGGGGTCAATGGGGTCAAATGGGGTCAATGGGGTGAATGTGGACATCAATGGGGACATCAGTGGGGTCATTGGGGTCAATGGGGGCTTTGGGGTCGATGTGGGGGCGGGGTGGTGACCTCTGACCTTTGACCCCTGCCCAGAGACCCCATGGGGCCGCATTTATGGCCGCCGTCGCCGCCGTGCCGCTGCCCCCGCTGTCCCCCCACGGCCCCACACAGTGGTTCACCGGCGCCGAGTGGCACCGCGGTGAGATTTTGGGGTGAAAAAGGGAGATTTTGGGGTCCTTCGGGGTCGCCGTGGAGATTTGGGGTCAAAAGGGGAGATTTGGGGGTCCATACGGAAAAGAGCTGAGATTTGGGGTGAAAAAGGGTGATTTTGGGGTCCATAAGGATCAGAGCTGAGATTTGGGGTGAAAAAGAGCAATTTTGGGGTCCATAAAGATCAGAGAAGAGATTTGGGGTGAAAAACGGTGATTTTGGGGTCGTTTGGGGTCGCCGTGGAGATTTGGGGTCAAAAATGAAGATTTTGGGGTCCATAGGGAACAGAGCTGAGATTTGGGGTCAAAAATGGAGATTTTGGGGTCCATAAGGAACAGAGCTGAGATTTGGGGTGAAAAAGGGTGATTTTGGGGTCTGCTGGGGTCACCGTGGAGATTTGGGGTGAAAAATGGTGATTTTGGGGTCCATAAGGATCAGAGCTGAGATTTGGGGTGAAAAAGAAAAATTTGGGGGTCTTTTGGGTTTGCTGTGGAGATTTGGGGTGAAAAAGGGAGATTTTGGGGTCCATAAGGATCAGAGCAGAGATTTGGGGTGAAAAAGAGCAATTTTGGGGTCCTTGAAGATCAGAGAAGAGATTTGGGGTGAAAAACGGTGATTTTGGGGTCCTTCGGGGTCGCCGTGGAGATTTGGGGTGAAAAAGGGCGATTTTGGGGTCGTTTGGGGTCACCGTGGAGATTTGGGGTCAAAAATGAAGATTTTGGGGTCCATAGGGAACAGAGCAGAGATTTGGGGTGAAAAATGGAGATTTTGGGATCCATACGGATCAGAGCTGAGATTTGGGGTGAAAAACATCAATTTTGGGGTCCATAAAGATCTGAGAAGAGATTTGGGGTGAAAAAGGGCGATTTTGGGGTCTTTTGGGGTCGCCATGGAGATTTGGGGTGAAAAATGGAGATTTTAGGGTCCATAGGGAACAGAGCTGAGATTTGGGGTGAAAAAGAGCGATTTTGGGGCCATTGGAGTGGGCTGCAGAGATCTGGGGTCAAAAATGGTGATTTTGGGGTCCTTTGGGGTCGCCGTGGAGATTTGGGGTGAAAAATGGTGATTTTGGGGTCCATAAGGATCAGAGCTGAGATTTTGGGGTGAAAAAAAGCAATTTTGGGGTCCATAAAGATCAGAGAAGAGATTTGGGGTGAAAAACGGTGATTTTGGGGTCGTTTGGGTTCGCCGTGGAAGATTTGGGGTGAAAAAGGGCGATTTTGGGGTCTTTTGGGGTCGCCATGGAGATTTGGGGTCAAAAAGGGAGGTTTTGGGGTCCATAGGGAACAGAGCTGAGATTTGGGGTGAAAAAGGGTGATTTTGGGGTCTGCTGGGGTCGCCGTGGAGATTTGGGGTGAAAAATGGACATTTTGGGGTCCATAGGGAACAGAGCTGAGATTTGGGGTGAAAAATGGAGATTTTGGGGTCCATAAGGATCAGAGCTGAGATTTTGGGGTGAAAAAAAGCAATTTTGGGGTCCATAAAGATCAGAGAAGAGATTTGGGGTGAAAAACGGTGATTTTGGGGTCGTTTGGGTTCGCCGTGGAAGATTTGGGGTGAAAAAGGGCGATTTTGGGGTCTTTTGGGGTCACCGTGGAGATTTGGGGTCAAAAATGAAGATTTTGGGGTCCATAGGGAAAAGAGCAGAGATTTGGGGTGAAAAAGGGCGATTTTGGGGTCCCTGTGGGATTTGGGGTCGAGAATTCGGGGTTAATTTTGGACTTTTTGGGTTTTCGGATGATTTGACGTTGAAAATTTGGGGTCAATTTGGCCTTTTTTGGGGTCTCTGTGGGTTTCGGGGTCAAAATTTTTGACATTTTTGGGTCTGTGTGGAATTTGGGGGTTTGGGGTGAAAATTTTGGGTTCAATTTGGGGTCATTTCAGGTTTTTGTGGGATTTTCGTTCAGAATTTGGGGTCAGTTTGGCCCTTTTTGGGATCTCTGTGCGATTTGGGTCAGAATTTTGGGGTCGATTTGGGCATTTTTGGGTCTGTGTGGAATTTGGGGATTTGGGGTGAAAATTTTGGGGTCGATTTGGGGTTATTTCAGGTTTTTGTGGGGTTTTTGGTCAGAATTTGCGGTCAGTTTGGGGTTATTTTAGGTTTTTGTGGGATTTCCGTTCAGAATTTGGGGTCAGTTTGGCCCTTTTTGTGATCTCTGTGCGATTTGGGTCATAATTTTGGGGTCGATTTGGGCACTTTGGGGTCTGTGTGGAATTTGGGGATTTGGGGTTCAAATTTTGGGGTCGATTTTGGATTATTTGAGGTTTTTGTGGGATTTTCGGTCAGAATTTGGGGTCGATTTTGGGTTATTTCAGGTTTTTGTGGGATTTTCAGTGAGAATTTGGGGTCAATTTGGGGTTATTTCAGGTTTTTGTGGGATTTTCGTTCAGAATTTGGGGTCAGTTTGGCCCTTTTTGGGATCTCTGTGCGATTTGGGTCAGAATTTTGGGGTTCATTTGGGCATTTTTGGGTCTGTGTGGAATTTGGGGATTTGGGGTGAAAATTTTGGGGTCGATTTGGGGTTATTTGAGGTTTTTGTGGGATTTTTGGTCAGAATTTGGGGTCGATTTGGGGTTATTTTAGGTTTTTGTGGGATTTTCGTTCAGAATTTGGATTCAGTTTGGCCCTTTTTGGGATCTCTGTGCGATTTGGGTCAGAATTTTGGGGTCGATTTGGGCATTTTTGGGTCTGTGTGGAATTTGGGGGATTTGGATGAAAATTTTGGGGTCAATTTTGGGTTATTTCTGGTTTTTGTGGGATTGTTGGGTCAGAATTTGGGGTCGATTTGGGCATTTTTGGGTCTGTGTGGAATTTGGGGATTTGGGGTGAAAATTTTGGGGTCGATTTTGGGTTATTTCAGGTTTTTGTGGGATTTTTTGTCAGAATTTTGAGTTGATTTGGGGTTATTTCTGGTTTTTGTGGGATTTTTGGTCAGAATTTGTGGTCAATTTTGGGTTATTTCAGGTTTTTGTGGGATTTTGGTCATAATTTTGGGGTCGATTTGGGCATTTTTGGGTCTGTGTGGAATTTGGGGATTTGGGGTGAAAATTTTGGGGTCAATTTTGGGTTATTTGAGGTTTTTGTGGGATTTTTGGTCAGAGTTTGGGGTCAATCTGGGGTTGTTTCTGGTTTTTGTGGGATTTTCGGTCAGAATTTGGGGTCAGTTTGGCCCTTTTTGGGATCTCTGTGTGTTTTGGGTCAGAATTTTGGGGTCGATTTGAGCATTTTTGGGTCTGTGTGGAATTTGGGGGTTTGGGGTGAAAATTTTGGGGTCAATTTTGGGTTATTTTCTGTTTTTGTGGGATTTTGGTCAGAATTTGGGGTCGATTTGGGGTTATTTCAGGTTTTTGTGGGATTTTCGTTCAGAATTTGGGGTCAGTTTGGCCCTTTTTGGGATCTCTGCGATTTGGGTCAGAATTTTGGGGTCGATTTGGGCATTTTTGGGTCTGTGTGGAATTTTTGGGTTTGGGGTGAAAATGTTGGTGTCAATTTGGGCTTATTTTAGGTTTTTTGTAGGATTGTTGGTCAGAATTTGGGGTCAATCTGGGGTTATTTCAGGTTTTTGTGGGCTTTTTGGTCAGAATTTGGGGTGGATTTGGGGTTATTTCAGGTTTTTTGGGGATTTTTGGTCAGAATTTGGGGTCGATTTTGGGTTATTTCAGGTTTTTGTGGGATTTTTGGTCAGAATTTGGGGTTGATTTTGGGGTCTCTGTGGGATTGGTGTTTTTTGGGGGTGGAATTTTGGGTGAAAATGAAGAGATTTTGGGGTTCTTCCTGCAGATTTTGGGCTCTTCCTGACCCGCTCCGATGGCTCCATGTGGGTCTGCCCATCCTGGGGGCGTGGAGACCCCCAGAGCCAACGCTGGTACCGAAGGAAGGTCGGTGTGGGGCGATATGGGGGCGATATGGGGTTGATATGGGGTGATATGGAGTCGATATGGGGCGGTATGGGGTCCATAATGGGCAATATGGGGGTGATATGGGGTTGATATGGGGCGATATGGGGCTGAAATGGGGTAATATGGGGCAAGAGGGGGCGATATGGGGTTGATATGGGGCGATATGGGGTGATATGGGGCGATATGAGGTCCATAATTGGCAATATGGGGGTGATATGGGGTCGATATGAGGCAATATGGGGCTGAAATGGGGTAACATGGGGCGATATGGGGCGATATGGGGTCGATGTGGGGCGATATGGGGTGATATGGGGCGATATGAGGTCCATAATGGGTGATATGGGGGCGATATGGGGCGATATGGGGTCGATATGGTGTCCATGATGGGCAATATGGGGGCGATAAGGGGCGATATGGGGTCGGTGTGGGGTCGATGTGGGGCGATATGGGGTCGATGTGGGGCGATATGGGGTCGATATGGGGTCGATATGGAGTCTGTTGGGACAATATGGGGTCACTATGGGGTCCATAATGGGCAATATGGGGGCGATATGGGGTCCATAATGGGCAATATGGGGTGATATGGGGCGATATGGGGTCCATAATGGGCAATATGGGGGCGATATGGGGCGATATGGGGTCCATAATGGGCAATATGGGGGCGATATGGGGTCGATATGGGGCGATATGGGGCTGAAATGCGGTAATATGGGGCAAGAGGGGGCGATATGGGGTCAATATAGGGCGATATGGGGTGATATGGGGTCAATATGGGGCGATATGGGGTCCATAATGGTCAATATGGGGTGATATGGGGCGATATGGGGTCGATGTGGGACGATATGGGGTCGATATGGGGCAATATGGGGTGATATGGGGCAATATGGGGCGATATGGGGTCAAAATGGGTCGATAATGGGGTCAAAATGGAGTGATATGGGGCGATATAGGGCGATATGGGGTCGATATGGGGCGATATGGGGCGATATGGGGCGATATGGGGCAATATAGGGCGATATGGGGTCGATATGGGGCGATAATGGGGTCGAAATGGGGTGATATGGGGCGATATGGGGTCGATATGGGGTCAATATAGGGCGATGTGGGGTCGATATGGGGCAATATGGGGTCCATGATGGGCAATATGGGGTGATAAGGAGCAATATAGTGATACGGGGTCGATATGGGGTTGATATGGGGTCGATATGGGGTCGATATGGGGTCACTATGGGGCGATATGGGGTCAATATGGGATGAGAGGGGGCGAAATGGGGTCGATATGGGGTCGATATGGGGCGATATGGGGCGATTGGAGTCACTATGGGGTTGAAATGGGGTGATATGGGGTGAGAGTGGGCGATATGGGGTCGGAATGGGGTCAATATAGGGCGATATGGGGCAATATGGGGTCGAAATGGGGTGATATGGGGCGATATGGGGCAATATGGGGTGCATGATGGGCAATATGGGGTGAGAGGGGGCGATATGGGGCGATATGGGGTCAATATGGGTCGCTATGGGGTCGCTATGGGTCTCTATGGGGTTTCTATGGGTCTCTATAGGGTTTTATGGTGTCTCTATGAGTCTCTATGGGGTCTTATGGAGTCCCTATGGGGTCTTATGGGGTCTCTATGGGGTTTTATGGGGTCCATATGGGAACTTATAGGGTCTCTAAGGGTCCCTATGGGGTTTTATGGTGTCTCTATGAGTCTCTATGGGGTCCCTATGGGGTCTTATGGGGTCTCTATGGGTCTCTATGGGGTCTTGTGGGGTCTCTATGGGGTCTCTATGGGGTCTTATGGGGTCTCTACAGGGTTTTATGGTGTCTCTATGGGTCTCTATGGGGTCTTATGGGATCCCTATGGAGTTTTATGGGGTCTTATGGGGTCTTATGGGGTCCATATGGGGACTTATAGGATCTCTAAGGGTCCCTATGGGGTTTTATGGGGTCCCTATGGGGTCTTATGGGGTCTCTATGGGGTTTTATGGTGTCTCTATGGGTCTCTATGGGGTCTTACGGGGTCTCTATGGGGTCCCTATGGGTTCTTATGGAGTCTCTATGGGGTTTTATGGGATCCCTATGGGGTTATGGGGTCACTCTGGGTCCCTATGGGGTTTTATGGTGTCTCTGTGGGGTTTTATGGTGTCTCTATGGGTCCCTATGGGGTCTCTATGGATCTCTATGGGGTTTCTATGGGTCTCTATAGGGTTTTATGGTGTCTCTATGAGTCTCTATGGGGTCTTATGGGGTCTTATGGGGTCTCTATGGGGTCTTGTGGGGTCTCTATGGGGTCTCTATGGGTCCCTATGGGTCTCTATGGGGTCTCTATGGGGTCTTATGGGGTTCCTATGGGGTTTTATGGGGTCCATATGGGGTCTTATGGGGTCCCTATGGGTCTCTATGGGGTCTTATGGGTCTCTATGGGTTCTTAGGGGGTCCCTATGGGGTTTTTATGGGGTCCCTATGGGGTCTTATGGGGTCCCTATGGGGTTTTTATGGGGTCCCTCTGTGTCCCCACGCGTGGCGCGCTGTTCGCAGGTCTCCCAGCAGGGGGCGCTGTTGGGCCGTTTGGGGGCAGCGCTGGTGACGTCATCGCGGGACGGGAACGTCCGTGTGTGGCACCCGAGGGGCGGGGCTCCGGTGAGGGGGCGGGGCTTAACCGAGTGGGCGGGGCTTTAATGGAGGGGGCGTGGCCCGAACAAAGTGGGCGGGGCTTCGTCGGATAGTTGTTGTCCCTGGGAGGCGGGGCTTCTGGGAAGGGGTGGGGCTTAATCGCGGGGGCGTGGCCTCGCCATGGGGGCGGGGCTTAAAGGAATGGGCGTGGCCAGAGCGAATGGGCGTGGCCTCGTTGGGTGGTGGTTAGCCCTGGGGGGCGGGGCTTATGGGAAGGGGCGGGGTTTAACCGAGGGGCGGGGCCTCGTTGGGTGGTGTTTCCCCCCTGGGGGCGGGGCTTAACTGGGTGGGCGGGGCTTTGTAGGTGCGGGGTTTGCCACCAGTTTGGCCACCAATTCGTCCCATTTGGCCACCAGTTCATCCCATTGGCCACCAGTTCAACCCAGTTGGCCACTGGTTGGCCACCAGTTGCCACCCATTGGCCACCAATTCACCCCAGTTGACCACCAGTTGCCTCCCATTGGCATTGGCCACCAATTCACCCCAGTTGGCCACCAGTTGACCACCAGTTGGCCACCAGTTGCTCCCCATTGGCCACCAATTCACCCCATTGGCCACCAGTTTGTCCCAGTTGGCCACCAATTGGCCACCAGTTGGCCACCAGTTGCCCCCCATTGGCCACCAGTTCACCCCATTGGCCACCAGTTGACCACCAGTTGCCCCCCATTGGCCCCCAGTCACCCCAGTTGGCCACCAGTTGGCCACCATTGGCCGCCAGTTCACCATTTGGCCACCAGTTCACCCCATTGGCCACCAGTTGCCCCCAGTTGGCCACCAGTTTGTCCCAGTTGGCCACCAGTAGCCCCCAGTTGGCCCCCAGTTGGTCACCAGTTCAGCCCATTGGCCACCAGGTGCTCCCAGTTGGCCACCAGTAGCCCCCAACTGGCTCCCAGTTGCTCACCAGTTGCTCCCAGTTCACCCAATTGTCCACCAGTTGTCCCCAGTTGGCCACCAGTTTGTCCCAGTTGGCCACCAGTTCATCCCAGTTGGCCATAAGTTGCCTCCACTTGCCCCCAGTTGGCCACCACTTCATCCCAGTTGGCCACCAGTTGCCCCCAGTTGGTCACCAGTTGGTCACATGTTGCCCCCGTTAGCCACCAGTTGCCACCAGTTGGCCACCAGTTGCCCCTAGTTGGCCACCAGTTCATCCCAGTTGGCCACCAGTTCACCCAGTTGGCCACCAGTTCACTCCAGTTGGCCACCAGTAGCCCCCGACTGGCTCCCAGTTGTCCACCAGTTGCTGCCAGTTCACCCAATTGGCCACCAGTTGTCCCCAGTTGGCCACCAGTAGCACCCAGTTGGCCACTATTTGGCCACCAGTTTACCCCATTGGCCACAAGTTGGCCACCAGTTGCCCCCAGTTGGCCACCAGTTGCCCCCAGTTGGCCACCAGTTGCCACCAGTTGGCCACCAGTTCAGCCCATTGGCCACCAGGTGCCCCCAGTTGGCCACCAGTTTGTTCCAGTTGGCCACCAGTAGCCCCCAGTTGGCCACCACTTGGCCACCAGTTCACCTCATTGGCCACCAGTTCATCCCAGATGGCCACCAGTAGCCCCCAGTTGGCCACCAGTTCACCCCATTGGCCACCACTTGCCCCCATTTGCCCCAATGGGAACCAAAGCCGTGGGCGGAGCTAAGAGAGGGGGCGTGGTCACGCGACCGGAAGTGGGCGTGTCCCCGCTAAGCCCCGCCCTCTCCCTGTCCCACCAGCTCTCCCATTACCGTTGCTCCGCCCCCATCACCGCCATGGCGCCGAGGCCACGCCCCTCGCCCAACGCCGCGCCCGGATTGGCTGTGGGCGACGAAGGGGGGCGGGTCTACATCCTGCGCTGGGACACGCCCCCTGCCTGAAGCCACGCCCCGTCTGGGATCCAAGCCACGCCTCCTTTCTCTGCCCCCCCCAATCGGCGTCCAATAAAGAGCTTTGGCTCCGCCTCCCTGCCGTGACGTCATTGGGGTCAGCCCCATAACCTGCCCCATAGAGACCCATAGAGACCCATAGGGCCCCATGGAGACCCATAGAGACCCCATAGAGCCCCATAGAGACCCATAGAGACCCATAGAGACCCATAGGGCCCCATGGAGACCCATAGAGAGCCATAGAGACCCATAGGGCCCCATAGAGACCCATAGAGAGCCATAGGGCCCCATAGAGACCTATAGAGACCCCATAGAGCCCCATAGAGACCCATAGAGACCCATAGGGCCCCATAGAGACCCATAGATCCCCATAAAACCCCATAGAGCCCCATAGAGTCCCATAGAGACCCATAGAGACCCATAGAGACCCATAGAGACCCATAGGGCCCCATGGAGACCCATAGAGACCCACAGAGACCCATAGAGACCCCATAGGACCCCATAGAGCCCCATAGAGCCCCATAGAGACCCCATAGAGACCCATAGACACCCATAGAGCCTCATAGAGACCCAATGAGACCCATAGAGACCCATAGGGCCCCATAGATCCCCATAGAGACCCATAGAGACCCATAGGGACTCCATAGAGACCCATAGCGCCCCATAGAGCCCCATAGAGCCCCAGTGAACCCCATAGAAACCCCATAGAGCCCCATAGAGACCCCATGGAGACCCATAGAGCCCCATAGAGATGCATGGAGACCCCATAGAGCCCAATAGAGCCCCAGAGTGACCCCATAGAGATCCCATAGGGTCCCTATCGAGACCCATAGAGACCCAGAGTCCCACAGAGACCCCATAGAGACCCATAGAAACCCCATAGAGACCCATAGTGACCCCACAGAGCCCCGTAGGGACCCATAGAGTCCGATAGAGCCCCATAGAGACCCCACAGCGAACCCATAGTGACCCTATAGAGCCCCATAGCGACCCCATAGGGACCCTGTAGAACCCATAGAGACCCCATAAAGACCCATAGAGACCCCACAGATCCCAATAGATCCCCACAGAACCCCATAGACACCCCATAGAAACCCCATAGAGCCCCATAGAGACCCCGTAGAACCCATAGAGACCCCACAGATCCCAATAGATCCCCACAGAGCCCCATAGAGACTCATAGAGACCCCATAGGGACCCATGGAGACCCCATAGAGACCCATAGACCCCCATAGTGACCCCATAAGACCCATAGATACCCTTAGAGACCCATAGAGACCCTATAGAGCCCCATAGTGACCCCATAGACACCCATAGAGACCCTTAGGGACACCATAGAGCTCCGTAGTACCCACAGAACCCCATAGAGACCCCATAGTGACCCCATAGAGACCCACTGAGCCCCATATGACCCCGTAAGACCCATAGAGACCCATAGAGACCCCATAAAGCCCCATAGAGTCCCACAGTGACCCCATGGAGTCCCATAGAGATCCTTCGAGACCCCATAGAACCCCACAGTTCCCACAGAAACCCCATAGAAACTCATGGAGACCCATCGAGCCCCATAGAGCCCTATGGTGACCCCATAGAGCCCTACAGCGCCCCATAGAGACCCATAGTGACCCCATAGAGACCCATAGAGACCCCATAGAAACCCATAGGGACCCCATAGTGACCCATAGTGACCCCATAGAGACCCTTAGAGACCCATAGAGCCCCATAGTACCCACAAAATCCCAGAGACCCCACAGTGACCCCATAGTGACCCACAGAGCCCCATGGTGACCCCATAGAGACCCCATAGTGACCCTATAGAGACCCCATAGGGCCTCATGGAGATCCCATAGAGACCCATAAAGATCCATAGAGACACCATAGAGACCCATAGAAACACATAGAGACACATCGTGCCCCATAAAGACCCATAGAGACCCTTAGAGACCCCATAGAGACCCTTAGAGACCCCATGCAGACTTCATTGAGCCCCATAGAGCCCCACAGTGGCAGCACAGGTGGAGGAATCTGTGGGGTCAAAGGTCACGTGGGGTCAAAGGTCACGTGGGGTCAAAGGTCAAGCGGGGGTGGGGTTGGGCTTATATGGGTGGGGAGTTGTAGGGTCACTGGGGGCCGGTATGGGGTCATTGGGGTCGTGTGAGGATGGGAGGGGTTTTGGGGTCTGTGGGGTCACGGGGACAAATGGGGTCAGTGGTGTCAGTGGGATGTGGGGGGTCAGTGGGGTCGGTGAGGGTCAGTGGGGTCAATGGGGTCAATGAGGATCAGTGGGGTCAATGGAGTCATAGGGTTCAATGGGGACATTGGGGTCAATGGGGTCAATGGGGTCAGTGAGGATCAGTGGGGTCATTGGAGTCAATGGGGTATTTGGGGTCATTGGGGTCAGTGGGGTCAGCAAGGATCCATGGGGTCATTGGGGTCAATGGGGTCAACAGTGAGGATCAGTAGGATCAATGGGGCCATAAGGGTCAATGGGATCATTGTGGTTATGTAGGGTCATTGGGGTCCTTGGGGTCAACGGGGTCAATGGGGTCAGTGAGGAACAGCGGGGTCAATGGGGTCATAGGGTTCAATGGGGTCATTGGAGTCAATGGGGTCATTGGGGTCAATGGGTTCATTGGGGTCAGTGAGGATCATTGGGATCAATGGGGTCATTGGCGTCATTGGGGTCATTGGGGTCAATGAAGATCAGTGGGGTCAATGGGGTCATAGGGTTCAATGGGGACATTGGGGTCATTGGGAACATTGGGGACATTGGGGTCAGTGGGGGCATTGGGGTCATTGGGGTCAATGGGGTCATAGGGTTCAATGGGGTCATTGGGGTTATTGGGGTCAATGGGGTCACGGGGACAAATGGGGTCAATGGTGTCAGTGGGGTCAATGGGGTCAATGGGGTCAGTGAGGATCACTGGGGTCAATGGGGTCAGTGGGTTCAGTGAGGACCTGTGGGGTCATTGGGGTCATCGGGTTCAATGGGGACATTGGGGTCATTGGGGTCAATGGGGTATTTGGGGTTAATGGGGTCAACAGGGTCAGTGGGGTAAGGATCAGCGGGGTCAATGGGGCCATAGGGGTCAATGGGGTCAGTGAGGACCTGTGGGGTCACTGGGGTCAGCGGGGTCAATGGGGTCAATGGGGTCAATGGGGTTATGTGAGACCAGCCCAAGGTGTGAGTCTACCTGGAGTAGAGTGAGAGTAATCCCGGAACAAAGAGTGGAGCAAAGTCTGAATAAATCCCGGAGAAAACTGTGAGTAAATGCAGAGGAAAAGGTGTGAGAAACACCTGGAGTAAATTGCGGGTGGGCCTCAAAGAGGGAACGCACACACCTGGTGTGGGGTGTTAGTAAAACCCTGAGAAAAGTGTGAGTAAACCCGGAGTAGAAGTGTGAGGAAAGTTGGAGAAAAGTTTGTGTCCTCCTTGAGTAAAGTGTGAGTGAAACCAGAGTAAGGTGTGAGTCCACCTGGAGTAGAGTGGGAGTAATCGAAGAACAAACAGTGTGCAAGCGGGGTCCAAAGTCTGAGTAAAACCTGGAGTAAACTGTGAGAGAGCCAAAGAAAAGTGAGTGAAACACACGGAGTCAAGCGTGGGTGGGCTCGGAACAGAAAGCGTACAGACCTGGAGAAAAGCGTGAGTAAAACAGCAGGAAAGTGTGAGTAAAGTGAAAGAATGGTTGGAGTTCACCTTGTTTGCAGAGTGACTCAAAAACACGCAGAAAAAATGTGTGTAAACGCGGAGTAAAGTGTGAGCAAACTTGGAGTAAAGCGTGAGGTAACACCGAGTCAAGAGTGAGTGAACCCGGAGTAAAGTGTAAGGTAAACGTGGAGTAAATGGTGAGTAAAACAAGACTAAGATGTGACTCTTCACATAGTAGAGTCAGAGTAATCTCAGAACAAAGAGTGTGCAAGCCTAGTGCAAAGTCGGAGTAAAACCCTGAGAAAACTGTGAGGAAGCCAGGAGAAAAGTGTGAGAAACAACCGGAGTAAAGAGTGAGAAAGAACAGGATTAAAGTGTGGATGTAGGCCCGGAAGAGAGAGTGAACACACACACGGAGCAGGGTGTCAGTAAAACCCTGAGAAGAGTGTGAGTAAACCAGGAGTAAAGTGTGAGTAAAGTCGAAGAAAAGATGGAGTCCACCTTGAGTCAAGTGTGAGTCAAAGACGCGCAAAAAAGAAGTGTGAGTAAACCTGGATTCATTTGCAAGTAATCTTGGAGTAAAGGGTGTGGTAACAACAAGTGTGAGGAAACCCAAAGTAAAGCGCAAGGTAAACGTGGAGTAAATGGGGAGGAAAACCAGAGTAAGGTGTGAGTCCACCTGGAGTAGAGCCAGAGTAATCCTGGAGCAAAGAGTGTGCAAGCCTAGAGCAAAGTCTGAGAAAAACCTGGATGAAAACTGTGAGTAAACGCGAAGGAAAGCGTGAAAACACCCAGAGTAAAGTGTGAGAAACACCCGGAGTAAAGTGTGGGTAGGCCAGGAACAGAGAGTGCACACACCCAGAATAGGGAGTCATTAAAACCGTGAGAAAAGTGGACGTAAACCAGGAGTAAAGTGTGAGTAAAGCCAAAGAAAAGTTGGAGTCCACCTTGAGAACGGTGTGAGTCGAAGACACGCAAACAAGAAGTGTGAGTAAACCCGGAACAAAGTGTGAGTAAACTTGGAGTAAAGCGTGTGGGAACACCAAGTCAGGTGTGAGGAAACCCAAAGTAAAGTGCAAGGTAAACGTGGAGGAAATGGTGAGGAAAACCAGAGTAAGGTGTGAGTCCACTCGGAGTAGAGTCAGAGTAATCCCGGAGCAAAGAGTGTGCAAACGTAGTGCAAAGCCTGAGTAAAACCCAAAGAAAACTGTGAGGATGCCAGGAGAAAAGCGTGAAAAACCTGGAGTAAAGTGTGGATTGGCCCGAAAGAGAGAGCGTACAAACGTGGAGTAGGTGTCAGCAAGAAAAGTTTGAGCAAACCAGGAGTAAAGTATGAGTATAGTTGAAGAAAAGCTGGACTCCACCTTGAGTACAGTGTGAGTCAATGACACGCAAAAAAAAAAAGTGAGTAAACCCGGAGTAAAGTGCGAGTAAACGTGGAGTAAAGCATGTGGCAACAGCAAGTCAAGTGTGAGGACACCCGAGTAAAGCGTGAGGTAAACATGGAGTAAAAGCTGAGTAAAACCAGATGCAGTGTGTGTGTCCAACCTGAGTAGAGTCAGAGTAATCCTGGAGCAAAGTGTGTGCAAGCATAGTGCAAAGTCCGAGTAAAACCCGGAGAGAAGTGTGAGGAAGCCAGGAGAAAAGTGTGAGAAACAGCCGGATTAAAGTGTGAGATACACCCAGAGTAAGGTGTGGGTAGGCAAGGAACAGAGAGCGCGCACACGCGGAGTAGGGGATGAGTAAAACCCTGAGAAAAGTGTGAGTAAACCAGGAGTAAAGCATGAGGTAATACCAAGCCAAGTGTGAGGAAACACGGAGTACAGTGTGAGGTAAACGAGGTGTAAATGGTGAGTAGAAGCAGGCTAAGGTCTGAGTCCACCCGGAGTAGAGTCGGAGTAATACTGGAGTGAAGAGAGTGCAAGTGTAGTGTAAAGTCTGAGTAAAACCCTGAGAAAGATGCGAGTAAACACAGAGGAAAGTGTGAGAAACACCCAGAGTGAAGTGTGGGCAGACCTGGCAGAGAGAGCGTAGACACGTGGAGTAGGGTGTCAGTAAAACCCAGAGAAAAGTGCGAGTAAACGTGGAGTAAAGTGCGAGCAAACTCAGAGTAAAGCGTGTGGTAACACCAAGCCAAGTGTGAGGAAACCCGGAGTAAAGTGCATGGTAAATGTGGAGTAAATTGTGAGTAAAACCTGAGTACGGTGTGAGTCCAACCAGAGTAGAGTCAGAGTAATCCCGGAGCAAAGAGTGTGCAAACGTAGTGCAAAGTGTGAGTAAAACCCTGAGAAAACTGTGTTGAACCAATGAGAAAAGAGTGAGAAAGACCTGGAGTAAAGTGTGAGAAACACCCGGAGTAAAGTGTTGGTAGGCCTGGAAGAGAGAGTGCACACACCCAGTGTAGGGTGTCAGTAAATCAAGGAGAAAAGTGTGAGTAAACCAGGAGTAAAGTTGAAGAAAAGTTGGAGTCCACCTCGAGTAAAGTGTGAGTCGAAGAATCGCAAACAAGAAGTGCGAGTAAACACGGAGTAAAGTGCGAGTAGACTTGGTGTAAAGGGCGAGGTAACGCCAAGTCAAGCGTGAGAAAATCCAGAGTAAAGTCTTAGTAAGTGTGGAGTAAATGGTGAGTAAAACCAGACTAAGCTGTGAGTGAGTCCACCCGGAGTAGAGCAAGAGCAAAATGTGTGCAACTGCAGTCTGAGTAAAGCCTGAGCAAAGCCTGAGTAAAACCCGGAGAAAACTGTGAGTGAACGCGGAGCTCGCGGTGAGGAACACCCGGAGTAAAGTGTGAGGAACACCCGGAGTAAAGCACGAGTTGGGGAAGTGAAGTAAGGCAATTCCAAGCTTTTCAGGTTTGAGTCGGACTCAGGAACTCTCTCTCTCCTTTCCTCTTTGATTTATTAGTCTCAATTTTAATTAGATTTTATTTTATACCGCGTTCTCTTGCGTTCCGATATCATAATTAGTAAAATCAGTTTTCCTCCATAGATTTTTTTGCTGCTGGTTTATTTTTCTTTCTCCCTTCCTTCCTCCACCACGCTGAGCACATGAAACCACTGCGAGATCGGGGCAAGGCCACAAAATCAACCCCACCTTTATACTTTTGCTGCCACCCTTCCTCCCAGCCTGGTTTCATCCTCTTGCCTCGTTTAATTACGGCACGTGTGTCGCAGCCATGAGTAATTTGAGCAACAGCAGCCATAATTAACTCCACCCCTCGCTCTTTAGCCCACTTCTATGCTGTGTCTCCCCTCCCTTGATGACCCGAGGTCTCGTGGTCCCACCGAGCCGGGAATGATTCACCCTTGCTCTGCCAATCCAGGTCTTTTTGAGCCACACAAATCTTGGCATCTCGGTCCACCTGATGGTGATTTTGCTGGTTTTCAGCAGCCTGAATCTTGGCCACGTCCACATGGCGCACCTTCACCACCACCTTCTTTATTCGGGCAGCAAAATCGCCCCACAGCTCAGCAGCCCAAAGAGGTTCACCCCGTTTCCACATTTTGGGCACTACGGGGGGGGGGCAGGGGGCTGCGGAGTTCAGCAGAGCAGCAGCTGTGGGGCTGGAGGTGGGGATTCCGTAGCCTCATCCCCATAACCCCATAACGCCAATCCCATCAGCTCAGCTCCAACCTTGACCCCAATCCCGTCGCTCCAACCCCATAACCCTCCATCCCCATAACCCCCATAACCCTACATCCCCATCACCCCCATAACTCCAATCCCATCAGCTCAGCTCCAACCCTGACCCCAATCCTGTCGCTCCAACCCCATAACCCTACATCCCCATCACCCCCAGAACTCCAATCCCATCAGCTCAGCTCCTACCCTGACCCCAATCCCGTCACTCCAACCCTATAACCTTCCATCCCCATCACCCCCATAACCCTACAACCCCATCAGCTCCAACCCTGACCCCAATCCCCCCATCGCCCCCATAACTCCAATCCCATCAGCTCAGCTCCAACCCTGACCCCAATCCCGCCACTCCAATCCCATAACCCTCCATCCCCATAACCCCATAACTCCAATCCCATCAGCTCAGCTCCAATCCCGTCACTCCAATCCCATAACCCTACATCCCCATCACCCCCATAACTCCAATCCCATCAGCTCAGCTCCAACCCTGACCCCAATCCCGGCACTCCAACCCCATAACCCTACATCCCCATCACCCCCATAACCCTACATCCCCATCAGCTCCAACCCTGCCCCCAATCCACCCATAACTCCCATAACTCCAATCCCATCAGCTCAGCTCCAACCCTGACCCCAATCCTGTCGCTCCAACCCCATAACCCTACATCCCCATCAGCTCCAACCCTGACCCCAATCCCCCCATCACCCCCATAACTCCAATCCCATCAGCTCAGCTCCAACCCTGACCCCAATCCCAGCACTCCAACCCCATAACCCTACATCCCCATCACCCCCATAACCCTACATCCCCATCAGCTCCAACCCTGACCCCAATCCCATCACTCCACAACCCCATAATCCTCCATCCCCACAACCCCCATAACTCCAATCCCATCAGCTCAGCTCCAACCCTGGCCCCAATCCCGTCACTCCAACCCTATAACCTTCCATCCCCATCACCCCCATAACCCTACATCCCCATCAGCTCCAACCCCGACCCCAATCCCGGCACTCCAACCCCATAACCCTACATCCCCATCACCCCCATAACTCCAATCCCGTCACTCCAACCCCATAACCCTACATCCCCATAACTCCCCATCACCCCCATAACTTGCTCTGTGTTGGGCTGGCTTTAAATCACAAACCCAGCGAGGAACTTTGACCCCTACAATTCTACGACCCTAAACCCAAACTGTGAACCCAACCCCGTAACCCCACACCCCTGACCCCCCCCCCACAGTGGGTACGAAGGGGTTAAAGCCTTCTCTCCTCGCTGCCCCCCAACCCCACCCCCAACCTTCACCCCACACACACCAGAAACGGGCAGGAAAGAGTTAAATTTCCCCAAATTTTCCCCGATTTTTCCCCAATTTCCCCCCAATTTTCCTCCCACTTTCCCCAAATTTCCCCAATTTCCCCCCAATCACCCCCCACCCCACTCCCCCCCCCCCATCTCCGGGGGGCGCAAAAAGATGGGAGCGGATTTGGGGGGGGGCCGGGGGGCGGTGGGGCGCGGAGCCCCAAAAGATGCTGGGTGGCAGCGGTGGGATTCGAACCCACGCCCCCGCAGGGACTGGAGCCTTAATCCAGCGCCTTAGACCGCTCGGCCACGCTACCCCGTGGGCAGCCCCAAATCCCAGTGGGAAACAGTGGGGAATCCTCAACCCAATGGGATCCAAGGGGGTCCTGCCACCCAAACCCCTCATCACATGGGATCCCACAACCCAGACCCATCCCCAATGGGATCCCACAACCCAGACCCATCCCCAATGGGATCCCACAACCCAAACACATCACCCAATGGGATCCCACAACACAAACCCATCCCCAGTGGGATCCCTCCACCCAAAACCCATCACCCAATGGAATCCCACAACCCAAACCCCATCAGCCAACAGGGTTCCACTACCCCAAACCCCATTATCCCCCATACAATGAAATCCCACCACCCCAAAACCCATCACCCAATGGAATCCCACAACCCAAACCCCATGACCCAATAGACTTCCAGTACCCAAAACCCCATTATCTCCCACTCAATGAAATCCCTCCACCCCAAACCCCTCATCCAATGGGATTCCACAACCCAAACCCATCACCCAACAGAGTTCCACTACCCCAAACCCCATTATCCCCCACTCAATGAAATCCCATCACCCCAATGAAATCCCACCACCCCAAACCCTTCATCCAATGAAATCCCACCACCCCAAACCCTTCATCCAATGAAATCCCACCACCCAAAACCCATCACCCCACAGAATCGCACAACCCAAAACCCATGACCCAATAGACTTCCACTACCCCAAACCCCATTATCTCCCACTCAATGAAATCCCACCACCCCAAACCCCTCATCCAATGGAATCCCACAACCCAAACCCCATCAGCCAACAGGGTTCCACTACCCCAAACCCCATTATTCCCCATACAATGAAATCCCACCACCCCAAAACCCATCATTCCCCACCACCCCAATGAAATCCCACCACCCAAAACCCATCACCCAATGGAATCCCACAACCCAAACCCCATCACCCAATAGACTTCCAGTACCCAAAACCCCATTATCTCCCACTCAATGGAATCCCACCACCCCAAACCCACCATCCCAATGAAATCCCACCACCCCAATGGGATCCCTCCACCCAAACCCCATCACCCCACAGAATCCCACAACCCAAACCCATCACCCAATGAGATCCCTCCACCCCAAATCCCATCATTCCCACCCACCCAATGGAATCCCACAACCCAAACCCCATCAGCCAACAGGGTTCCAGTACCCCAAACCCCATTATCCCACACTCAATGAAATCCCATCACCCAAAACCCCACCACCCCATTGAAATCCCACCACCCCAAACCCCTCATCCAATGGGATCCCACCACCCAAACCCATCACCCAACAGAGTTCCACTACCCCAATCCCCATTATCCCCCACTCGATGAAATCCCACCACCCCAAAGCCCATCATTCCCCACCAACTCAATGGAATCCCACAACCCAAACCCATCATCCAATGGAATCCAACAACCCAAACCCCATCAGCCAACAGGGTTCCACTACCCCAAACCCCATTATCCCCCATACAATGAAATCCCACCACCCCAAAGCCCATCATTCCCCACCACCTCGATGGAATCCCACAACCCAAACCCATCAGCCAATGAGATCCCTCCACCCCAAACCCCTCATCCAATGGGATCCCACAGCCCAAACCCCATCTGCCAACAGAGTTCCAGTACCCCAAACCCCATTATCCCCCACTCAATGAAATCCCACCACCCCAAACCCCTCAGCCAATGGGATCCCACAACCCAAACCCCATCACCCAATAGACTTCCAGTACCCAAAACCCCATTATCTCCCACTCAATGAAACCCCACCACCCCAAACCCCTCAGCCAATGGGATCCCACCACCCCAAACCCCTCATCCAATGGAATCCCACAACCCAAACCCCATCAGCCAACAGACTTCCACTACCCCAAACCCCATTATCCCCCACTCAATGAAATCCCACCACCCCAAAGCCCAGCACCCCAATGAAATCCCACCACCCCAAAGCCCAGCACCCCAATGAAATCCCACCACCCCAAAACCCATCACCCAATGGAATCCCACAACGCAAACCCCATTACCCAATAGACTTCCAGTACCCAAAACCCCATTATCCCCCACTCAATGAAATCCCACCACCCTAATGGGATCCCTCCACCCAAACCCCATCACCCCACAGAATCCCACAACCCAAACCCATCACCCAATGAGATCCCTCCACCCCAAATCCCATCATTCCCACCCACCCAATGGAATCCCACAACCCAAACCCCATCAGCCAACAGGGTTCCACTACCCCAAACCCCATTATCCCCCATACAATGAAATCCCACCACCCCAAAACCCATCATTCCCCACCACCCCAATGAAATCCCACAACCCCAAACCCACCACCCCAATGGAATCCCACCACCCAAACCCCATCACCCCACAGAATCCCACAACCCAAACCCTATCACCCAATTGACTTCCACTACCCCAAACCCCATTATCCCACACTCAATGAAATCCCACCACCCCAAACCCCTCAGCCAATGGGATCCCACAACCCAAACCCCATCACCCAACGGGATCCTGCCACCCAAACCCCATCAGCCAACAGGGTTCCACTACCCCAAACCCCATTATCCCCCACTCAATGAAATCCCATCACCCCAATGAAATCCCACCACCCCAAACCCTTCATCCAATGGAATCCCACCACCCAAAACCCATCACCCCACAGAATCCCACAACCCAAAACCCATGACCCAATAGACTTCCACTACCCCAAATCCCATTATCTCCCACTCAATGAAATCCCACCACCCCAAACCCCTCAGCCAATGGGATCCCACAACCCCAAACCCCGTTATCCCCCATACAATGAAATCCCACCACCCCAAACCCCTCATCCAATGAAATCCCACCACCCCAAACCCCTCATCCAATGAAATCCCACCACCCAAATCCCATCACCCCACGGAATCCCACAACCCAAACCCCATCACCCAATAGACTTCCACTACCCCAAACCCCATTATCCCACACTCAATGAAATCCCATCACCCCAAACCCCAGCACCCCAATGGAATCCGTACACCCAAAACCCATCACCCAATAGACCTCCAGTACCCAAAACCCCATTATCTCCCACTCAATGAAATCCCTCCACCCCAAACCCCTCATCCAATGGGATTCCACAACCCAAACCCATCACCCAACAGAGTTCCACTACCCCAAACCCCATTATCCCCCACTCAATGAAATCCCACCGCCCCAAACCCCATATGGGGGACTGGGACAAAACCGATGGGTTCCATTGGCAGCCCTGGGGTGGGGTGTGGGGTCAGAGCCGTTCATCCCACCCCAAACACAGCCCCGCCCCGCCGCCCCCCACCTCTTTAGGGCCGCAGGAGCGCAGTGGGGAGCCATGGGTCCCCAACATGCTCAGCTCGGAGGACGAGGAGCCCACGCGGCCGCTGCTGTGGGTTTGGGTCCGGAGGAGGAGGAGGTGGAGGAGCTGCCCCAACACCGGGACGTCCTCCGGGTCGTCCTGCTCAGGTATGGGGGCACCCAAAGGGGGGGTGGCTGTAATGGGGGAAAGTGCGTGTGGGCACCTATGAGGACCCCTATGGGGATGTGCCCACGTCCCAGCAGAGCCCCATCCCCACCCCACAGTTCCCATCCCCTTTCCAGGATCCCTTTCCCCCTTCCCACACTTCCCATCCCCACCCCACAGTTCCCATCCCCTTTCCAGGATCCCTTTCCCCCTTCCCACACTCCCCATCCCTTCACCTCTCCTTCTCTTCCCCTCTCTGTGCTCCTATCCCCTTTCTATGCTTCCCATCCCCTTTCCATCCTCCTCATCCCTTCCCCACGGTTTCCACCCCTTTGTCCTTCATTCCCCCCCACTCCCCCACAATTCCCATTCTCTCCCCGTCGTTCCCATCCCATCCCTGTGCTTCCCATCCCTTTGTCCCTCCTCCCCATCCCCTATCTGTGGTTCCTATCCCCTTTTCCACGGTTTCCACCCCTTTACTCCTCATTTCCACCCCCTTCCCATCCTCCCCATCCCCTTCCCCTGGTCCTCACCCCAAACACCTGCAGTTCCAATCCCATCCCTGTGCTTCCCATCACTTCACCCCTCGTTCCCACCCCACATCTGCAGTTCCCATCCCCTTTCCATCCTCCCCATCCCCTTCCCATGGTCCTCATCCCACATCTGCAGTTCCCATCCCCTTTCCATCCTTCCCGCCCCCTCCCTGCACTTCCCACCCCTCTTCCCCCCCATCCCCACCCTCCACCCCCCCCCTGCTCCCCATTTCCTCCCCGCTCCCTAACAGACGCAGCCGACGACGGATGGACGACCACAACAACAGAGGGCGCATCCACGGAGGACGACGGTGACGAGGAAGATGAGGAAGATGAGGAAGATGAGGAAGATGAGGACGAAGACGCCGTGCGGAGCTGCGTTCCAGCTGCATTCAGCACTGCTGCTTCACCTCTCCCCACGGGGCTCTGAGGGGCTCACGGCCCCCTCCCCGCAGAGCTCTGCCGTGTCCCCGTTGCTGGCCCACAATTTGATGGCTTTCCCAACCAACCCCGACGAGGATCGGTCTTTTCTTGGGGGGTTGGACTCCACCGGGTGGAGGGTGATGCGGATTGGGGTGATGGGACTTCATTGGGATGGAGGGATTCCACTGGGCAGGGGATGATGGAGTGTAGGACGGTGGGACCCCGTTGGGTTGGGGGTTGGAGTGGCGGATTCCGTTGGGGTCATGGAATTCCATTGGGATGATGGGGTTCCATTGGGATGGAAGATGATGGGGTTGGGACAGTGGGATTCCTTTGGGATGGAGGATGATGAGATTTAGGGCAATGGGACCCCATTGCGATGGAGGATGACGAGATTTTGGGATGCCGTGTCCCCGTTGCTGGCCCACAGTTTTATGGCTTTCCCAACCAAATCCAATGAGGATTGGTCTTTTTTTGAGGGGCCATTGGCTGGAGGGCAATGGGGATTGGGGTGATGGGACACCATTGGGATGGAGGGATTCCACTGGGGTGGTGGGGTTCTGTTGGGATGGAGGATGATGGGGATTGGGGTGATGGGACTCCGTTGGGGTGGTGGGGTTCTAGTGAGTAGGGATTGAAGAGATTTGGGGTGGTGGGAGCCCATTGGGTGGGGGATGATGGGTTTGGGGTGGTGGGACCCTGTTGGGTGGGGGATGATGGCATTTAGGGTGGTGGGATTCAAGTGGAATGGAGGTGGATTTGGGATTTGGGATGATAGGAGCCCAGTGAGGTGGGGGATGATTGGGTGGTGGGGATTGGGGTGGTGGGACTCCGTTGGGGTGGTGGGGTTCTAGTGAGTAGGGATTGATGAGATTCGGGGTGGTGGGACCCCATTGGGTGGGAGATGATGGCATTTAGGGTGGTGGGATTCAACTGGAATGGAGGTGGATTTGGGATTTGGGATTTGGGATGATAGGAGCCCACTGTGGTGGGGGATGATTGGGTTTGGGGAGGTGGGACCCCATTGGGTCGAGGGCAGTGGGGTTTGCGATGGCGGGATTCCATCGGGGTGGAGGACGATGGGGATTGGGGCGGTGGGAAATCATCGGGTGGGGGGCAGTGGGGTTTGGTGGGCTTTGGGGCTGATGGGGTCTGAGCACAGTGGGGTGGGAAGAAGAGGGGGAGAAGTGGGGTAGGTGGGCAGCGTGGCTGGGCGGTCGGAGGCGCTGGATGAAGGCTGCAGTCCCAGCAGGGCGTGGGTTCGAATCCCAGCACTGCCACAAAGCATCTTTTGGGGGGTCTGCGGGGGGAGCGCAGCTGGAAGGGGGGAACTTCTGCATCTGGGGGTGCCGCCATCCCAGGGGACAGACCTCCCCCTTTCCAGCCCCGCCATTGCAGCTCTGCCTCATCAGAGGAAGAATTCCATTTTCCACGCTGAGTGCGCCGAGCGATCGCCCACCTTCCACAGAAACCCTTCCTGGTCCCCGGAGGCCCCCCGCCGTGGGAAGGGGGGATGCGGGGGTGTCATTAGCATTAATTAATTTCTGCGGGGGTGTCATTAGCATTAATTACTTTCTGCATTAGCGGTCAGTTACGTAAAAATCCCTTCTGACCAAAGAAACCATCACAGCTTGGGCTCAGCTCGGAGCAAACTCTCACCTCTGCCAGCCGCTCCACGCCGTAATCCTGCACCCTCAGGAAAAGCTCTGGCAGCTCCGCTGGTCCCTGCAACCGATGGGGAGCCGAAGAAATCGGGAGAGGTGTTCGTGCAGTGCGGCCACGGCTTTCCCATGTGCTGTGGGTCCACGTTCCGGGTGGACGCGGAGCCCCATCAAACCCCAGCGGAAAGTCAGCTCTGGGTTCCGCAACCGTTCGCCCCACTGCCAACTGCCCCACGTCGGAGTGACCCCATTACCTCCTCCCCTGGTGGCGGAAACCCCCTGGGCTGGGTTGCAAAGCACCTCAAAGACGACGCCGTTCCAATGCCCCGCTATGCAGGGTCACAACCACCAGCCCGGGCTGCCCGGAGCCGCATCCTATGGCCTGAAACACCCGCAGGGATGGGGCGCCCACAGCCTCCCTGGGCGAGCAGAGAGGTCGCCGCCCTCGGTCCCCCCCTTACGGCCGCCCTCGTGCTGCCCACGGGGTGCAGGATCCCCTGAGCTCCCAGTGCTCCCAGTGCTCCCATGATAGAGCAATTCCTGCTGGCCGTAACCCACTGCCATCCCACGTTACCGGCTCGGATCTCCCAGCCTCGCTCCTCTCCAGCCCTGAGGCCTCCTCCTCCCGTCCGACTGAAGGGCGGACGATCAGCCCCTGTCTGCGCCCCTCCCTGCGCCCCTCCCTGCGCTGCCTGCAGCACTGAGCCCTTCAATGCAACATCTGCGCTGCCTGAGCCCCGCTTTGCAGGCGGGGGAGGGGGGGATATCAGCCCTCCTCCTTCCACCCACCCTCATCAGAGCCGCTGTGCTGCCGGGAGGGGTGGAGGGGATCCTCTTCCCCATCTTCTCCATCCCCATCTCCTTCCTCTCTCCTCCTTCCCCCCTCCTCTTCTCCAGCTTCCTCTCGGGCTGCAACCGCCCCACTTTCACCCCCCCCGGAGGAGCTCCTCGTTTATCTCGTGGCTCTGCACCTCCTCCATGCGGGACCAGGTGAGGGTGCTGTGTGGCTGCTGTGGCCGGCAGAGGTGTTGCTGTGGGGTGGGGGAGCCGCCGTGGGGCAGGGAGAACCCAGCCCAGCACCCAGCCCTGCTTGACTTTCCCTCTCTCTTCAGCTCTTCCATGAACCGTGATGTGGGGTAGAACTTCTGTCTCTTCTTCAGCTCCCGGGGGCTCCCACCCCCAGGAATCCTTCCCCGCTCCCCCTTGCTCCGCCTCCAGCGGTTGTAGGCGCGATGGGGCGCACACCGACACACCCTGTGCCACTCCAGGTCCCCACATGAACGCAGCCACATCTCACCACCTCACTGCCCAGCCCAGCTCGGGGCGGTGGCACCGAGCCTCCGTGTCACAGCCGAGGAGGGACGGGACGCGGTGCTGCGCTGCCAGTCGTCCCCTTGCAAGGATGCTCCGAGCTCCCATGGATCCGGCACCGCTCCTCTGGGCTGGTGCATCCCTCCAAACATGGAGGGCGCCCGCAGCAGACGGAGGGATGGAAAGGGAGGACAGCGCCGCTCAGGAATGGCCTCTGATGGAAAGCCGGCTTTGCGCATCACTGCGCTGAGCTCCTCCGGTAGCGGCTCACACGGCTGTGCTGTGCAAGGTGGTGATGATGATGGCGACGGCTCTGCGGACGCCGTGGTGGAGCTGGAGGTGTCAGGTCGGCGGCTGGGGCGTGCGTGGATGGAGAGCTGAAGGACAGCAGCCTTGGAAAGAGGCCGGGGCCGAAGCGCTCCGCGAGATGCCGGAGTTGGAGCGGGCGCACGGTGTGGTTTGGGGGCGGGTCTGCACGGATGAGGCGGTTGGGTTGGGTTTCTGTGCTGGGTTTCTCCACGTCGCAGCGCGGGATGCTGAGCGGCTCCTCCGCCTGCGCCAAGCTGGGGATGCTGCCATGGTGTGGCACCGCTGCCTGGCTGCTGCTGCTTTGGGCTCTGCGATCTCCCAGGTCTGAGTCTCGCTTTGCCATGTATGGGAGTGGAGGAGGAACGCTTCTCCTGATGTATTTTCCAGAGCCCTTTGCCCCAGTCGTCCGTCCCTGGAAGGTGGCTCTGGCTGTGATCATCGCACTTCTGGCTGGGTCATCTGCTGCCATTGTTTTTCTCTATAGCAAGCGAGGTGAGCTGAGAGTGGAGGGGATGGAGAGCAGGGGGTGCTGAGCAGGGCCAGGGATGGTCGGGTGGTGCTGAGCTCTGCTCCACGGAGGTGCACAGGAGGAGGAAGGGAGATTTTTCCTGAGATTCCCATACTGCTCGTTAAATCACATTTGCCTTTTCTTTCCGGGAATGAAGGAAGGGGAGAAAGGAAGGGTGGGAAGGTAGGAACGTGACAGGAGCACGGCGCAGATGGAAAGGTCCAGGCCCTCTTGAGACACCCCCAGAAATCAAGCTGCCTGCTGACCACCTCTTCGTCTGCTTTGTCTTCCGGCCCACAGGGCAGGGAGCTGAGTGAGCCCTTCCAGCCCCTCCTTCCACCGCATTCCCTTCAATGGCACTGATAGAAGAGTGCTGGGTTTGTGTGACGTGTTGGGACCACGGGACGTTTGGGGCCTTGGGACGTGTTGGGGTCGTGTGATGTGTCAGTCCTGATCGACCCACACGCAAAATTCTGGCCCAATCCCTTCCCTCCTATTGTTTTAATTCCTTCTTGGGGCCAAGGGGGCCGTTGGCCACTTCCCAGCACAGAAAGATTTGGGGTCTGAGCAGCCGTGGGATGAGGAGGTGCTCCCTCTGGTCACGCATTTCCTTTGTTTCTATTTTGCAGAGGGAAAAGATGCAATGTTGGTAAGTCTTCTTCCCCAAAATGAGGGAACTCAGGGTCTCCCTGTTGCATTGGCCGTGGGATGAGCAGCTGTCCCCTCTGACCGTGCTCTGCTCTGCTCTTTCTTTTCCAGTGAAAAAGGCTGTGATACTGGGTGAGTTTTCTTCCCCAAACCACATTACCTTCAACCTCCCCATGGGAATCTGATCCCTCTGAGCCTGCCTTGCTGTTGTGTTTGCTTTTTCCATCATATCTGTGGAATTCCCCTTTTTTGGACCAAAGTGGTCCCTGGCCATTTCCTTGAACAAAAAGGTTTGGGGTGTAGGAATGGGAGCAGCCGTGGGATGAGAAGCTGTTCCCTCTGACCCTGCGTTTCCTTTGCTTCTGTTCTGCAGAGAGAAAAGATGCACTGCTGGGTAAGTGCTGGAAGGAGCAGAGCTTGAGAGCAGCCCTGCAGGGAAGGACCTGGGGGTCCTGATGGACGAAAAGCTGAACATGAGCCAGCAGTGAGCTCTTGCAGCCCAAACAGCAAATGGGATCCTGGGCTCCATCAGAAGAGGGGTGGCCAGCAGGGACAGGGAGGTGATTGTTCCCCTCTGCTCTGCTCTTGTGAGGCCCCATCTGCAGCACTGCGTCCAGGTCTGGAGCCCCCAGTAC